>NC_058158.1:29096563-29435063 GCF_020080835.1 Cotesia glomerata | reverse complement strand
TACAATTGCCTGTCTCACATAAAGTATTATTTTTTAAAATACACCCGTGATAGATGAATTTTTTTATTTCTATACAATTATTTTTCTCTATTTTTTTCCGCGAATAAAAAAAAAATACCCGTTGGAATTATTCTGCAGTTGAAGCAGAGTCGGGCGCAATTCAAAGGGTTGAATGTCGAATGGAAATTACGGTGTTTACCGGGAAGAGACAAAGCCCTCGTCCTTATTTTTTCTTAAATTTCTTTCAGTACTTTTCCTCAACTCAATCTCTCAGCTTATGCTGCTCCTTTCATCCTTCGACGTAACGGTGCGCGGACGGATCCCTCGAGTACAAAGTTCATCCCACTAACCACCACCACCACGATACAATAGGTATGTATACAGTATATTATATACATTGTTTACTCTTTACTCAACTCTCGATGCTCTATAATCTACCCCCGGTTTTATACTACCTGAAAAAGTTATTCAATCCACTTTATACCGTGTCCTTAAATGACAAAAAAGAATCTGCATTATATTTTATAAAAAATATTATTATACATTATTATTATTTATATTTACAAGTTAAGAATTTTTGACATTATTTTCAATAGCTAATAATTTTTATTTTTACTTTCTAGGAGCTCCTGACATATAATTAGGGAGGTTTGGGTTCGATTCCCGGTTCGGTAAAGATCTCTGTATTGTTTTAAGATGATCTTTGCATTTTATGAGTAAAAACTGTTGAAATTTGTAATTATTATGGCTGTCAAATTCTAAGTAATTTCTAAAACTTAAAATTATTAACATTATCATTATTAGTGATTATTAGGATCAATATTGAAGCCTTTTTAATCCGTTAATTTGAAGTTATTTTTATTAAAAATTTTAACTACAACGTTTTAGCAACAATTTTTGCTCTTTTGGTAATTTTATTGAATTAACAATGAATGTTATAATGTAAGTTCATTGAAGAGTACTAAAAAATAAAATCGTGGAGATCCAGATTCGTCTCTTGACTTTTTCCGAACTTAATTTTTTTTTTTTTTCAAACTTGTTCTTGCACATTAGATAAATTTACAATACAATTCTCATTACTAATTTCAAAAAACTTACCAAAATGGCAAAAATTGTCGCTCAAATGTTAAAATTGAAGTTTTTAATAAAAATAACGACTAATTAAAGGATTGAACAGCTTTAATATTAATTTAATATTAAAAAAATTAATGTTACTATATTATGATCATTATCAGTTTTTTATTATTATGATAATTATTTTTATGATCATAAATTTTTTTATTATTTATCAATGAGTTAATTTATTAAATTAACGCGTAAATTGTAGTGTATTTATAATTTATAACATTAATATTTGTCAAGTCTCGAGTGTTGTTATCGCGAAATAATATTGTTCGCAAATCAGTGAAAAACGAATAAGAGAGAATAAGAAATAAAATAAAATAAATAATAAAAAAAAAAAAAAAAAAAAAAAAAAAACACAGTTTGTCCTCGAGTATAAACTTGCGCAACGGAAGATTGTCGCGTTTGTATTTCAACATCACGCGAGTAGAAATGCCGTGTACTGTTTCAAGTTTTTAACGCCTCGTTTAACCAGCGTATTCATAGTTTAGTCAAGTTAAGCTTAAGCCGCTCTGAGCACGATTATAAGCGCGATGTAAATATAAAACAGCATCAATAATTAACCAAATAAATAAATGATTTTTTGTCTTCCTTTAATTTTATTAAAACCTAACAAATACTTTTTACAATTGAAAACAGTGAGGTCATTGGTCAAAAATTGTTTTAGCGACGTCTTATGCTCCGTTATAAATAGAATAAATTTCTCTCTCTTTTTAGCCTCTCGCGTTTGCGTGTACGGCAAACAATCGCCCGGCAAAACTTGCCAGACAACCAAAAAACCGCTCGATAAAAATATAAATAAATATTTTTTGTTTAACCTACTGTTGTACATGTACAATTTTTTTTTATTTTTTTTTTTTTTTGCTAACAGCTCAGACCACCTTTATTAATGATTATAATTTTTATAATAAATACCTAGTAGAAGAAATTTCTATTAATTTTGTTTTTTATTTTAGAAATGAAAACTCCAACGATACAGAGAAATATCAAAGTGTCTAGAGAATGTACGGGAGCGTTTATCAACCCACACTGATGAACAAACAGAGTATAGTCTGTTACAAATATTTCAACTGTCCGATATTGGACATTACACACCAGACACTCGGGTGCCAGTTAAGTATTGTTGCTGGCGAACGGAACAAGTTTGGGTACTGGTCTAGAATCTACAGTCTACAGTCCACATTCTAGATGTATATATATATATATATATATATCTGTAATAAAGTCGGCAAGTTTGAGAAAGAGTATCTGTGCCCATAGTACAGTAAAATACAGAGCTTAAGAATTGGAGAATCGCAAGAAGTTGCTCAGTAAAGTGAGAAACGAGGGCACGTCAAATAAAAAAAATAAAGCGTTATATTTTCTTTAATTTTCAGGGTTTTATTTTTACTCCTTGCTTGCTCTCTTCTGTTCTTACTCTATTCGTCTTTCTTATGTATACAAGTATGTGTACTTATTCTCACATCCTTACTTATTTTATACACTGGCAATTTCGTAGTTCACAGTTCGTGGTGTAACTGTGTATGTATTTAATATATGAGACTTCCCACTTAACCGCCCTCTCATTTTACAAAGTCCGCGAAATAGTGCGACGAGTGTGTAGTATGGCATAGAAGACCGGGTGAGTAAGGAGTAGTTATAGTTGTAGTTATAGTTTTGTTTGGTTGTGTATTACACACACGTAATGCTAGAACCGAGAACTGTAATATCGTGAGTTGTGCGATGCGATAATACGAAAGCAGTTGGGTATATAAAGTATGTATGTATGTATGTATGTATGTATGTAGGTAGTATATGGAGCGCTCGGATGATTCGTACGTACTAGGAGAAGCCAACCAAACCTATTTATAACGTCGACGTACAAAGCGAGAATAATCGGTCACTCTGATGATGTTAAAACCGTTTCGGGTTCGTATTCGCCGACTCATTTAACGCGTTATTACGTACATTTAAAAAAGATTATAAATTACAGGCTGATTGATTAATAAATCAACACTTTATTGAGAAATCTTTTATTGGTGTCTGGTAAATTGAAAATTACCAACATTTTAACAAGAAATGTGATGAAAATTATGAGAAACTTTTTTTTAGAAAAGTAAATTTGCTTTACGAGATTTCTTATTATTTCGCTGAGGATTTTAGTTTTAAACTTTAAAATAATTATTTTCGTTAATTGATTGCTCTGAAATAACTTTTTTCTGTCTTTTAAGTTCAATTGTTTTTAAAGAATAAAAGTTACGATAAAATTTATGAAGACCTTTTTTATAGAGAATAAAATGTCCGATAAAAACAGCTATTACATAATTTTTTTTGTATCTTCAATATTTACCTCATAAATTACATTTAAAACCTTTATAACTACTTTTTATTGCTAGTTAGTAAATTGAGTTTTAATTATAATTGAGATTTTTAGTTAAAGATGAAGGTATTAAAAGCTAAAAAATTTTTAACTTTCAATAAAAGTAGGATCAAACTGAAAAGAATTTTTTTTAGAGGAAAATAAATTTTTTTTTACAAGCTTTGTTATCAATTCTTCAATAATGTTTTGCCCAGAATTTTAGCTTTTAATTTTATAATAATAATTTTAGTTAATTACTCCAAAAAATTTTATCTCTTTTACTTTTACTTCTTAAAATATTTTCATATTTTCATTATTTACCTCAAAATTTGTATTCAAAACTCACAAGAAATTTTTTTAAGTATATTAAAATTATTTGAGCTTTTTAGTACAGCATTACAAATAAAATGATAATAAATAGTTTCAAAAAGGCAGTTAAGCCAAAAAATGTATTAAATTAATTTATAAAAGTTTGGGGAAACGAAATTGTGAAAACCGGGAATTGAGTTGGCAGACTGAAGCAGCGCATAAGCATCACGCGCCGGAGAAAAAGACCGAGTGAGTGAGTGAGTGAGTTAAGGTAGCTTGTAACGACGGAGCAGTTCAAGGGTTTATCCCGGTTACGTTGAGTGTAGTGATATACACGTGGAAAAGAGTAGTATGGAGGATAGAGGATAGGAGCCGGAGCACGAATAGAGTGAAGGTGTAGCGATGGAGGAGCTGGCATAGGCTTGGGAGGCACGAGAAAAAGAGAGAGACCAAGTATTTGACGTCGTAGTCGGATAAGTGGATAGAAGAGGAGAAATCGAGTGAACAAGGGGAGAAAGAGCAAGAGAGAGCGAAAAGCTGGTAAATCGATATTAGCATCGCCATCAGCACGACCTCGTGCCCGTCAACCTTCTCCATTCTTGAACCCAGACCTTCACGTTGCTATATAATACTATTTATATGCCTGTGTCTTGTGTACGTTCGCTGTCTGCCGACGTCATCGATTATCATCAATCCTCTTTCCTCTTTTCTTGTGTTATTTTGTCGCTCTATACAATTATTTGGAGAGAGTCGAGAAGACTTTTTTGGCAAAACGATATATAATGGAAGAGAAGTTTTGATCGAATGAATTACACGGAACATTACCGGGGATATTTGTTTTATTTTATTTATATATTTAAGTAAAAAAGTGTAGGGGTACGTCAGGATATTTTATTTTTTATTTTTTACCGAATGGAAGCGATAAAATAAAATAAAATCAAAGTGAACGAAGAAAACGCAGTTCCTAAAAACATTCGGAAAAATTTCCGACTTTCCGCGTGTTTTTTCAACTGGAATTATGAAGAGACAGGTTGTTGTACTCGTCAAAGGATATTTCAAAATGAAAGTGGAAATATGGAGGAGTATGGAGTGGAAGTAACATTGTAAAGTGAAGGAGATACTAGATAAAAGTAGAGACAAACAGATCTTGTGAAAAATTTGTTGTAGGTTCCAAGAGGTATTTATTTATTTGTAGGAGTAAATGAAAAGGGGTTGTAAAATGAATAGATATGTATGAATTTAAGTTTATGTATGAATACATGGATGGATAGACGCGTCGAGTGTGGAGGGTAGGGATTGGATAGGAGTGATTGTGATAAAATGCATGAACTCCAGATAGACGAACAAAGAATAATGTCGCGCGGAAAAAATAAAAGTGAATAGCAGAGGATAGACGCGAATTTATAGCACAAAGAGAAATGTTGTTTTTCTCGGGAAACAATACACTCACACTGTACTTTGTAGTTCTGAGTGAAGTACAGTCTACTGTCTCTATACTGTTGCTAACCATTGCTACACTGTGCTAGGATTTTTACGTAATAAAATAATATATAAATGGAGCTTCCTTTGGAAACTGTAATCACTGTTTCATGCAAATATTTATTTACAGATAAATTTGTAATGGTAATAAGTTAAATATGTGTGGGTTATTTTTAGCGTTTATGAACGATAAACTTTGCGGGAGGAATTGTAAATAAGGAATGATAATTAAAATTTAAATTGTAATTGTCGAGTTGCGGTTGTTCAAGTTCATTATTTCTCACGTCTTTGTTGTGCTCGCGAGATCGATATCTGCACTCGAAAACCGTTTTACTTTTTATTACATACTTAGTCTTGTAATCTGTAACTTAGTATGTATGTAATAAGTATATTTTTTTTTTTAATTATACGCATGGTTAAAAATAAGCGGAGTTAATGAGGGAAGTGTTGGTGTACCTAACCCAGTCTGGTTAAAATATTGTTGTCGTCGTCGTCGGTCAATGTCGTGCATAACAGCCTTCGCAAATTACATGCATAATGTGTACGAGTTCAGTTGAGTATAATATAAAGCATTGCACGCCATCATTTGAAATAAATGAATGAACAAGGTGGTGAGCTAGTACGTGCACTCTCACCCGATTATCTGTCGTAATACATCAACAGAGTGGCATTAAAAAACCGTACGGACTATATATAATAATATATATACTGAAAAATAAAATATAAGCTAAAGCAAAAGTTAAATGTGAGCACTAAAAACAAGAGCACAAAAGAATACAAAATAACTGGATAGGATCGAGAAAAAGAGAAAAAATAATCTACAATGTTAAATAAAACAAGTAGTTTGTGTACATAAAATAAAATAAAATAAAATGAAAAAAGGTTTACCACTATCGAAAACCCACATTGACTTCCTGTAAGCCCGCATCCATTTAATAAAAAACGGCGTTATGCCGCGATGAATAAATGACAAACCTCACTCATATGATATCAATAACATTAATAAATAAAAATAAAGGCAATTAGATTAAACTACAGAAAAAAAAATTCTAACTGCAACCATGAAAATTTTTAGTTTAAAAAAACTGTTTTTGAACTAAAAGTCTTTTTTCTTAATTGAAGAAAAATATTCAAATTACACTGTAGAAAGTTTACGAATAATTTTTAATGGATTTAATTCCATCGAAGTGAAATTCATTTTGAGCAAGATTTTATTTAGATTCTTAAAGAAAAAATATCCGTAGAGTTAATTTTTAATTTTTTTTTTTTATTAAATAGAAATATAAGTAGTGGTTATTCATCACAAAATGCATTTTTAAAGTTTTAAAAAATTGATATTATCTTTTTTTTAGTTTAATACAACAAAGAAATTTCAATATTTAAAAAAAAATTGTATGAATATTTTTTTTTAATATCTAATAGAAGCATTTTTTGATAAATTCTTTCTATGATAGTTTATTTACCAAAAATAAAAGCTTGTAAAAATTTATTTTATTTTATTTCGTACTCGACTATTTTTCGATTTAAAATATCCACTCCGTTGAAAAAAAAAAAAACAAATTCACTTTCAACTTTTTTTACAGTGTAATACTATAAAAAAAAATTTGAAAAACGGTTGACCCTGAAGGCCATCCCTGCAACTTCCCGCCAATTCTATACCTAAACGCTTAAAATTGCACTTATGACATTTTTGAGCTCTTCGAGCTCATAAATACAATTTGTGTGTTATTTTGAGCTCTCCGAGATCAAAAAAATAGCTTTTGTATGCTTTTGAGCTTTTCAAGTTCAAAAGTTTGATAGAAGTGTGATAAAACACTATTTTTTGAATTTTCAAATCGCAATAACTTTTGAATGAATGAACCGATTTTCACGCGGTTGGTCGCATTCGACGCAGTTTTTTAAGCTCCATAAAGAATCTTCAAGTTTAAATTAATAGAACAAAAAATTTCGGAGTAATTCCGAAAAAACACTTTTTTCGGTTTTCTTTCGTCAACGATAACTCACGAACGAATAAACCGATTTTGACCGGACTGGCGGCGATCGACGTGGTTTTTTGATGTTAAGAGCTGATTAGTTTTTGGAATTGATCGGTAAGCCCGTTTAAAAGTTATTTCAAAAAATTTTTTTTTGTACTTTTTTTGCAATTTCTCAAAATCTACCGGTCTGAATCGTTCCAAAGTATATTCAAAATCTAAGTTTGGTCAAACCCTTTCGAATGGCACCAACCGCGATCAAATCGGTCAAGCCGTTCAAAAGTCATGAGAAATTTACATCCACACACACACACACACACCATCGCGGGAATAGTCAGGGAAGCTTCCTAGGACCTCGAAACGTCGAGATTCGATGAAAACTCGATTTTCATAAAACGGGGTGAAAACAATAACTTCCCGATTTTCTTAGCGGGAAGTTAAAAATTGAATTAAAAAAATATATTTTTCATTGAAAAAAAAAATGTATTATCGAATATAAATTTATTTTTGAACCAAAAATAATTCTCCTTTATTCAAGTATATATCTTTTGAATCAAAATATTTAATATTAAAAAAACATTTTGAACCAAATTGATTTTTCTAAAAATTTAATTGAACAACGTTATCCTTTTTTTTGTGTGTAGACTAAACTAGATGTTAATACATATGGTATCCTGAAGGAATAATAAAAAGAATAAAAAAAGTTTTTAATTAACTTAAAATTTAAAAACTGAAAGGGAGAATAAGATTTGATGAAATCAAGCGGGTAATCGGGCTGGTTTGTGCGATTATTTTATCGCAGTGTAGGCAACACACCGCCAACAACAGAATGGAGGGGTCGACGTCCTCTGGGTAAGAGGGAGACCCGTCTACGTCGGGCTGTAGCATACCGTAGCAAGGGTAGACATAGAATATAGAGAGAATTCTAGCAGGAAGAGGAACAGGAGCAGAAACAGACGAAAAGAGTAGAATTCAGTTCAATAGAATAGAGGAGAGCGTAGAACGGTGGAGCTGTACTGGATCTCGATAGCAGAGTGTAAAAGACGGAGAGGAGTGTAGTTATAGATATAGTAAGCATAGATAGGGCATTACATAGTTAGGTATGGGTATGGTGTAGCAACAGGGAATGAACGACGCGGGCTAGGGCCTGAGGGTGCGGCTGCACTTGTGAACAAACCCCCGGTCGTCGCTCTACTCGCGCGGGAGTAGAGTAGAGGCCCCATGCTTTAGATATAGAGTAGACCGAACCCTCGTCCTATCCCTTGTAGTCGACTAAACGACCAACATTGTGCTCCGAGGCTCTACTCACGTTGCACGAACGTTTCTCGCCCTGGCATTTTGACGGGTCGATGGGTAGTCGAGACTAAACTTGGATTTTATTGAACCCGCGGAAATAAATATTAACCCTTTTATCGATATATTTATTTATAAATAAATACCTCCATTATTATTTCATTGATACCTCTAGATATTTTAGAAACATAAGTACGATTGTGATTAAATGTTAAAAATAATTTAATAATAAACTATTGATTAGTAGAAAAGCGAGCAATTGTTTAATTATTTCTAGATGCAAGCTCACGTGCTCGACGGATATTATATTAAATTTAATACTAAATATGATCTGGACATTTACTTTACTTATTATTTCTGTCACGCGCGCCTAGCTGCAAATATATCACTGCCAAGTAAAAGAGATAAGACGGTTTATGTATTTATAATGCCAGAGGACGGAAATGTGAAACTTAAATTTCTACTAATGCCATTTTAACTTAATTATAATATTTTATGGCATTAAGTACTTTGTGCGACAGAGTAGGGGGTAAAAATGACAAAATTTTCCTTGTTACATGACACGTAGCAGTCTTGTTTAAGTACATTTGTACAGTGGTGTTACAAAGACTTGTACAGCCGGATTATTACCTGGGAAATGTGTTACGTTCGGTTCAACTATGGAAGGCAGTAAGTTCTTGGCTATTGAACAGACATAACTGCTGTTGAATTAAAGATCTCGACCCGAATAGACATTTGTTAATTTATGATTAGATTGTAAGTACCTGGAGAGTAGAAGAATACCGAAATAGAAATTTTAAGTCGGTAAAAATTTTGTTAAATAACAACTCATTTTAAGTTTGAGGCGTCTAATGATCATTTGGGTTTAGAGAAATTTGGAGATTTTAAATTGTAATTTATTGCATTGTTTACAGAAAAAACTTTTGAGAATTTTATTTTGAAAATTGTTAAATTGCAAATTTTTTTAAGATAAACTAATATTAGAGTATCAAAAAATGACGACAAAATTTTTTAATCGAATAATAATAATAATTTTTTCAACTCGGGAGTAAAGAAAAAAAATGATAAAATTTGAAACAAATTATTACTATTTTCTAGAAAAATTTTTATCATTTTCTTCAAATTTTGATTAATTGACTATTTTTGAATAATAAAAAAAAAAAAAAAAAAAGTAATAACATATTTAAATTTATTCATAAGATGTTGAACATCACTCTCCATTATTCTCATGCATCTAAGCTCCTAAAACAACAAACTTCGTTTTAAAAATTTCCTCCGAAAAAGTGTTAACTCGACAAATAAATTCTATTCATTACTCAGCTGTGAAATTTAAAAACAAAAAAAAAGCAGTAAAAACTAAAGCCATTAATTTAAATTACGAATTGTTCGCTGACAAACTCGATATCAAAGTACCGAGACTTCTCGGTATCCGACAAAATAACATACAAGTAAAGCCAGGCACGTGAGAACGGGATAAGGAAACAAAAATAATAAAAATAAAAATCGAAGGAGCAACACAAGCAATGAGCAAGACAAGAGTGCCAGCCGATATCCGGCGGAACGGGTTTGCGATTGGGCTGATCCACTCTACTCTCTGCTACTACTACTACTACTACTACTACTACTACTACTACTACTACTACTACTACTACTACTACTACTACTACTACTACTACTACTACCACCACCACCACCACTACTACTACTATTATATATGTATAGAAGACATAATATCGTAGCATGTATATACATTTACCGGAGAAGATAGATGGTATGAGAGTTCGGGACAGCTTTGTCTCGGTCATCACGGTCAAGCCGTGTTGCAAGTGAAACAGAGGAATTAGTGCTGTACCGTTTCACGGGATAATTACTGAATCCGCTAATCGAACAACTTAGACAATTGACTAGCTATTGATTAACCTCATGACCCGCCTTCCATTCACTTTCCAATCTCATCAATTTTTTTTCTGCATTATATACAATTATTTATTTTATTATTAATTACCGCTAATAAATTTAATTACTGTTCAGATTCCCGCTATTTTTTCTCTCAGCTCGTTAAATAAAAGGTTAAACTGAAATTAAGGTTTGTAATTAAAAAGAGTGATAAAATACTGAACGATAAATAAAATAAAAATAAGTAAATTGCCCGTAAATACGAATAGAAGCCTTATTGAGGTAGTAACACGGTGTTATGTGCAATTGCCGACCTCGTGCGACGTTACGTCAGCAAACTTTGTCCTTGAGAGCAAACAACAAACGGCTGCAACGTACACCATCACGATCTGACGGTTTAGTCGTGTTGCTAGTTGCTAGTTGTTATACATAGTAGGTAGAGAGTACAGAGAAGAGGAGTGGTCTATTATCTATATCTATATCTTTATGCTCATACAGATATATTATACATATATTATCGAGGATATAATATATACAGATATGAGGCATGCCGCGTGTGACCGTGTGCTCGCGACAAACGACAGGAAATTGTTAAGATTCGCGGCCTTGACTATTATCTTTACTAGGTGTAGTCTGGTCTTGTAATATATCTATTATGTATTTTATCAGATCATTGCTTTATTGCTCGCTTTAGATTTTCGATCAATTTTAAATCATATAAAAAAATGAACAAAATTTTTACATATTTATCGAATTGTTAGATTTATTAGAAAAATATTTATTTTGTGAATTTTGTCGAGATTGAGAAAAATTTTAGATGAGAAAAATATAGAAATTAATATTTTCTTGACACGTAGTCGAATAAATAACTGGGAATATTTTAAACGTCAATTTCCTTTCAAATTACTAATAACGAAAGTATTTATTTATAAATTTGGAGATGAAAATTTAATGCTCCACTGAAGTGATTGATTTTGTTTCAAGGAATACACGACATTCTATGTAAATGTATAGAAGTTGTTACCGATAAAAATAACGTGAATTTGACAGGATTTGATATCGTGGAAAATTGTAAAACTAAAAAATTGTAAGTTTGACATTTTACTATCGTCACTACATTTTCAATTTTGTTCCAGACTAGCCAGAAAAAAAAAATAATATTTTTGCTCGAGAAGATTTTAGATAAAATGACAAAAATTTTAATTTAATATTGAGGTTTTTGAGTTAAATATTAATTTTATAAGTTGAAAGAATAATTTCTTGAATCCTTTACTTTTGAATAAAAATATTTATTAACTTCTCTGAAGAATAAATTTTTTTCCTATGAAATAGCTGTTTTCTTTATTCAAGTTTTTTAATGCTATTAATTAAAATAAAATAGCTACTTTAGTTTAAAAAGACATTTTTGAAAACTAAAATGTTCGTAACCTTTTTTTCTGTGTACCTATTTTTTTTTTTTAGAATGACCCAAGTAATATCTTAGGAAACTTTATTTCACTCTACAATTTTTTATTTACAAAAAATTTCCCTACATTTTTCGTGGGACCGTCGTAAAAATTATTGTAGTCTAAAAAATTTCACCATTGAATACACCCAAAATCTAAACCTTTTTTTTATTGCTACCGGAGATTATAATAAACCTTCAGGTAGACCCGAGTAATCTTTATGGTCTTGGTAAATTTTCATTTATATTTCATAATAAAACATAGTAAACTGAATTTAGACTTTATTTGGCTCCAGTATCACAAAATAAAATATTTTCTTTAAAGAATTAATACAATATCACAATACGAGTATTGCTTCAAAAATTCATCGAGTAATTAAAATTTTTTAAGAATGTAAATGTCCGACAGTTTCAAAGTTTGTAAATTTTAATATTCTTTATTCCAAAAATTTAACTTTTAACTTTTTTTATTCATGTCTAAAGAAGCTATTAAATAAACAATTCTCATAATTTATATTTATAGAATTAACTCCAATAGAATATTCAGTTGCTATTTTAATTGTTGATAAATTTAAACGGGATGTATTTATAGAAGTTAGGGCAAATAAAATTTTTATTGTATTTTATTTTATAATATAAAACGAATAAAATAAAAGTAAAGTAAAGAGTGAATGCGCTGACAGTTGACTCGATTAATGTCTAAGTATTTACGCCGCGATGAATACGAGAGCAGACGTAGAGACAAATGAGAAAATAATGCGTACAGAACGGAGTGTAATTAAGTTAATAAATAAGAACAAAAATAAATGAAGCTGCAAATTTAAGAAAGTAGAATAACCTTATTTACTTAAAAACCGGCGACCGGGATTAAATATATTTATTCGTTATCGTTATCAGAACATGTTAAAAAAAAAATATTAAAAATTATCTCAGCCCAGTTCTTTGCATTAATTTAAAACTGAACTCAATAAAAATGATATTTAATACTCGTCTTATTAAAATTCGTGCTAACATTGATATGTAGTAAAATAATTGCCTTATAATTTACTTTCATAGCTCAATTAAATAAAAATGTAAATAATTATTTTGCTTGGGGAAAATTTTAATTTGTAATCGAGGAAGTTTGCATTAAATTTTCCGCAATCGATTCTCTTTGAGTTTGTATATATTTAAATCAAAACAAATTAATAAATCGCTAAGCTCTACTCGTACCGTTTAATAAATTTGTTGTATTGCAATTTATGTATATTGTAAAAGTATAAAATACAAAGAAAAAAAATTTGAGTAAGTAGCGTATTATTTTACGACAGTAAATTTAATACTTACTATATTTCGAGTGTCAGTCAATTTAATATAGCGCGACAAGCACACACGGCAAAATTTACCCGTAAGAAACAAAATATAAAGCGATTTATCGTACATATAATAATAAAAATAACTTAAATGATAAAACGAACGACCGAAGTGAAGTGACATGAGAGATAGTTGATTTATAAATCTATATAATAAAATAGAAAATAACAGAAAGACTTTTTCCTTCTTCTATTATACTTCATAGTGAACCAGACTATACTATAGATCTTGTACTATAAATCTTGAAATGTACTCATTCTATTCTCTCAATTGTTTTTTATTATTATCTCACACTTTCTCTAGTTATTTTTACCAAGTAAAATTACCATTTCTATTTTTATTTTATAGATGAAGGATTTTATTCTATTAATACGACGTGTGTACATTTATATCATTATTTTAGTAACCTAAGTCACCTTCAGGGTGGCAATGACTCTCTATACTCATCGTCATTTATATTGTACATCGGTGAATGTAAGTGTATAAAACATTACATGTGTATAATAATATGTACTGTACACCTAACCCGAAGCCGAGCAGTAGTTACCGTAGCCTGTTTGCCAGTTATTGTAACCAACACGCACGGACAACTCAACTCGACGACGACGACGAACGACCGGGTGGTATCGACCGTCCTCACTCTCTGTTCTGCAACAACGTCCATTTCTCCGCACGCAAACTCCTTCTTCTTTGTTTTTTTTTTTTTTTTTATTTTTTTTATTTTTCAAATCTTTCTTCTCTGCTCCTCCTGCGTGTTCTCGTTCTACAGAGTCCCGCGAATGTATATTTGGCATTTACGTCACGATCATACTGCGATTCGCCTCTGCATCGTATATACGTAAACTACTCTTTTTCTATTTCTCATCAGTGTATTCCGTCTCCCAGAGAGATTATTCTGATGCTAAAGCTACAATCATTTAATGTTGTGTTGGGGTATTTTAATTCCGTTTTTATCAAGAAGTTATACGCACAGAAAGCTAAAAAAGCGATTTTTTCTAAAAAATTTTTTTAATTGATTGGTATAAGTTTAGTAGCGACTGAACTTTACTAATAATTTTTATTTTTTTACAAATAATTATTTTTCTAGCATCTGACGATCTCTGAAAGATTTTATACAGTTAAACCATCGAAATTCAAAAATAAAAAAAAAATTCTGCTAAAATAATAATTAATTGATGGAATAATGAAAATATCTATTTTTAACAAAGTTATGGATTATCAAAAAAATTTTATTTTCGATGAAAATTTTAGCCTTAAATTGTTTATAAAAATATAAAATATTAATAAGAATTTTTAATCCTTTGATCAATTATAGAAAAATAAAGTTAAAAAAATTAAATAAAATAAAAAACATTTGAAGAGCGTCTAACTCCTGATGATATCAACAACATTGAAAGTTTCTGTCGATACTCTTATGTTTATAGTTCTTTAAAAACATAAAAAATATTGACCATAACAGCAGATGCTGAAGAATTCTTTCTTTTCACTGCACTTGGACTCTTCCGGTCGTTGTGCTTCGCCTCGTTTAATACGGAAAAGCACAATGCAGAACATACACACATATATAGATATACATTTGAGCACACATCTTTGTACATAATGCTGGACAAATAAAGAAAGAGGAAAAGAGCGAGTACAGAGGGCAAAAGCGAGACTCATGTCCACCACGTTATAAAAAACCCGAGTTAGCCACTCTCTACCCTCTTGTTCAAATTCAACTTCCCTTTAAATCTCCCTTTCACTATTACTTCCTACACATACCTCTTTCTATACCTATTACTATAGGCCACATTCTATTCCGAACAATCTGTATACCGCATAGCCCGGCCTGCAAACTCTACGCTGTTATTTTGCTACTTCAATAACTCGATCTGAATATAACGACCCTATGTACTATAAAGTATGTGTTGCTTTGGATTCGAAATATCTTTCTCCCTTGAAATACATCCAGAATTTTGGAACAACGTAATAATATTTTGGAGTTTCTAAATTAAATTTTCATGTAAGAAAAAATTATCTTGTAAATAAAATTACGAGGATTGCTTAAAAAATTTTAATTAGAAACAATTTAATTATGAAATAACTTTTCTAAACATTAATAAGAATAATTCAAAATTTTAAGTTGGCTGAAAAATAGTCTGACAAACTTTTAGTATTGTTTTATCGAAATATATAAATATATTTCAATTATAATAATAATAAATAAATATACAGTTAATTAAACGTTTAAATTTTATCTCAAGATTTAATTTACAGATATAGTAAACTTTTAAGTACAAGTATAATTTTAAACATTGAATTTACTTGTTATCAAAGTATTTATGATAATTATAGCATACGAATAGCAGTTATTGAGATGTTAATAAAATAGTTATAACGTTGTAATAAGTAATAACGATAAATTGTATAAATCTAAGAAGATAAACGGGAAATTAATGTCAACAATGAATTTAATACTCTCGCAGATACATAAAACGTGTGTAATAAAGGTGAAAATTGAAAATAACCACCAGTTATTCATCTTTTCACAGAGCATGTCCTGTATGTTCGTAGTAAACATACATGTATGATATATTGTATATATGATAGGGGTGTATAGAAATATGTATTGGCATATTACACCAGAATTTTCCGAGTTTTTTATTTGGTCTTTGGGTGTGCATTGCCGATGAAACTTTTTTTATCTATTTGCCCCTGGGCATATACCAACGCCGATACTATTTTCTATTGTCCCTCCGGGTCACGTTTCAAGCTAACAGCGTGAAAAAGAGAATAAGTAAAAAAATTTAATAAATAAAAAGACACTCTACTCACTGTAATGTACCGATCGCATCAATTCCGGATTTTCATACTGTCTAACGACCCACCGAGCACTTTTAAACTATTAACGTTGCACTCGCTGACTCGAGTGTCTTTTAATCCAAAAATTATTGACCACTGTACCGTTAAAGTTAAGATAAAATGTATGTCTATATGCCCCGGACAATAACAGTTACTTTTACTTTGGATATATTTTTTTTTATTATTTTATATTAAATAAGAAAGCAATCTTAGTAAAAGTTAAGTGAGTTTACGTTCATCCAGGATTTAAGTGTTTCGATCTATTAATTACTTTATTCTTCTAACTTTCGCACAGCAATCTATAATATTATTAAAAATAATTTAACGTTGGAAAACATTTTCACTGATTGAATTTTTCCCAATTATTTTCCCTCATTTTTGTTTTTTAGAGCAATCATTAAGAATAATTTTTGTGGAAAATATAGACAAGTTGTTAGCGAGTTTAATGAGATTTTTGCATCCGGTAAATTGGAAGAAAAATAATAATTTACAGATCATTAATTTTAATGTATATTCAATATATTTTGATAATATGTAGATATAAATAATTTTGTTTTTAATTCGATGTAATTCCGAGATGAATTAAAAATTTTTTTGCCCATGTAATTGGAATTCTTTCAGGTGGAAAAATTCAGTTTATTTAGTTTTATAATAATCAGCTTCGCGGAAAAGAAACTTTTGAAGTAAACTGTCAGAAATAGTAACGTAAAAAAGTTACTGAAATTACAGTTTCGCGTTACAACAACTTTCAAACACGAAACTAGAAATTATTTTTTTTTGATAAAGTTTTTCCAATTCTACTAATTTTATTTTACTAAAATGTTTTTGCTGTTTCTCAATATATTTCAGCTTTTCATGGTTAAAATTTTAGATAAGATATTTGTAGTGGTAATTTTTTAATTTAATTAATTAAAATAAATTATTAACATTGCAATGTTTAATTATATAAAATTAATTACTTTACTGTCATTAAAATTAATTGACGTAAGGTAACTTTTATAATATCTCAATAAATAAATTATTTTAGAGATAATTAAATAAAAAAATGTTACTTGTAGAAATTAAAAAAAAAATTTGTTGCATCGAACTAAGAAAAAAGTTACATTAACTTTTAAAATCTCTAAACACGGATTTTGTAATTTTTAAACAAATAAAAAATATTTTTTATATTTATTCAATAAAAAAAAAAAAAGTAAATAAAGAATTTACTTTTCGGAGTTTTTTTTAACTCCGAAGGGATTAAATCAAGTAAAAATCATCCACTTGGCAAATTTTTACATTGCGTAGTTTGAATCAAAAAATTTTCGTCAGTTATTTTTCCCATCCAACAAAACAGTATTTTTATTTTATTACAGACGATCTTACTCGGTGACTATGTGCCCCTTTTTTTATCTCGCTCGCTCGTGGTTAGTTTCTACGACGTATTTATTTGAAGAGGTCCCGCCAGGATCTCAAGGATTCGTTGATCTTCCAACGCGTTTCTTATTTTATTATTTTTCTTTAGCATGTTTTTCTGGTGATTTTTTTGTGTTCCCTGGCGCTCTTGCTGTCTCGCTTTACTTTTGGTAAACGTCTACATACACATATACGTATACTCGTACACAGAGTAGGTTATAAAACTACACCAGCTTCTTTAGCCGTTGTTAACGTTCTCGATCGTATACGTAGTCGGGTTGTTGCTACTCTTCCTCCTATCCACTCTCTTTGGCTGCTCACAACATAAATCTTGACCGCAATGGTCGAGCCGACGAGTTTCAGAGTAAAAGGCCTCGCACTCTTCTCATATTTTTATTATTCGTCTCTCTTGCTGTTATTAAGCCTTACATACATCTACGCTTTACTACACTCGTTTAAAAGCTAACGCATATCCGTTTGACTTCATCACGTGTGTTCCTTTAAATTTCTCGCGTTCGAAATTAAAATAAAAAAGATATTTATATTATATTATACTATACGTATAAATGTTTAGCTGAATTTTATTTTACATGTAGTTTTTTTTTTCACGTTTTTTAACTCACCGTACCAAACAACTGACCCAATGATTCTACGAACACGCCGATATATTTTTATTTTTTATACATTATATATGTTATTTTCGGAATTATATATGGAACGTGATGATAAGTGAATAGAACGTTTAATTACATATGTGGAAACTAATGTCCTCCTTTCGCTATTTCAATTTTTTTTTTCCTAGTATTTGTATTGTTATTTTTTAAAGTTCTCGTGAAATTAATAATGTGCGAATTCGCCTTTCATTTTTGATAAAAAGTTTAATTTTACATCTCTATTTCATACTTGGTTCTTTTTTTTCCTAAAGGACCTTTAATCTTATTAATTAATCCTAATAAACCAGCAAACTTTTTAATTTAATTTCTGAAGATTGGTTTTAATTATTTAACATTAATACCCAGGTTAAATTAAATTTACTTTTGACAAACGTAACAATCTAATGTAACTTATTGAACAAATTTTAGAAAGAAACTTTCTCATTTAATGTAAATTATAATTCTATTATTATTGAAGATTTATTTACTTTTTGAAAGCAAAGAAAGTTTTTAAAAAAATTGAGGAGGTTTCTAATCCAAGAAAAAAAATTAACATTATTAAAAAGAAAAATTCTTTAACCAAAAAAATTTTTTTGAATCAACTAAAAAATTTTTCAACTAAGAAATTGTTCTTAAGTTAAGTAAATTTCACTTTATTCAAGAGTTTGTTGTTTTGAATTTCGATAACCAAACTCAAAATTTCTTTTCGGTTCAAAGATTATTTTCTTAAATCAAATTAATTTTCCTGTCAACGTATAAAATAGCAAAAGTCAATTGAAATAAAATAAGAGTTCACGTTCTTCATTACAAGTTTACAGAAAAAAAAATTAACTTTTTATAACAAATTGGCAACAAAAAATTAGTTACTCCGTTACTAAACCGTACACATCATTACGGAGTTTAGTAACAGCGCCGTAATGGAGACTTTACGAGTGAGTAGAGACAAAATAAATAAAACTGTGGACTCGAAACTTGAGCTGAGCAGTACACACTGTCATTAATACATTTAAAATACTATACTACTACTCCTACAAATTATACAGACAGAAGACATAACAACGCAACACACAAGTGGGCCATTTGAAAGGAATAAAATGAACTTTATGACGTATTATATACAATAATTGACAAAGCGTTTAATAAGATGTGTATTTCAAGTGTATGATCTTTATAAACGTCCTTGATACAAGCTTGAATGGCACGTCAGACGACTCGTATATCCTTTGAGACTCTCTACTCGCAGTTGCTCATAAACTGGGTCATAAATATTGCACCTACTCTCAAGAGACTTGATCGATATCGAGCGTGACTCGTTCAAGCGCACGACTTTTCTACCGCTACAAACACACACATAACATGTATGTATGTACGAATCCTCATACACACACACAATAGTCATCATACATATGAATCCATATTATGTGTACATATGCATTCCGGTGGAATTTCTATAAATTTTTGCCTCGCTCGAGGACGAATTGTTCGGATCTTGAATCGATCAAATCACGCATCGCAGCACTCACGTGACAAACTTATCACTTTAATATATAATATGCATGGCTTATTTTAGCATTACTTTTTCAGGAGAGTTTTATTTCTGGTTTACGATAACCACGTACTGTCATTATTTTGCAGAATTCCAGTCTCAGTATGTACATGCTAGATAGTACGTACTTAAGTTTTATTTTTTCCCCGTTTCTTTGATCTAGATACCTCAGGAATCCACTTAACTACACTGGCTTTACCGTTAGCACGACACTTGCTATTGTTACACTTAGTACTCGTGTGACGCAATTCAAAGCAAGGTTAAGGCACAATTCAACGTTAGTTTAATAAAAAATTTATTCCAAACTCAATTAAAAAATAAATTTCATTTTATAATTATTGAAGGAGTATTTTAGTTTAAAAGTTTAAAAAAATCAAAAATAATTTTTTTTTCATATTTTTAAAATTTTGAATATTTAAGAATATTTTAATAACCTCTACCAAAATTAAGTGAAAATTTTAATTTTTACTATTTTTAAGCAATCTTCAATCGTATAATAAAAAATTGAATTCTTTTTTAAACAGTTGCCATTTTACGAGAAAAATGTATGTAACTTTAAAAATTTTTTTTTATACATACAAATGTAATTGAATAGTAAAAAAAAAAATTTTTTTTAGTTATTGAAATAACATTCTAAATTTGTTAGATTTGTACATCTAGACAAGTATAAACGCTTAACTAAAATTAATTTATTTCGCAAGCAGGTTAAATTTATCAGTAAAAATTTTTCCGGAGCATGACAAATATTAAAAGAAAAAAAAAATATTTTTCTTGCTAAAATACAATCAATACGCATTGGTAATCGTACATATGTTGTAATAATAAAACGTCATGATTATTTTATATTATTTGTTAAATACCGCATCGTTATTAATGTTTATTTATACTCATAGTTTAACTGTACTTCATTTCTCGTTTCATTAAAACGACAACTAATGACGGTAATTAATTGATATAAATTTAATTACGAGTGGATTGCACGATTATGACAAAACTCGAATATAATGATAATGACGATTATTATTTGTTCTTAATCGTTGACAAATAATATTAAGAAATAATTAGATTGGATTGAATCGAACAAAAAGTGTGTACAATTTTATTTTATTTGATATGTTTTGAGTCGTACTTGTATTGAGTTGAGCTTGATTATTGAGTATTAGATTAATGGGTTCGTTAACGTTGTGACTTATTACTTATTACTTATAATAGATACCTAAATAGACTTGAACGTATTTAAAAAATAATATCACCGGATAGATAACTTTTTTAAGCGTTACACCCATGTAAACACACGCGGCGATCGATAAGCTGGTGTTTAAATATATAATAGTTGGCTTTTATTTAATTGAACTAAAATCTCAATGATCCGACATGTTAATAATACAAAATAATATTTTTATTTACTGAGCATGAAAAAAAAATTATTAATGAAATATTTTTATTTTAAAAAATTTATTCGGTGGGCGGTCTGGCAAATGCATTACAGGTCAATCATTAAAACGAGAGTTACGTATTAAAAAGAGATGCGGAGGTTGAGGTAATATATATATATATATATATATATATGTGTATGTATGCCAAGAAGAGAAAACGGGAATTGGTGAAAACAGAGGAGAGTATGTAGCATTATATAGCGGGTAAAGTAAAGAGAGAGAGAAAGAGTAATGAAAGACACTACGTGGCTTCACTTCGTCTGCCTCTCAGCCTCATACTCAGCTCCTGCATTGCCTTGGGCATCCGACCGAAAGCGGAGTATAACTGTTGGAATTTATACGACAGTGAATCGAGAGACAAGACGACGACTACGACGACGAGCAAGTGACAAGATAAAGAGAGAGAGAAAGATGGAGAAAACCGTACCGTGGCAATCGGCTCTCTTATAAATTCGTCTCCCTACTGAATACGCGTACCACACTCAACTCTCATCTCATCTCTCCCACCGTCTCTCTTTTACTCTTATCAACCTCCTTCTCCTTCTCTATTATTCGTTCGCTTTCTCTCATTTGTACTCGCTGATGATAAAAATAAACACCGGGCAACTTTTAATAAAAAAGTTTATCTTTTAACTCTCTAAGCGACACACACCGCAGCATAACTACTTTCGGAGTTTCATCTCTCACAGATATATCGACTTTGCTTGGTTTTCTGTTTATAGACTGATACATTTATCATTTACTTTTTATTTTATTATCGTGACATGTTCATTTTATTTGTTGTTTATTTTTATTAGAGAAGCGTTTTAATGTGAATCAATGATCTTAATATAAATTTATTGTATTAAAGTTGAATTTGAGTATTTAAAACTTTTTATTATAGCTTAGGTATTTGTCGTCAGTACAAAAGGAAGTAATCAATTTTTATTTTTTTTTTCTATTTTGTGAAAAATGTTTCATTTTTAAGAGTTTTCAGACGTGATTTTTTTCGGAGTAATTTAACAATCTAAATTGCAAATAATTTATTGCTCTGCTAAAAATAATATTATATTTAAATTTTCGTAAATTCCTACAGCAGTTTCCAAAAATTTAATTATAAGTGAATTTTAATTAATTTATACGAATAAAATTTTAACCCTGACATTTATAATTTGTCGGGGAAAATTTTGCAAAAATCTAAGTCAAACATTAAACATTAAAAATTACTTTTAACTATTTTAACTGCATTTTTATTTTCGTAAATATATTAAAATCATAATATTTAAATTCATCACTAGAAAGTTTTCATTCAAGCCACACACATAATATTGAAAATAAAATTATTTTCACTCAATAAATCTCACTATTAAATACAATTATTCTAAAGTTTTTAAAGCTAAAGGAGAAAGTACTATTACCATTGCAAAATTTTACAATAAAAATTACAGACACGCTAAAAATAATTACAAAGTAAAAGCTTATTATTTCCAACATTGTTTCTTCAACGTTTTAACTTACACACAAAAATTAAAAAAAAAAAAAAAAAAGAAAAGAGAGAAAAAGCAGCACAAAGATAAATATCTCAATGACAAAATATTAAACCGGGTAATCGATACTCGCGTGTCTGTCAAACCGTGACAGTATAAACGAGCTTTAGAGTGCAGACTCCGATAAATAAAAGGAAAATAACGACGAACAATATTTATTTCTACACAACTAAACGGTAGAATAAAAAAATTAGTAACAATAGAATCAATAGTTATTAAATCTTGCAGATTAATTGTGATTTATTGTAATTAATTAGTAGATATCAGAGAGAATACCGCGATCAGAATACACTAGTCAATAAATAGATGTATACATATATGTATGTGAGGTATTCAAACGATCAAGTGTATAGTATTCAGATCTGCATAAATCAAGTTATTCAATATGTCAGACAATGACGCATCAGTCGAGAGATGACGAGTACAGATAGGAATTGAGCGAAGAGAGAGAGAGAGAGAGAAAGAGAGAAAGGGAACACACTAGCTCTAACTCAACGTAAAACTGACAACAGTTATATTGCATTACAAGCAGTATCTAAGCCCAAACCTATGCCGGCAATGCAACTATACCACATATGTTAAATATATATAATATAATGCAATATAACTATGCTACTACAAGCCGGTGAGTAATGAGGTTACTGGAACGCCTTTGGATTTAATTCACTCTCGTATCAAGCAAGTATGCCAAAAAATATATCAATAAAAAGAAAAAATAATAAAGTGAGTTAAGCCCCTTTAAATTTATTCCTCTTAAAAAATCTGGTTCGAAATTATATGTATTAAATAGACCGAATTTAAAGACACGATAATATAACGCTGTAATAGTTGGTAAGAGTGTCGTACCTCGGTCTCGGTTTTAGTTTCCTCAGTTGCTAAAATGAAAATAAAAAGAGCCAAAGAGGATTATAAAATGATTGTAACGAGAGTATATAGAAGCATGAGAATCTGTGAGAGGATATTGTGGATTTATCGTGGCCGTAACATTAAGATTTAGTGTCGGTTGCCAAGAGACTCTATTCCGATGCAACCCCTGACTGCTCTCTCTACTCTCCACAGAACCTCATATCTTTCCTCTTTCGCAAACTTATCTACCTCGTCTCCTTTATAGCTCGTATCCCGTGGCCGTGGCCAATTCAATTTCTCATCAAAGACATAATTATCCTACATATAGTTAACAAATGTCTCTTTAAAAGAAAGGTTTATATTTTTTCTCTCTCTCGCTCTCTATTGGACAAACGAGAGTATCTCTGTCATACTTGTACAACTTATGGAATCTTAAAACAAATTTTATGCATAAATAAATGAAAATTTTCCAAAAAAGCGCTTCGCTCTTCGATGGATAATTTAATTATCTATCGAAGAGCGAAGCGTTTTTTTCAAAATTTTATCTTATTCATGAGCAAAACTCGTTTGAAAATCAACTATCAACCGCTCTTAAGTCTTTACGTTACACTATAGTTAATGGTTACTAGTTATCACTGCTCGACTTAGTTCCATAGATTTCTATTTGTCGGGCTATAACTAACGATTTGTCTTTATTGTGACAAGTTATTGTTTTAGTTGTCAGCGACATTTGTTTTGTTTTGGAGTTTGAGTTCATACAGTCAAAGTATTCATGTGAATAATTTTATGGCAAATTGGAGTTAATTTGTTTATAAATATGAAGAAAATGAAGAAAAAAATTTTTTTCTTGCTACGATTATTTTTAACAAATTATTGAAAGTATTTTTATTGTTTTTTCAATAAAAAATTTTTTATATTACTAATGATAAAAATCAAATGCTCTTGAATATTTTTTTTTAATAATAAAAAATAATAAATTTTATTGAATAACAAAAAGTGAAGAAATTGGAGTTAAATAAAATTTTAAAATCATTATTTACTTTATATACAAAAGAAAATTACTTATATAAAAATTAAATGATACTGAAATCATCAGACACTTGAAAATTTTTCTTTTTTAATTAAATTAAATCTAATATTTAATTAAATTTTATTTTATATTGCACTTATAGTTTTTCAAATTTCTCCATGTGAAATTTTTTCTAACATTTGTTTTTTAATAATTTGTTCAAGAAAAAAAAAATAAAAATTGTCTGATGTAAGGTAATTCATTTTCCTAAAACTAAAGAAACTAAAATTAACATTTATCTCTCGATTTTTAAGATAAATTTTTTGAAATAAATAAATTAATGTAAAAAAAAAGAGAAATAATTTTTCGCCTGAATTCCAAAAAATTAATGTTATTTTAAATAAAAATATTTATTAAAAAAAAAAACTTATAAATTTTAACTGTCTATGGACAGTATAAAAATTATTGGATTTTTCTATTCGTAAATAAAAAAAAATTGATAAATTAATATCGCGTGAATGTAGGGCCCTTATATTCACACGACATAAATTTATCACTACTCTTTTTAATGTATGAATAACTATCACTAAAATAATCAAATGCTCATTGTTACTCACAAAAGTTATAAATTAATCTAGGCCAAAGTAACTCCAATTTACAAACTTATAATAAAATATCATTTTTTAAATTACAAAGAAACAAATTAAATTTTTTAAAATCAACTTTTTAGACACGAACTTAAAAATTATAAAAAAACCAACTGCTGCTACATTTAGTCACACTATTTTAGTCTCATTAACACTTGAGACATTTTACCGAGTTTTATACTCAAGCACAGAAATATATTAGTTTACATAAAACTCTGCAGTGAGTATTTCTCTAAAAAATAAGTAACAAAAAAAAAAATAAATAAATAAACACTTACATAAATGATAGTTGGGGGTAGTAACAGCAAGTAAACACACTTCTGTAAGTTAAAATGGCTGATGTGTTAATATATATCCAATAATAAATCCAAAGGGGCAGATTGGCACGAGCACACTTTATTATCACTCGGTCGTTTAATCACTGACAAATAACACCGTCACATACAACTAAAAATTTATAAATATAAATTTAAATACTTTATTATTATACTCATTTTTATATTATATTATACCAGAAGAACAAAACGCGTTACATACATTTTCCACATATTATATTAAGCTGAGACACAAGTAAAGGCAACAGAGAGCACTAGAAGCCGTTTGTTGTAGAAGTAGCTGATGATAAAGAGTACACAACTCGAGGATCAACTTTGCACACACATATAAGTGTGAGTGATAAAGAAGATGATACGGACGAATATTTTACTGGTTGTCAGTCGCTTTTATTAATATTATTAACAACAACAATAATAATAATATTCACGTATTATATCAACTGGACACTAATCTCACATCAAATTGTTTAATAACTCGGTACACAAACTTATTTATTTATCTATTCAGCTTCCACTGATATGCGCTAAGTAGATTCTTTTTTTTTTTCATCAATTATTATAATTGAAATAATAATAATTAATAAACACTAGCACCTTTCACTGTCACAAAATCACTTTATCAAATAAATTAACCACAAACAAGTTACTGTGAGCAGTATGAGCGAGAGTACCCAGCCGAGCTAAATATCCCGCCGGTAGACAGCGTAAAACTTCCTCGAAACTTTTCACTGGCAATTTTAAAATAATATTTTATTTTTTCTTAAGTAATTTTTTAATGACAAAAATGCTCAGATTGGTTCACTATTTTAATTTTAATTTTAATAATAAATAAAATAAACTTTATAAAATTAGAGCGCTGTAACTTTTTATTTAATATACTTTTAAAATATAAATATTTATTATTTTGGTTAAAATAACAAGCGTGGGGCCACGTAGTTACGTAAAGTGCGCGTCGGTTGTTAAAACTGGGCCGTCCGATGCTCCTGGGAGTATATACAGAACAGATAGAGACAAGAGCGGTTGTAGTTGGTTTAGTTGTTAATACCGTGTGTATTGTATATTGTATCGGGCACTTGTCAAGGACACGCACCGGGGGTAACCTACTTTTCACCACACGATTATTCGCACTTGTATATTGGGGGAGGAGAAGAACACACAGGTGTGTTGTACGTGCTGATACTTGACTCTCCACTCTTAAATCTTAAATCTCAAAAACTCAAACTTTAATAACAATTAAACACAATAATAATAATAATAATAATAATCACAGGAAGTCCCAAACTTTAAAACAACTTCTTAGTATCCATCGATAGCTTTTATTAAAAATTAAAAAATAATTATTAATAAAAATAACGTAGACAGTTTGTGATTGCCGCGCGCGCACTGCAGGACACTCTTGGATAAAGAGTAATATCTATATCTCACTTAAAATATATCTATATAGAATAGATATATATCACTTGTAGGGAAAGGGAGTAGAAGTTTGGTATATTGGTTAAATACGAGCGACAGGCTAGACCGACAAACAATGACGCGTCGACGGCGGAGGTCCGACTCGAACTGAGCGCCGAGCAACTGATCGGAGCCAACGACGATCGACGGGCGAGCAGCAAACCGAAAACCGAGTCGAGGACTCGGGACTCGCCGCTTCAAGCGCCCGCCTTCGGGGCTCTTCGCGAGTCTACGATAGAAGGATAGAGCCACTGTATCATGTGCATGTATTGTGGACGGTGTTTAGTGTGGTGGTGTGTTTTGCTTGCCAAGTTGCCCGGTAGAAGGAGTAGTGTATTGGTATATGCAATATATGTGTGGCCAACGCATTGCTGGGATATAATACTACTGTACGCTGTACACACCCACAAAAATACACCACTGAAGTATAGTGTGCAATCGTTTATACGTATACGGACATTACTGCGAAATGAACGAGTACTCTCTACTCTGTTCTGTCTCCTGGCTCTGTCTGGCTACATATACGTACACAGTAGCTTGCGTTAGAAGTTTTATTGGTGTAAGTGTGGTATATAGCAATAGTGTAGCGAGATCAGCTCAACAGCCGATACTAATGCGATACAAAAGTGTGGAGTAGAGTATATTATGTGTGTGTATGTGTGTGTGTGTGTGTGTGTGCAGGTATATAGGGAAGTAAATGAAAGAGCGAGTGAATATAGTATAGGATACTGACCGAAGCACTACACTGTCCACCCGGAAACTTTCCATCCTCGCGGTCATTTATCGGAAACACTACCAAATCCTGCACACCATCACCCGCCCGCAATAAGATCTTTTGTGGTTTTGATCATATAATTGTGGGCTGAGGAGTGTAGACTATGGATGTATACTTTTTTTAAATACCGCAGTATGGTAGAGGAGGTTTAATAATCATGACACGTATGGATTTTTTAGGGATTTGCAAAAAATAAAAAAAAGATGTGAGGTAAGGTTATTGGTCTGGAGAAAAATGTTTATTGTTGGAGATTCAGCTGGTGAAAGGTGGTGGTGGGTTTTTCATTTGATTGATGGGAATTTTAAATGGAAAATGATGTTTTAATAGAGTTTTTTTTCTATGAGATATTTTGAATTGGGGAAAATGTATTTTCGAAAATAAAATTTAATTTATTGAGTGAATAAATATATTTTGGGCAGTATAATATGAGTGCATAGAAAAAAAAAGCTTTTTACACCAAGAAAATTTTAAGAAACACAAAAGTTATTTTGGAGTAAGAAGTAATTTTCTTGACTTAAGAAATTTTGAATTCATTCAAGAAATTTTAAATCTTCCTTAATATTTTCTTGAGCCAAGAAAAATTACCTTCCAGTTAAGAATTTTTTTTTTCAGTGTACCTCTGATAAAAATTATAAAAATTTTAGGTCCAAATTACGTTTTACTAAGTATACTTATATTTAATGTTTCAAATGTAATCAAGTATGTAATGTATTAATTTAAAATAAGTGTGTTTAGTGTGTAAATTTAATATTAACAACATTGATAAAGAAATTAACAATTTAATTAAAAAAATTTTGAACTAAGAAAATAATTTCGAAAAGTTTCTTTGTTTTGGATCAAACAAAATAATTCTTGAACTAAGGAAAAATATGAACTGAGAATAATTTCTTAGTAAAAGATTGATTTTCTTGATAAAAAAAAAATAACTCAAAAATTTTTTTCTTGAATCAAGTACATGATTTATCAGTGCATTCTTAAAATTGAACTTTTTTAAATTCAATTATACATTTTTTCAACTACAACTTATCATTTAAATACAATATAATAATATTTAGACTATCATCGATATTGACAATAATTAATAAAAACATTTTGATATGTTTTTGATATATTCTACACTGATAAAAAAAAAATAAGTTGACTCAAAAGAAGAAATTCTGAACCAAGAAAATCATTTTGAAGAAATTTATGAGTTTAAATGGAGTAAAAAAATTTTTGAACCATTTTTTATTAGTTTAACTTTACATTTTTTAATTCTAATCATTGAAATTTCCCTAAAAATATTTTACCCGAATATTTTCATTAATTTTTAATAAAGAAAGTCTGATTGTACTATTTCTATGATTCATATTGTTCCCGATATTTATTTTATTCAAAAATCCTGCTACATTCTTCAATATTGAACTACAAAAGTGCTCTCGGTTCCATTTATAAAATTTTGGATTACCGAAAACTTGATTTGACTCGTATACAGTCCAGAGAGTTTCTTTAAAAAAAACACAGCTCGAAGTGTGTAAGTCATTGTACTGTTCCGGGGATTCTTTTCAATCTGTCCGGGACAATAAATTTTTTCTCTGGTCCTTCCTATCCCGATACTGGTGCACGTGTTATATACATGTATATGTGTGTCAGTGTCAGAGAGTAATGCGCTGTGTCTGTTCTCAAAGCCTGTGTAGCTCTGTAAAGTATAGCACAAGTAAAGAAGTGAGAAGGGATCTCGAGAAAAATAATAGGATAAAAAAAAATCCGGTTGCCCTCCAGATTCTTTTCGCGCCTCGCCGCTGGTTCCCGTGTTATGTGGAATAGGAACGTAGAATATTTTCTTGGAGCCGGGTTTCCGGCGTACCATCAACAATTCAGCCCATACTCTATACAGCTGTGTAGTCGGTACATAAAACACTAATACCTACTAATTGTAAGTCTAAGTTAGATTCTAGTGTAGAGAAAAGCCCAACAATTAATGTAAATATAAATATAATTACTGCATAACATAATATAAATATTAAAGTACAGCCGTGACTGCTACGCTGCATGCTACCCATCAGAGGCGGGAGAAAGACTTTTAGTTTCGCACGCGACCAAACTTTCGCACGCTCGTCGTCATCGCGATTATTCTCTGCCTCTAAATTCTTATCTGTATAATTACGAGAATTAAGAAAATTTTGTCTCTTGCGTATTTGTATGATCAAATGGGTTTTTTAGTTAAATTTAGTGTCATTGGAAGGATCTTGACCCTAATTTGTGCATTTTTAAGGTTTTATTAATGGTTTTCACAGACAGTTAATTTACTATAATAAGTTTTCAGAGTAATTAATAGATTCAAATTTTAAGTCAGATTAAACTTTTTTGTTTAATTATTTAGTTTTGTATCCTTTAATGTGGTTATAAGTCAAATATTAATCCACAAAATTGAGAAAAAAAGAAAAGTTCTGCGACGGGCATATCTTTATCATGAACTGGTTTTCTATGGTGAAATTTGGTCCTATCAGAAAGGCTGTAACCTGAATTTATTCTTTTTGACGATCAGATATTTTTTTTCTGACGATTTATCATCTGAATAATTAAATAAAAAAGGGAAATTTTGTAATCAACATTCTTTTATTTTAACCTTAGACTGGTCAACGTATGAGAGTGATGCCGCGCTCAATTATATTTTTTTTATTATATCTTCAATATTTACTAAAATAATTCAAAAAAATTTGACTTTGTTCCCTGAACATTTTAGAATATATTAATAATTTTTTCAAACATCTTCGAAAACGTTAAATTGCTCAAAAAAAATTTCTTAAAAAAAATAGGAAAACGGTTGACCCTGAAGGCCATCCTTGCAACTTTCCGCTACTTTCGTAATTTAGCGCTCAAAATTGCACTTACTACGTTTTTGAGCTCTTCGAGCTCAAAAATATAATTTTCGTGTAGTTTTGAGCTCTCCAAACTCAAAAGTCTGATAGAAGTTTAATAAAACACTATTTTTTGAATTTTCAAACTGCAATAACTTTTGAATGAAATTCTATGATATATTTTCAAACGAAAATTGATCAGACCGGAAATTTCGGTGTAATTCGAAAAAAACACTTTTTTTCGATTTCTTTCGTCAACGATAACTCACGATCGAATCAACCGATTTCGACCGGCTTGGTAGCGATCGACGTGGTTTTTCGATGTTAAGAGCTGATTAGTTTTTGGAATTGATCGGTCAAGCCGTTTGAAAGTTATTAAAAAAAAAAACAAATTTGAAAAAATTTTTTTTCGCAGTTTTTTGAAGATTTCTCAAAATCTTAAAATTAATTAATCAATTAATTAATTAATTAATCTTAATCTTAAATCATTAATCTTAAAATCTTAAAATCAGATTTCTCAAAATCTCAAAATCAGTCCGAATCGGTCCAACTGGTATTCAAAATCTAAGTTTAGTGAAACCCTTTCGAATGGCACCACCCGCGATCAAATCGGTCAAGCCGTTCAAAAGTTATGAGAGATTTACATACATACATTCAGGTTCATCTGCAGACTGGCGAAATACGATCTCGTTACTCCAAGTAGAAGGCTACTCGGTTGGCTAACTTTATCTAGTCGGCGTGAGTTCCTGATGACTTGCACTGTTTTTAAAATGCTGAGATTCCATCATAACAGAATACTGCTGCAAGACTTCAGTCTGTTGACTTCGGTTCGAGTACGCTCTGTCAGGCAAACTGATGTGTTGAGCTTGCCATTTGCTCGAACCGCAACATTCGACAACTAATTTATTATCACGGCAGTCAGGGTGGGGAACCAGTTACCGGAGGAGATTGTGACGATTACTGATTACAATGAATTTCGATCAAAGTGTTACAAGTTTTTTGTCGATAAAGATGTTATATAATCGTCATTACATAACTGTTCAAATTACTAATTATTTATATTTAAATTTATATTTTTTCATCTCTTTTGTTTTATGATCTAGAGTCATTAAATATTAAATTAATTACTTTGATGGACTTTGCTTTGAGACAACGTTATTTATTTTTATTTTATTATTATCATTTCCATTACTGTTAATAACTTTTATTATTACTATGTATTAATTTATATGTAAGACCCTTAGGGAGCTAAGGCTTCAGGGTCTAAAATTTTGATAAATAAATACACACACACACACCATCGTGGGAATGGTCAGGAAAGCTTCCTAGGACCTCAAAACGTCGAGATCTGATGAAAACTCGATTTTCGAAAAACGGGGTAAAAACAATAACTTCCCGATTTTTGAAAATTTTCAATTTTCTTAGCGGGAAGTTAAAAATTTGCGGGGCTTTCCTCATCGCTTGATCAGAGTCGTAAGTAGTTTTTTGTCCACGGAGTTGCCGAAAACACCTCTAGTCTCTGCCGGTCAAACGTGTATGAACTGGCAACACTGTACGCTCTAAAAGCATTGCGGCAAATCCCTCATCACTTGACCAAAGTCGTTAGGTCACATTTGTTGACCAGTCTAGGGTTAAAAGGGATTTTTATAGTTGAATTTGGTATCGTCAAGTAAGTCTTAACATTAATTTGTGCCTTTTCATGAATTTATACTTTCTTTGGTAATGATCAATTTTTTATCCCAAGTTTTAGGAGCAGTTTTTGATAGCTTTTTAGTTCTGTAAGTATGTTCCTTCACATTTTTCATTAAATAATTGATCCTCTCATAGCAATATTATATTCTTCAAATTTATTTAAAAAGAACTCAAACTATAAATTCTGCACAAAAGAAATAAAAATACAAAAATTACATTCTATTGTATAACATAGCACTTCATAAAAAACATACTGGTAAAATTACAGCTTCAGATTATAATTTTTAAATTAAAATTGAACTTTAGTAAAAATTTCAATCTAAAATTGTAATTGTTTCAATCTTTTTTTATGAAATGCTATGTTACACTATAAAATATAAATTTTGCACACAGTAAAAAATTTTGCGTTATTGTGTCAAAAAATTTTGTGTTAATAATTTTTATCCTAAATATTTAACATTTTTTTGTGTTGATTTAACAGAATAAATGTTAAATTTACACATAAAGGTGTTAAATATTTAACACAAAAATTTTTTATTCTAATTTTTCTGACACAATGACGCAAAATTTTTTACTTTGTATTTTTATATTTTGCATATGATTAAAAATATCGACAAAACCAAACCAAAGTTTCTTTATTTATACAATTCGTAATTTTCGGCAGTCAACACGTACACAGAAAAAAAAATTCTTCCATGAAGAAAATTTTAAGAAAGACAAAAGTTATTTTAGAGCAAGAAGAAATTTTCTTGGTTCAAGAAACTTTGACTTCATTTAAGAAATTTTCAATCTTCCTTAATATTTTCTTGAGCCAAGAAAATTTACTCTCCAGCCAAGAATTTTTTTTTTTCAGTGTAGTACTTTTGCAGGTTGCTAATACACATTCTCACAATATAAGCTGAATCCCTTGATTAATATAACGTAAGCCACCAAATAAGAACCATCTTAATGAAATCAGCCGAAACTAATCGAAGCTATCAATGCCGCTACACTAGAGTAGAGACTATAGACCCGATCTCCCATCTGGAAATCGCGCCTACTCCAAAGTGATCCGGGATATCGGTAGCACACGAGTGTACTATAAAAGTATTTATGTTATTTCTCTTACTCTGCTCGTCGTTTTCCGAGTATAACAACTTGGTGCCAATGTCCAACAAGTTGTCGTTGCTTCAGTGTTTCGTGAAAGCGACTCAGACACTCCATAATATACCACGCCGTAGAAGCTTTACTTTATCTGAACCTACACAAACAGACACAAACTACATATACCCATAGACTCAAATGAATAGAAGAGTATATAGCTATAGTATACACTATATAGTATAGAGCAATGTAATGGCAATAGTAATCGCTCGTGCGAGTTAATCCGCGCGATACTACTCTATACTCTCTCTTACTCTCTAACTACTCGCGTAAGTGATTAATTCACGTTACGTTCACGCAAGCCCGCTAGCTTCAATAATATATACATATATTGGGATTATATATATCGCAGCAGCTTACTCTCATCTCGTTAATGCTGATAAAGCAACTATGATCATTCTATCTACGCATTAAATTTAATGGGAAATGTCATCTCGTAGATTTGATATTTAATATCATGTTATGTAATTATTTGCTAACAAGGATCCGGTTTACAACAAAAAATCTTCCGATATCAAATGATTGAGTTTTTAATTCAATAATACCGAAGCTGATCTTCAGATAAAAATTTTTGTTCAAGTCAATTAGTTTAATGATATTAATTTTTAAAAAATAATGACAAAATTTTAACTTACAATTAGAGTGTAAGTATTTTTGTATGTATTTGGCAATAGTCCTGATTTTCATCAAAATTTTTTTTTCAGTCAAATTTTGTCAAAAAAAATTCTAAAGTTATGGAATACTTTTATAATTTGAAAAAATTTTTTATCAAGAAAATATACGGGGAAAAATTGCCATTTTTTACTGCTTGACGAAAAAACTATTTTTTATATTTTGATGTTTTTTTCGGTTCTTAGTTCATCAAATCAGTCTTCAAAAGTAACAAAATTATTCCTTATTAAATTCTCTATCTGATGATGTGCAACTTATTTATGTTCCATGGACTAACAAGAGTGTAACAATGAAAACAATAGCGAAAAAGAGGCAAACAGAATTTTTCGATCGTAAAGCACACTCTAATGCTTCGTATCATGAGTCGTGCAAAATCTTATTTCTAAAAATTTTAAATATAAACTCAAAAATTTTAATCTAAATCTTATATGCTAATAATGATTAATCATCACATCAACAATAATTTTTTTCAAGCATAATAACTTTTATGAAAATTATTTTCTCTCAGTGTATCAAATTCCACAGAATTAATAGTTTATTTATGGACAAAAAACGTCCAAGTATGTAATATTTGAGTAATAAACTGTACACACGTTGAAAGTAACTACACACGTGTAATAACAGCTTATTATGCTGTATATTTATTGGCTATTGATCTTGATCAGTGTATGGCGAGTGCATAACAGTAGCCAGTAGATATTTACGGGCAAAAAGAGTCGAATGTTGTCATCGATGGAATTTCCGCAAATTTCCGCTGCGGAAAGGCCGCACCTGATTTACCATCGGCACTGTTACTATGTACTGTACATACATCGAGAACGGCACCTCATGCTCATGCTTTGCGCGACAGTGGCAAGTAGTCATACATAGATACGAATATCAATACATACATGTATAATCCTGCGTACGAGGTGCATGCTACATACCGTTGAGCAGTCACGCATACTGCATGTCCGTGAAGAATAGTATGTGTGGATGCGGATACAAATACACTCTCAGGTACGTCACAGTGATGCGACGTTGCATGAGGACGAGGTGTGTGGTGTGTGGGGTGTTGTGGTACGTTGAGGAATCACAGAGCCGCGGAGGCTACGCACCGTTGCCAAGTTGTACTTGAGCCTCTATATCTGAGCTTGAGTATGTATATGAGTGTAGTGAGCCAAGTAGAGAGTCGAACCGCTTTTCCGTCAAGCATTGCGGCTCCTCATCGAATCCACGTTGGTTGCAAAATAACATGTTAGTCCAAGAAAATTTATCTTTAAATTTTGAGACCATTTCTGAAAATTTCTAGAAAATTTTCGAAAAAAATTTACAAAAATCATTTTTTTTCAACCTTTGGACGGATGAAAAAAATAAACGAAATATTTGTTAAGATTGTACAAAAGGGGTAAGAGCTAAAAAAAAATATTTTAAGCAAAAGTTGTAGAGCACAAAATTTTACATCAAAATGATTCCTTGACTTTTTTTTTTTAATTCACTCCGTTCTCTTTATTTTTGCATCAAAGTTAAAAAATTAAAATTAAAAAATTGTAATTTAATTATCATACATTCTGTTTTAATAATTGAACCGACTTATTATTCAGCAGTTGATATGAGTAAAGAGTAAAGAGACATGAGAAATTGCGACTGCAGATTATTACTTTCATATTTTTTGTTATTTCTCTGCAAAAGTCCGAGTAGCACACGTCAAACGTCGACATATGCTCCAATGAAAGCTTTTTGTAATCTAAGTTTTTTATTCGGTAAAAATCCCAAATCCAAACTTTAACTTGTGTAGTGCATGGCCATACATGTATATATGCACTACTGCGGACGAAATCTTTCCCGTTCGTTCACTCGGGCTTGCCGTCGGAATAAAATTTCATAACTCTGTATATAATGAGAGAAAAATAGAAGAAATGGAATGAATAGATGTGGAAATGCAAAAGAGAGTATAAAAAAATAATAAAAATGAGAGAGATCGAGATCTTGATTCTAGAAAAATTTATACATACATTCATATTGTAAAGGAGCAAACACGATCTATACCAACACCAAGAACCAGTATTCAAATGTTTATATAATAATATTATAATATATAAAATACATCGAAAGTATTTCATAGATAATATATAGCCAATAATATCACATCATCTTTTTCCCGTCTCGTCGAATCGCAAATCACCTTTACTTATACCCCTGTAGCCTCCATTTCTATGTCATAGTTCCCAGTTATGTGTCCCAGTGTTGTGCCGCGACATGACGTACATGCACACCAGAACACATACAGTCCATCCCCCGATCGATACTCACTACCACTACCACTACAGGACTAGACACGCTGAAATACTGTTATACTACTGGGCTGTAGACAAACACCACCACCAACTCCAAAAATGTGTAAATATGTATATCTATACTGTATAGAATAACAAATACAAGCTAAACCCGAACCCAAAACGAGGGTCGGGTAATCACCTACGATTTTTCATTGTCATTAAATTTTCCTTCTCTAACCTGCTTAACAACCTTTACTTAAATCCATCACACCTAAAAAAATAACTATTTGTTCCTCTCAGGCGTAATTACGGCGTGTTACAGTAAAGAAAAAAAAATAACATACTTTTTATTATAAATTTATACGCAGATTATAATAAATAGACATTCATAGAAAATTTATCTATTAGCATATTTTTCAATTTCAATTACATATAATAGAAACACATAATAGCGCAGTTTAAATGCGAGGGAATAATAAATGAGCTCGGACAGTAAAAAGTTTTTAAAAAATCTCGCCAGGGGTAGGTCAGCACCGCGCGGGAAACATGAGTGAGTACCTGCGCTTGGGAATGACGTTGGAGGTATTGTATGTATTATAAATATGTATATATATGTTTGTGAAGTTATGTTGTATAAAACCTGCCAGGTGAAACGCGTGTTGTCGACGTAAGTGCGACACGCGAGCTGATCCTCCCCTTTATATTCATCCTCCTTCTCTCTCTCGCTCTCATTGATTCTCTGTTTGGTTCCCTCGGGTTTTATTACTTTTTTCTTTCAATTGCATCGCACAGCACCTGTCGTTAACCCGAGACTTTTCAATCACTTGTAAACTGTTCGTTAAAAATTTTGTTGTGGTTATGATTGCTTTATTGTTTAACATTAAGGAGGAGAAATCTACAGTTTAAGAGGAAAATAGGTAACTTTTTAAGCGTATTACTAAAACTAGTGAATACTTTTATTATTTTTGATTAGAAGAGTAAACTGAACTTGAGATGGTCCATAGTAGGGATGTATGAATTGCGTTCGAATCTAATTGAATTGAATAGTAGAAATCGATTCAATATTTAAGTTGGTTATTAAACAATTTGAATGATTGAATAATTAATTTGGTTCAACTTTCGGGTTGGAAAATAAGAGACAGAGATAATTTTTAATAGTTTTTCATTAATTAATTCTACCACCTGCTCTGAATTTCTACTGAAAAAAAAAATTAAGTTAATTCAAGAGAAAAATTTTTAACTAAGAAAATGATTTTTAAGAATTTTGTCGTCTTGATTCAAGTAAAAACATTCTTGAAATGGAAAATTTTTCTTGATTCAAAAAAATAAAATTCTATAAAATAATTTTATTTGTTCAAGAATTTTTCTCTTAAGTCAAATTAATTTTTTTTTTTTTTCAGTTTGTACATACTTACTTATTAAAAATATTTAATATATTATTTTCCTTCATTTTATCAATTTTTTTTTAATCCGAAAGGTTCTTTTTGCGAAATAAAATAAAAACTAATTTTTTATGACTTTTTAAAAGCAAACATTTCAAGCTCTACACTGATAAAAAAATTGACTTGACTCAAGAGCTAAACTCTTGAACCAAGAATTCCATATTGAAGAAAATGATTTTCTTGAGTCAATAGAACAAATTCTTGAAACAAGAAGATTTTCTTAAATCAAGAATAATTTCTTAATATTTTCTTAATATTTCAAGAATATTTTCTTCAAAATGGTATTCTTGGTTCAAGAGTTTGGCTCTTGAGTCAAGTCAATTTTTTTATCAGTGTATATATTATAGCTGACTTTCTGGGGCTTTTCAAAAAATTTAGTTAGACTATAATATTCACTGGAAAAAAAAAAATTAATTTGGTTCAAGAGAAAAATTTTTGAGCCAAGAAATTGACTTTGAAAAAATTTTTTATTTTTAATCAAGCTGAAAAGTTCTTGAATTATTAAAATTTTCTCATACCAAGAACAATTTTCACAGTTAAAAAACTTTTGTGTTTGATTTGTTAATTGAATTGTTCTAAACTATTCTTCATTTAAAATTGTTCTCTTTGATCAATTTACTTTTCTTTTTACTGTACCATATTCTACTAATGTATTAAATTTTATTAAATTCAAAAGCAATTTCTGTTCCGAGCTACTTCGATAATGTCACGACAAAGTATCAATTTTTTGAGCTTTACACAATACGTGCCCTTTGTTACGACCCGCTAGAACAATAAATTCTTCCTTAACTCCAAAAAAAACCGATCAAAAAATACAAATTATAAATAAATAAAGGTGTGATTGATTAGCTTAGATCGGGTAATATATAACATCACATGATTAAACGAATAAAAGGCGTCAATGAATTTGAGCCCCCCTCGTAGTACTACTTGACTCTCGATAATTCCCTGATGACAACATTCAAAACAATTGTCAAAGCCGGTTCTATTTGCTTGTCCATGGATCACAATTCAAGTGTACCACCAGTGTAGAGTACAGTACCGTGTGTAGTGGATCAGTCTCAATAATACGAGTATAGTATGGTAGAGTAGAACTCGACAAGTGTCACATACTCACGAGCTTTCTCTTTCTCTTTTACATGTTTACCAACCTGGCTGGGTACATATATGAATGCACACATACATCCGAATACCGTTAATCATTCATTGCATCGCAGCGCAAACTAATTGCCAATTATTATCAATAACAAATAAAGTTTCTTGACAATTGACAACTAATTCATTACAACCACAAATAAGAGTTAATAACGCAACGGTTTACTTTCATTGTCACCACATAGCTTCATCATTGTCCAGATAATTAAACTTGATAAACAAATAAACAATAAATTGATTGTATACGGACAATACTTGATAATATTGAACTTTTAATAGCAATGCAATGAGTTATTTATAACGTTTATAAGTCATGAATACTTGAACTAGTTTGTTTGTGAATCAAGTGCCAAGGACTCGGACGGGAGGCAAACGTTAGGTCAGTAAACCGTCGGCCGAACAGATTCTACGGAGTTTAGCATCAGTATCAACACACATGACAGCCAGAAGTTAATCTCAGCTTAGCTTTATTTTATTTTATATTTTACCTTGAATTTTAGTTGCGTTCTACCGTGAAATGTCGTTTCACTATCACCGTAAAATGTTAATGTAAATTAAGAAATATTTGAATATTATAATATTTCATATGACTTTATATGTTCATAAATCGCAAGATGTAGTCATATGTGCCCATATATAATTTTTCGACGATAGTTAAGGTTAAAAATTGTCGACAGATGGAGTATGATCGCTGAATTGTCTCTTAACAAAAGAGTTAAGTCTAAGGTGTTAATTAAAAAAAAAATAATAATAATAATAACAAAAATAAATAATCATAATTTTTTATTTTTTATAAAAATTTCTACGTCAATTAATGTGTTTTATTAAATATGTATTTATTGAATTGTATCAATACAAACTATATGGATACATCAAAATTACACAGTAAAAAATTTTGCGTCATTGCGTCAAAAAATTTTGTGTTAAAAATTTTTGTGTTAAATATTTAACACTTTCATGTGTAAATTTAACATTTATTGTGTTAAATTAACACAGAAAAGTGTTAAATTAAGACAAAAAAGTGTTAAATATTTAACATAAAAATTTTTAACACAAAATTTTTTGACACATTGACGCAAAATTTTTTTCTGCCCTCCGGCCGGAAAGTGGCAACTTTCTGGCCGCTGCGCTAAACAAAGTTGCCACATTCCGGCTACGTCGAGCAGAAAAATAGTATACACACCTTGGCCAGTAAATAAGAAAGCCTCAGATCACATGTTTGTCAACCTCGGCTTCGCCTCGGCCAACAATTACATGTGATCTGAGACTTTTCTTATTTTACTGGCCTAGGTATGTAATCCACAGATTCGGTAGAATCTGGCGCCAAGTTCCGTTCAAATCCGTTGTAAACGGAGTGCCAGACTACCGACTGTGTTTACTGTAAGCAGAACGGTTTTTTGAGGTTGTGAAATTTTATTTAATTCTACGGTACTTTTTTTCCCTAATTTGTTTATTATACCAGTAATTCATAATTTATTTCACCGTATTAATTAATTATATTCACTTATAACAATTTATTTACTTGAAATTGTTAAATTTTATCAGCACATACTATAGCTCGCTCACAAATTTCGATCCTGACTTTTTTTTGATGGAGAAAAGTCCGCGCCACAGACTAGATAAAATAAAAATGTGTAGTAATCCTCCTATAGATACGCAACTACAGTTAAAAAAAGTAATTCATAGCTTACATTTACGGCCGCCAGGGTGCACTGGAATTATATCTACATAAATTGTAGCTTTAAGGGGATAGTTTGCAGTAAAAAATGCTGCTAACGCGAGATTTAAGCTGGTACCAATTGTAAATTTTCATTATAATTACAAAAAATACTAAAATCCGAACAAAAACAGTTTCACTGTAAAAAAATCGCGCCAAGTCCACGTTCATAAGACTATTAGGAAAAAAAAAATTTTTTTTTCTTTACAAAAAGATACAAAATAAAAAAATTAAAAAATCCAAGTAACCGATATGATTGTTTATGATTTTCGGAAATTAAAAGAAATCTTATTGTAAATTTAAAAATTAAAAAAAGAAATTTTAGAACTTACTTGGTGTGCGCCATTGTGTATTTCAATTTTTTTAAAGTCCTAGTAAATAGATTTTACGAATTTCATTAAAAGTAAAATATTTTGCAACCACGCACACTAAATACGTTCTAAAATTTTTTTTTTAATTTTTAAATTTACAATAAGATTTTTTTTAATTTCCAAAAATCATAAACAATCATATCGGTTACTTGGATTTTTTAATTTTTTTAGTTTGTATCTTTTTGTAAAGAAAAAAAAAATTTTTTTTTTCCTAATAGTCTTATGAACGTGGACTTGGCGCGATTTTTTTACAGTGAAACTGTTTTTGTTCGGATATACTATTACTGTGTCCTGATATGGTCAGATATGAAAATTTTTTTACGGATAAGTAAAAGTTATGAATTTTGGATGATTTGCGTGTATGAAATAAAATTATGAATAAATATACATCACCAATTGTCAACGGTCAATATGAATATTTAATAATATTCAAATAAAAATATATATATATATATATGAATATTTCAGTGTGTTTGTATAGTAATGTCAATACATCGACCTTGAATTGGTTAACATTAATTTTAAAAATCTCTATAACCTTAATGAAATTAAATGTTAATATTATATACATTATGATACACTGTAACTCGTGGTTCGCGGTGTATGATATCTTAACCTTAAGCTCAAGCTTGTCACGTCACTCGACCGTAAAAATTAAATCCTGCATACAATAAACCTCGGTTATTCAATCAGACAAAACGATATCCATGATACTCAATTTAATCACTTTTTATTCCTGATGAAATAAACTCCAGCGGCTTTTTAGTTTTTATATTTATAACACGAATTAGATCGAACTTTTTAGATTTCGAGGATTTAACGCTCTTGTAACTGTTCCTCATTGTTTCCCAGATTTAATTATTTTATCAATGAATAAGTAGAGAGTGAGTGAGCTTTGTTTCATTAAAACTATGTGTGAAAAATTAATGCGTGTAAAAATTGAACGAGGGAAGAAATAAAACCGCTAATTTATTCCTCGTTAGTCAAAATGGTATAATTTCTTCATTTTATACGAGTTAAAAATTAGAGTAATTTAAACTTCTCAGAGTTATTCTCGGTATTTTACCTAAAATATGTTCTTTTAGGCGATATTAAATATTTGCTATCATATGTGATGGTTTTGCTAGTTAGAAAAAATGTATTAGCGTTTTTTAATTTAAACTTTTAGTAATATTACGCTAAGTTAAATTGTAAGTTATTTTCAGAGAATAAAGTTGAAATTTTCCAAACCGTATTTTTCTAATTTTCGTCCAAGAACTACTTCATGAGTAGTTCTTGGATAAGCGGTTTTTTATCAAATTCGAAAGTGAGATACTTCCTCTGATGACTAATTTCCTTTGCTTGGTTAAAGTAAATAGATTTAATAGTACATAACTTAACTAATGGTACAAACATTTTTTGAACTCGTGTATTAAACTTACTATTTTATTATTATTATATCTTTTTTATAATATTTCAACAAGTGTACTTCTATAAATATCCGTTAGCCAAAGTTTTAAAACTAACAGAATAACATTTTTTTTCTTTTTACAAAGCTACACTTTTAAAAACCAATATTTTTAAGTGACGTAGATGAATTGGTTTATCAATATTTAATTTACAAAATTCCAATAACAGAAAACGTTTTATATAATATCAGTGAAGTATTTTATTTATTAAATTTTCGAGTAAAAGAATTTATAACTGAAAAAAAAAATTGTTCAAAAAAATATATAGATTTTATTCTCTAAAAATTCACTGGATTTTAGGTAATAATAATAGAGGAAAAATATCTATCAAAATATTTTAAGAAAATAAAAAAAAAGTCTACAAAGATTATGCAGCATTAAGATTTCATATTGCGCCAGAAATAATGCAAGTTACTTATGCAAACAACTCTCGGAAACTCGCTGTTACAGTATTACACACCGACGAGAATTTCGAGGGCAGCGTACGTAAAGATGAGAATTTATTTAACTATTACACGGATTATATCATGGAATATTTACGGACATTGTGTACATGTATGTAGAACATAGATTTTATACAAATGCATTATTTTATTCTTGGGTAAAAATCACTAAATAATCAAGTACTAACCAACTAACCGAAGATGAAGGATTCAGCAAATTAAACGGTTACTCGATAAACCGTAGATTATGAATCATTATAATTATAATGAAGTAGGTCAAAGGTCACCAGTAAAAATTAATCATCAGAGACTGACATTGTGATTTAACCAGGATGTTTGAGCTTTTGTCTTATGCTCAATTAATTAGTCTTTCACATTGAAGATTGGCAAATTCTACTTGACAAGGATAATCTCTTGTCCACTCTAATCTCTTCAGCTTGCTTTGTAAATACAGTCTACATAGAGGACAAATCTAAATGCACATTGTACATATGTACTTCTTGTATAATATATATTGTATATACCTTATACATACATATATTTAACATTATATACAGGCATACTCATGCTCATGAAAATAGATGAGCTGTAAAACTCGAGAAAATATATAACTGATGAGTTGGATGAACTGGGAAAACTTTTTGGCGACTATCGCACGCTTACGAGGAGCATCACTGGGATGAATGCATGCATGTTACATGTTGTTGGTTGGACTACGGTTTTCCCCGTCGGAACGCGTATTTTAACGCTCGGCCGCACGTGTATTTGCGCTCGGCTGTTGCTATTGCTGCTGCATGACCTCGCAAAATGTTAAAACGATCGTAATTCATCGAACATTTCCGAAAACCAATTTCAATTTATTTAATTAATCCATTTTCATAATATTTACTTTTTGCTATTACAAGTTACAATTTTTATTGCTCTAATAATTTTTAAGTTTTTATTTTTTCAGTAAAAATTAACAATTTTGATTACTTTCTCGATTGTATGGATAAAAATAACAAAAATAATTAATAGAAATTTTAGTTGGTAAAAAAGTTTAAAAATTTTTATTTTCTGATGGAATTCGGAACAAACAAACAACATTTTCCACGCACCAGCACAATAGACCAAGATGTTCGGTATACAAAAAGAAACACCGTGAAATTTAAAAGTTTCCGGGGCAGAATAGAAATATCTTAAAGTGAAAAATGTTTTTATACTGTAAAAAAATATTTGTTTTACTTTTTATGCTATCGGCTTCTTCTTAAAATTCAATTGACGTTAAGCCAAAATAAACGTCATTATATTATAATCCATAATAAATCATTTGCTTAATGAACAAGCACGCTAGTTCATGACTGTTGAATCTTTAATGGTAAATGTTGAACGTTGAATAACGATTTTACTCCTCTGTAAACTAGAATTTTATCTACGCCTCTGAAACAATTTGATTGCTTTAAAACACATGTTGACCCTCTGAGCCTTGCCGACCATAACTTACTAAACATATATATATATATATATATATATATAAGTAAACGTTATATTATATTATACATATATGTATCTTAAATATGTCGATTTTTTAGAGGCAATATTTAGTGAAGTGTCTGGGTGTCGATTGACGCCAAAGCGATCGTAAAAGTAAAGAAAAAATAAGACTAGGTATTCAAAATAAAATTTTCAATTTTTAATACAAAATTTGTTTTATAAAAACTAAATAATTGATAATTGATTTGAAAATATAAAGTATTTTATTAAACATTTTTATGAAAGTTCAGTCAAAAAAATCTGACCAAATTTTCGCATTGAATTTGAGGTGTCTCAAAATTTACGATGCTTAATTAAATTAAAAAAAAAAATATATATCAACTAGGGTGCGTCAAAATTTAATCTCTAAAAGGAACCTTTTAAAATTGAAATTTTGAGTTCCGCTTTTAGCAGGAGTTAGATTTGTGCATTTCCTCAGATATTTTGATGTGTCAGGATTTATTTGATGCTCACATAATTGTTTAACAGGAATTTTGTTGAAGCAATTTTTATGGAATTTAAAATTTTCAAAATTTGGCCAAACAAAACTCCTGTTAAAAAATTCTGTGAATATCAAATAAATTGTGACACAGCAAAATATATCAGGAAATACCCAAATAAAGCTCCTGCTAAAAGCAAAACTCAAAATTTCAATTTTAAAAGGTTGCTTTCGAAGATTAAATTTTGACGCACCCTAATATCAACGTATAAAAATTTATAATTTCTTTTTGAAAATTTATTTCAAAAATTTAAATTCAATACTGTAGATTGACAAAATTTATGATAATGTTGTGATAATTAATAAGAATTTTCTAAATTTTATATTCATAAAAACATTAAAATTTTAAAAAACTTTTTTTTCCAAAATATATTTTTGAAAATTAATAATTTTCTAAATTTTGAAAAATTCAACCAAAAATCTAATAGTAATTATAAAAATTTTAACCATAAACTTTTTTTTGACACAACGACGGAAAAGTTTTTATCGTTAATAAAAAAGGAGATAAAAATTAACCCGGACTAAGTATGAAATAAAAATAAAGACGTTTGAATATAAATTTTATCTTCCTCTCATTATATATTACAACGATTCAGCCAGATGTAAAATAAAGGGACCACCATAGAAACAGATACAAATCCGAAATTATTTAAAGACATAATAGTGATACGAATTAAGAAAAGTATAGAGTAGACAGGATAGATGAGTAGAGTCGGCAGATCAGAAAGGTAGTTGAATGTGAATAGAAGCTGGTGTAGTAGAATAAATCCATCGAAAGACGCGCGTCGAGACATATTATAGTCGTTGGCGGTGGCGGTGGATGGTAAATGGGAAGGCAAGCCCAGGCATGGTTGCCATGGTACCCGCGTCCATCCCCCACGTCGACGGCAGCTCAACGCTATACGCTGCTCGAAGTTTCTATGCTATTCCCGATTCCCGCGCTCCATACCAACACTAGTCCAGAGATTCTATACACCCACACCTACAGAGGCATATCCTGGCATCAGCCACCCTACGCATGTTCTATAGCACCCTCTTTGGTGTGTCGTTTATATACAACCATCATTCGCTATCCTTGCTCGTCTGCAATAACCTTTCCTCCCCCTTATCCTCGCCCTCCTCATCCATCTTCTCGGTTCTTTTTATTTTTATTTTGTTTATTTTCTCACTTTATTCATCCACCTGAGATTATTTTGTATATCAATCACGACGATAAAATAAAGATATTCGTCCTTATGATTTCATTTTATTTTATCATCATTGTTTTTGTTTTATTTTATTGGCTGCAGATAGCGGTAGTAATAAAATAAGTAGTAAGAGTTATAACTAATAAATTATTATTCAGGTCAGTGTGACAATCTCGGAGTTTACTATGTCATTATAAACATATATGTATATAAAGATAATTGCAGACGATTACACTAACGCAGTAACGTTTATGGAACAGACACGTGAGTTGCAGAATATTAGCGTTCTATGAGTCTGGTTTTGTCTGTAGGTGAGTGAATAAGCGTATAACGTGTGATATATGTTTGTGTGTATCATTTGTGTGGGTGATGATGTACAAATACCTTTATTGTATGTATGTATGTATGGCTCTGTATTTATGCACTTAGACATGTAGGTGGATATGTATATTTAGTGTGTGTAGTAAAGAGTCGAATAGCAGATGAATGCAATGTTACGTGTATTACGTCGACACACACAGATTATGTACCCTGCGAGAGTCGAGGATGCCTGTAGACACCAGACGGATGATAGAAAATCGATATTCGCGCAAGAGCTATGAGAATTATTCTACTCGGACCAACTCTACTCTTGTCGCTCCTGTTTAATCTATCACTATCACATGGAGGAAATCATTGGGAACACATTCCTCTATTTTATTACTATTACTATTATTATTATTATTATTATTATTATTATTTTTATTGTAATAAGCCTACCCAATTCATTTAACAAATTTTGAGTATTTATTAATTATACACCGTAAAGTGAAGGAGTCGAGAAGGAAATTATTATTCTATTGTTTTTTTATAGAGATGAACTTTGCTTTCAATGAATAAAAATTGCCTTTTATCTGAGTATCATAGTATAATATATTATAATTTGAATCAGTAGTTATTGAGTAATGATAATGACAAATGAAAAAATAATTGCATTATTAGGATTTATGATTATGAATTTTTTAACTTCCGACTATAAAAATCAATTGGAAAGTTATTGATTTCAACCCAGTTTTCGAAAATCGAGTTCTCATCAGATCTTTACGTTTTAAGGTCTTAGGAAACAATTCTAACTATTTCTACAATGATGACACTGTGAGTATGTAAACTTCATATAACTTTTGGATGATCAAAACGCGGCTCACGGCGTTTAATTATCATTAGATTCAACGTGAATTTGAATTAGTTCCCTAATACGGTAGATTTTGAGATATCTTCAAGATAAATTGAAAAAAAAAATTATTTTTTTGGGATAACTTCTAATTACCTCTTAAACTAAAAAAACAATTTTGATTTTTGCAAACAACATTAAAATCAGTTAATTTGTTCGAGAGATATTGTTGTCAAAAAATTTTTAAAAAAGTGTATTTTCGCGTAACCTTAGAATTCCCTGTCAGATCATATTGCAAATAATGATTAATCTTTTTGTACTGAAAAAAACTACATTCAATGCCGGAATCCGAATCGGAATTGGTGAATTCGTCCAAGAAATATTGCAATTTAATTAGAAATTTATGAAAAGGTATTTTTGAAACATCTCGTAGATTTTTGAGCTCGAATTTAGTGGGTAATTTCAGGGATGTCCTGCAGTGTCAGTCGTTTTTTAGATTTTTTTTTAATAAAGTTCGTGAATACTATTCTGATTGATAAATTTATTGAATACCGAAAGTCAGCTTTATGATTTTAGTTTGTAATTTAAATTATCGATAAATTTCATTGAGAATTAACGAAAAACATTTTGAATTTACTGATTAATTGATAAATTTGATAAAAGATACAAATCGTGATCATTATGTTATATTTCTATAATTAAATTATTGCGCAAAAATTATATATTTATATCTTATGTTTAATATTGGATCTTAACAGTCATAATAATTATATATATAATAGATTATATGAACGAGAGAAGAATAAACAGAGAAAATTTGATAAAAATAAAATTTGATAGCTGAATAAAGAGAATAAAACTTTCTTTCAATAACTTTTATTATTTTAAATCAATTAACTTTTATGCATTTATACGTGGAAATACGCGCGGATATTTGCCTCCATTCATGTCACGGCAATTCATTAAATTAAAAAAAAATAATCTGACGATTTAACTATAACTATAACTTATAATTGAAATAAATAAATTCCGAGCGATACTGTTGATTGATGGTGTAAATGACAGTTGGAAAAATTATACGTGTACATTAATTAAAGAGTTAGCGTTCGATTTGATTAATTAAAAGGGAAGTTTATCAGACAAACAAGATAATTATTTTAGTGTAATAGAGTATTAATATAATAATAATGAGATGATGATAAAGAGGGTATAAATTTTTTAGTGGTATTATTTTTATAATTCGCGTTCTTAAAGTCGTTGGAGTCACAATGTGTCGCTGGTTTCCAGGCGGACCGTAGAGTACGATACTATACCAGTACAGCGGCTGTTAATCTAACGGTACTCCCCCTCGTTGGTGAGCCACCATGCCGTACACATAACACATCTCCATGATGCACATACACACAGACGATTCCAGATGTAATAGTGTAGGTACGGCATAGCAGGACGGACTGGAATGGCATCAAGTTGGAGAAGCCAGCGGTTCAGTGACCGACCGACCGACCGAGCAAGTCGCATCTCCTGCTGCAAGTACAAGAGGAAGAAGCTATATAACTTCTCCATATAATATTATATATCCATATGTACTCACTATTCACATTATCAACCTATACTCTTATTCTTTCTTCTTATTCACTCATTCTCTCCTTACGTACACTCTTACTACTCTTACATTAATATCTTTAGGTGTGCACACGGGTTTAGACGCATCTTCATTCACCACTTTTTTTTCATTTACAATTTTAAAGAGCTCTACCGCGAATCATTCATTACGATATCAAAGCCTCAATCCTCCTTGATTTAAAACTCAAATCAACTGATAAAATCTCACGTTATATTTTTTTATTTCTTTTTGAATAATTGTTAAGATTTTATGTATGTATTTTTAACCGTAAATAAACGAGTATTAACTCGAATTATTTACGCAGATAAATTTCAGTTTGCAGTACAAGGTCTCGTATCATGAATAAAAATAAATAAATTTTTATCAAACAGTTCGGGAGTTTATTGGCAGGGTGAATATGAAAAGAGAGTATTCGGATCGATCACTTTGAAATGGGAAAGTACATTTCTAACTCAAAGATAAATTAATTAACGAAGTATGTTTTTTATAAAAATTCCGAATTGAATGTTAACATAATAATTGAATATTATTATGTTGAAATCATATTCATTTAACCCGTACAAAAAAAATTTTGGTTCCTGATGAATTTCCGGATGAACTTCAAATTGTGAAACAAATATGAATTTCATTATGAAATTCATCTGGAATTCCAGCTGACTTTCATGATGAATTCTGAAATATTATTTTGCATATTGTGTTCTTCTACTCCAAAAAATTTATCCGAATAAAAGTTATAGAATCGTAAATATTGAGTCAGTGTAAGAAAAACAACAAATTTCAATATAATTGTCTCCAGATATTTTTTCACAAATTAAAATAATTAAGTTTCATATACGATTTGTTTCAAATTCATCATGAAATTCAGCTGTAATTCCCGATGAAATTCATATTTGTTTCACAATCTGAAGTTCATCCGGAAATTCATCAGGAACCAAAATTTTTTTTGTACGGGAAAGAGATTAATAATGCAATTAGATTTTTTTTTACTATTGTAATCATAAAATTTGAAGGAATTATATTTTTTAATTTTTAATTCCGTTTTTGGAGTAATATCATTAAATTTTTATTTTTGATCCCATGATTTGAATCAATATCTAATCCTTAAACTTTTAATACCAACATTTGAATAAGAAATGAAAATTTTAACTTTTAATCCTACTATTTGCACTGAGAGTTAAATTTTTAAATTAATTTTTGTAGTTAAATCATTAGTTTATAATTTTTGATCCTCTGATTTGAATTCAATATTAATTATTAAATTTTCAATATCAAAATTTCAATTAATAATTAATTTTTCAACTTTGCATTCGATTGTTTGCATTAATAGTCGAATTTATAAATTCATGTTCGTGGTTAAATAATTAAATTATAATTCTTGACCTCATAGTCCGAATAAATAATAATTTTTTCAATTTTTAATCCGATCATTTATATTAATTAGTTCAATTTTTAACTCAAAATTTTTTAATCGACAAATTTGTAGTCTTGCATGCCAGCAATGTATTATACCAATCAATTATTTTACTTTAAATTGATATCGTATTTAAAAATTGATTCTAATTTTGTATTGAAATGTATTTCATTTTTTTCCAGTTAAAAGTTTTGTACCTTGCAATGATTAATAATTCAATCAGATTTTTTTTTACTATTGTAATTATAAAAATTGAAGGGATTATATCTCGTAATTTTTAATTCCATTTTTGGAGTAATATCATTAAATTTTTATTTTTGATCCCATGATTTGATCCTTTATTAAACTGTCCAAGACAATGATATTTTCCATATAATTATGTATATATAGGAAAACCTTCTCTTCAACTGTGTCACGATTTACAAAAATCATATTTTCGTAGAATTCTATTCACTTAAATGATACGATAGCTATAAATGTTATATTATAACCTAAATATTTAAAAAACTGACGAACCACTTAAAAAAACTCTCAAGGCAAATATGTACAAAGAGTATCTACTTAAATTACAAATTTGCTGGGTGAAGCTGGAGCACCCAGTTGGAAAATTTCATTTTCATTCTCGGCAGTATGGTACATACCTTTTTACCAATTCTTAATTCTCCTTGATATTTCTTATATATCACAGCTCAACTACACAAACGGTTCCTACGCACGTCTCGGCATAAGTTGAGTAAACAAGTGTAGGAGAGTATAAAAATTTTAATAAAATTTTAGGGGTGTGCGAATATCGTTCGAATCGAATCGAATCGAATATTGATATTCGATTCGAAATTCGACGAATAATTCGAAAAATTTCGAATAATTCGAAAAAATTTGAATAATTCGAAAAAATTCGAATAATTCGAAAATTTTCGAATAATTCCCGAATAGTTCGAAAAATTCGCGAATCATCGAAATATTACTGGATCTTCTATTGTTTCCAATTTGAATTTCATTACATAGTGTATAAAAATATTATATTTATAAATTTATTTATTTACTAGCTGTTACCCGCCCTCTCCACTGGGCACTTTATAGAATTGTATTTTTAGATTTAGACATGAAATTTAATTGAAGTATTGTTTTGACTTGCACAGATTTCAAATTCCATCGGATTGGCCTGTACCTTTTAACTATGTAATTATTCTAGCTAATATTCATTGTAACGTTTAATATGCAATCACTGTAATATTCCCGTCATTTCTTAATTAATAACTTTTTTTAAAATACAAAGGAAGAAGCGCGCTCGATTTTCTAGTTTTCTATACAAAATAGATGTCACGGAAAAAATTTGTATTAACGGAAAATTCGTCGCACTTTAAGCTAGGCAGATTTCAACTTCACTTATGAGACCTGCAATTACTTTAACTGAAACTTTCAATGCTGGAATTTGAAATCTGTGCAAGTCAAAACAATACTCCAAATGAATTTCGTGTCTAGATCTTAAAATACAATTCTATAAGGTGCTCAATGGAGCGGGCGGGTAACAGCTAGTGAATAAATAAATTTATAAATATAATATTTTTATACACGATCTAATGGAATTCAAATTGGAAACAATAGAAGATCCAGTAATATTTCGATGATTCATATATCAGCCATATTAAAGCAAATTTTAAGGGAGTTGGGAAAGAACGGATAGGGGAAAGGGGGGGACCTACTCAGTGGGAATTTTTTCCGTAATTGAAAAAATAATCAGACAGCCCAGACTGGGAATCGAACCCAGATCTCTCGGTTACGCGCCAAGGGCTCTTCCAGTTAAGCTATCCGAGACAAGTACTGACTACTTTATTCAGTCACGTATATAAGTGTTACTTTCGAAACTTTTCGAATTTTTTCGAATTATTCGTCGAATTTCGAATAATTCGAAAATTTGAATTATTCGATTCGAATTTCGAATCGAATATTAATATTCGATTCGGAACGAATAATTCGTAAGTTCGAATTATTCGCACACCCCTATATAAAATGTAAAATGCTTGATAAATCTCTGGCACGGTTTTGAAACCCAAGAAATGAGATTGACTCTTTTTTGGTAGTAAAAATAATCATAAATTATAGATTAAAAAACAAATTTATAGTGATATAGAAAATTAATCTAAAAAGTAGAAAATCTTTTTGAATAAGTTTAATATGAAATAGATCAATTTATAATATTAAATTAATTTTTTTGTAAAAAATGCGTGGAGGTGCTTCATATTAATTATTGTAAATATTTTATTTAATTGGAAGACATTTATAAGAGTAATTAAATAATCAAACTTATTAAAAATCATCCAAGACTATTTTCATCTTGTTAGTTTTATCTTTTAATGAGTTTCTAAGTTCTTGAACTATAATTTAATTTTCAATTTTATTAAACTATAATTAAAAAGACCATTCGGCAGCCAAAATGGAAGTAGATTTCTCGCATAAAAAAATATATATATTTTATAAAATAATATTAATAATAATAAACAACTTCTATTACAATAAAACGATGACATCAAAACGAATGCAAAAGTAAAATTTCATTAAATCTGTCTGAGAAAGTAGGTAATTTTTGGCCTAGACTAGTAGTGAGTATGCAAATTAAAGTTTATTTAATAAGCTTTCAGATGCAATTTACAGAATTTTGACAGGATATCGCATTTAATTGTTATTGCACGGAAATACGGTAAAAGTTAAAATTTTTGCAATTTTTAAAAATTTTTGAATTGCTCTCATTTCTAAACTACACAGTAAAAAATTTTTCGTCATTGTGTAGAGTGTTAAAATTTGTGTGTTGAATATTACACTCTAGTGTGTAGAATTTAATATTCTTATGTGTTGATTTAATGATTTAATTTAACACACTAGAATGTTAAATTCTACACACTAGAGTGTAATATTCAACACACAAATTTCAACACTCTACACAATGACGAAAAATTTTTTACTGTGTAATCGACAGATTTATCTCATTTTAGAACTTAATCTCAGAAATCGTCTTAAGAATGAGTATGTTACGTTTTATTGGGATCCGTGAAGAATTGCGGAAGTTAGAGAAGAGACAATGCCGATTATATCGTACGAGCTGTCGAAATATAGCAAAATTTTTCAAAAGTTCCGTCATGAGGACCAATACAATAGTTAGATTTCTATGAAATCTAATAAAAACCAAATTGAGCACGGAAAAAAGAAAACTCGAAAAATTACAGTATAAAAGGTAAAATCGGTCCCGTCGTAATCAAAACTAGAAAAATTACAGTTTGAAATAACATTTTTCTAAATTCAATTTTTTAATTTAATATTCAGAGCGTTCAATGTAAATATTACATTCTACAATGTAATTCTTATAAAATCTGTGATAATTACAATCTGAAACTGTAATTTTTCCAGCTTTCATCACGAAGCGCCACGTTGCATTACATACTGTAATTTTTCAAGTTTTCTTTTTTCCGTGAGAGAAAAAAAAATACTACTATTAAGAAAATTGTCTTGACACAATAACATATACTCTAGATAATTATTGAGAGTATATTTTTTTATCTGAAGAATTAGTCGAATTGATCAAAGTAATTTTAACTTATTCAAGTATATAATAGTTAACGTTATGCCACTCCGGAGCCCGATGTACAATTTGAAACACTAAAAAGATAGATAGAGGTCAATTTAATGACAGTGTATTAATGAAAATAGGAGGAGAGTAAAAACCTGAGTTTGTTGTTGTTATTAAATGAATTATATACTACATTAGAATGGTATATAATAGATGTTATAGTGATGGATGCGCATATGCCATTCGCGACACAAGTTATATTTCCGAAATAAATATGTCTTCTCTTACGTCTGGCTGTGACTGCGACTGCACACTCATGTTCACTTTCCTCTTTATGTACGAATATATATATATGTATATAGATTACATAGAGAGATCTCTCTTACTCAGAATTTCAGTATATAGTATATAGTAATAACTCTACGGCGGCAACACGACGTGGCCCTCTTTGCCCCCAACTGCGCCATCATGCATGGGAAGAGCCCGTTGGGCGCGATCTCTCCCGGCTCACTGAATAAATTACACAATTTCCTTGCTCGACCCCTACTCGCTCGGCATCCTTTTCTTCTCTATCATCTCATTTTTTTCCTATCCTTTATCTTTCATCCTCTGTCCTCCGTCCTCTGTACTTCTATCCTCTGTACTCTGTAACGCCACGTTTACTTCACTTGTGCCCTCTCTTTATCCTTCGTCACGCATTGTGTCACATTCCCCTAGGAATTCCACGTGAATGCTAACCTTACATTCGTATATAGATATAACATATATACCTATTATATTATACATCTCCGTGTCTATCTGTGTCTGTATACAAAATACATAAAAATGAAAACAGGAAAAATGTTTAAATCTCTTATTTTTTATTCTTTCATATCTCAAGTACTTGCTAATAAAAAATAATTAAAAATTCATGTTAACTCTGCTTCTGTACACCGCTAAAATTTACGCTTTAATTACTTGTTTTTTTTTTTTTTTTTTTTTTTTGCACTGGAGATTACAAAGATCTCGCTAATTTTCAAATTAATTATTTCAAGTTAAGCTACAGATAAAGCTAAAGAATTAAAGCTGTTTTGTTCCAGATTAGAGATAGATTATTTGATTACATATTTTTATTATTGAGTTTTGTTGTAATTAATATAAGAGAGGAGATAAAAATACAAGTGGATATCAGTGTAGAGTGGATATTTTTTTCAAAGATCATGGTCAGGACAGGAGTTATATTACTCTACGGGATGGGCGGGAAACAATTGAGCCGATAATCACTCGAATGAATTTGACTCGGGCGCAATATAGTACATGACTCGAGAGCGTCAGACAACGAGAACGCGCGGATATATGCTGTTGATGCTGATGCTGATGCTGATGCTGATGCTCGTCGAGAGCAACGCGGGATATCGATTAGCTTGTTATACATACAAGGTCCACTGCATCAATGTTTTACGCTAAATATGTAAATGATGCGCATGCTGTGAATAACACTAACATCATACAGATTATTATTGTTATTATTATTAACATTATGAAAATAATAAAAGAATAAATGATTAATATACTAAATATTTTAATTGAATTGTTTTAGCAAAACAGTATTAAATTATATTTATTTAAATTTAAAAAATATTTTTGTAATAGTACAGTAATTATTTAATGTCAATGAACACTCAATAAATTATATTATTAAAATCTATAATCCATACTCAATTATAGAATTTCTCTACAGTACGTAAAAAATAAAAAATAAAAAAAAAACAGCTTGATTTGTATTTTAACTGACATGTAAAACATCAAATTGATAAATATTTCTTGCAATGACATTTTCCCACGCATGAATAATTATAAAATAACAATAGCAACGAAATTCGTGTGGGCCAACGAATCAATTTTATCACTTTTTGATTGCATACTATTAAAATAAACCTATTTAAATATTTATGATTGTAGTCACATTAATCAAATACCGTTAGTTCTTAAAATATCTGTCAAATATGTGTAATAAATTTATTTCTATTTATATATCTTTACAATTTCAGTAAGTAAATATTCAAATCACCAGCAACTAAATTATCGAATGTCATTAAACAGCAAATCAATTCACTACTTCTGGAGTGAAAATTTATTCAGTAATTGGCCACTAATTATGAGCTAACAATTAACCAATAATCCGTGGTTATATCTATGACGTATCTGCAGAACAATACTGAGACCGATATAATCCTTATAATTTATTTAAAATTTTTCGATAGTCTTCCAGCTAGTAACTTTTGTTTATGACTATATTGGAGGTTTAAGTGACTATTAAACTAACTAAATAATTAAAGCTGTTCCGTGATAGATATTATCGAAAGTTCGTGACCTGACTAAATATACAATGCAAGATCTATAAAAGATGTCATACATGGAGTTATGTTTATAATTGGAAACGCTTCTATCTGGAAACTAAACTTTGATCAAAACTTTTTTTATCTGTAATTAATTTGATTTTTTTTCAAAGTACGAAATAGTTCAACTATTTTTTTTCTTTTGATAAAGTAAAAAACAACTTTTCTCTGCGTAAAAAAAAATTTGCACAATTTTTAATTGTATGTAACAAAAATTAGTTTTTGAATGTTAAATTTGTTAAAAATTTGAAATTCTAAAATTGAAAAAAAATTTCTTGACTAGAAAATATTTATTTTAATCAAAACTATTCCATTTTCTTTAAAAATTACCTTTACTTACGAAAAAGTTTTTAGATTCTAAAAAATTTTTTTTCATTCGATTTATCATTATCGGTCCATGACCGACAGGCCATTCTTGGAACTTTTCGCTTTTTTGAACTTGAAACACTCGAAAATCCTCCTATTAGTTAATTTTTGAGCTCTCCGGGCTCAAAAATTCAAAAGTCATATAAAAAAAATTATTTAGATATTTTTAAGGTAAAAAAAGTGTCTCTAAAGGCTGTAGTTGGTTAAATAAATATTTTAAAAATTATTTAGAAAAAACTTAAAAAAAAAATTAGGAAAACGGTTGACCCTGAAGGCCATCCCTGCAATTTCCCGCTTATTTCATATCTAAGCGCTTAAAATTGCATTTATGATGTTTTTGAGCTCTTCGAGCTCAAAAGTACAGTTTATGTGTTATTTTGAGCTCTCCGAGCTCAAAAATCTTATCAAAGTTCGATAAAACACGATTTTTTTAAAAACAACTTTTTTATCACTTTTTTTGCGATTTCTCAAAATCTACTGGTCCGAATTGGTTCTAACTTACAGGAAATCTAAGTTTAGCGAAGACCTTTCGAATGATACCAATTGCGATCAAATCGGTCAAGCCGTTCAAAAGCTATAAGAGGTTTACATATATATATATATATATATATATATATATATATATATACATACATACATACATACATACATACACACACACACACACACACACACACACACACACACACACACACACCCACACACACACACACACACACACACACAGACGTACGGACATCATCGTAAAAATAGTCAGGGAAGCTTCTCAGGGCTTCAAAACGTCGAGATCTGTTGGAACCTCGATTTTTGCAAAACGGGATGAAAACAATAACTTCCCGATTTTTCGAAAATCTTTGATTTTCTTAACGGGAAGTTAAAATTTTTTTTTTAATATCTTCGAAACGACTCGATTGATTGACTTCAAAATCTAATCAGCTCAAAGCCTTAATGAACACTTTCGAAGGCCCTGTCGTTTATCTGGATCGGTTAATTCATTTTCAAGATATCGTACAACAAAATTTTATTTACATACATTCATACATGTACAAACTTACACACGACCGGACGCCCAGCCGGAAATAGTCGCACACTGATAGAAGGATTTATTTGTATTAAATAATATTTGTTAATAGTTAACAAATCATTTATTAGAGACCACTTTTTAGTATTAAACAAACATTTCTTAGTATTTAAAATGATTTGTTAAATATCATGAAAAATTGTTTAAAATCTTTTTAAATACTAAGAAATATTTGTTAAGGACTAACAAATGGCTTCTAATAAATGATTTGTTAAATATTAACAAATCTTTTTAACTATAAACAAATCCTTCTATTAGTGCAACGGTTTCCTAGGACCTTACTTAAATCGTGGAGGTCTGATGAAAACTCGCATTCTAAAATCGGACCGAAATCAATAACTTCCTACTTTTATTAATTTTTGTGAATAGTATTATTTTTCGAAGTAGTAAATTGAAAATAAGACACTCTATTAAAATTAATGTAATTGAATATCTTTTTCTTAAAACATCTAATTACCGCTAATTATGGTGAAGTAGAAACATGCAAAGAAGATTTACTGTCTAAATATGTACTTAGGATGTATATTTACAAAATTAGGTACATATCCATATCTACAGTAATCATACCGGGCTGAGTGAGTGAATGTACTGTAAGAAAGATGTAGATAGAGTGATCGATGGGAATTCCGAAGTTAGCCTTAGCCAGCACATACCCAACATAGATCGTAGCGAACCTGAAGCAACTATTATGCAAACTAGTATAGAGAGACTGCGCGATTACTCTAAAGCTTGTGGTCTAGGCTCTATTCATGAGTGACCTTCCTTAGTATACACGACCATAACAGACAAATGTGTCATTTCCCCTCAAGGCTATCACGTTCATTTTCACGTTAACTTACTTACTAATGACACATATACTTTTTCAAATTCTTTCAAAATTCGCTAAATAAATAACTTTTACATTTAATTATTTTATAAATTGGCTATTAAACTTTGAAAGCTACACAGAAAAAAAAAAAAAAAAAAAAAACATCAATTACAATTTTTATATAGTTTTTAACAACTATTAGAATTTTAAGTTTGTAACGAATGTAACGGTTAATTGAAAAATTTCGGAGTAATTGAGAAAGAAAAAAGAATGAATTTATTTTAACAGTTATTTAAAATTTAATGGAAAAAGAATGAAAAAAAAAATTAATTCAACGTTGCAGATAAAAATTTCTCTTTTTACGCTAAAAATTTATAGTGGGAAAATAAAAATTAAATGGATTCAAGAGAAAAATTATTGAACCAGGAAAAGTATTTTGTAAAATTTGATTATTTTTAATGGTCAAAAATTACGTAAAATATACAAAAATAAAAAATTCAGTTGATTCAAAATAAATTTTGAACGAAGAAAATTATTTTAAAGAGCTTCATTGTTTTGATTTAAGTTGAAAAATTCTTAAACTGAAAAATTTTTTTGGTTTATGCAAATTTTACTTGATTTAAGAATTTTTCATTTTGATTCAACTTAATTTTTTGTTTTCAATTTGTTTACCTCAAATCTAAAAAAAACATAAAGTATTTTTTTCAAATATTATATGAACACTCGAATCGATCGGATGAATGTGAATCTCATAAATAATTCCTCGATAAAATACTATACACGTATACAGACATAAATATAAATATAAATAAAAATATATGTCTGTCAAATGGTATATAACATTATATACGAAATGCGAGGAATGAGCAATCACAAGACCCGTCGATTAAATGGTAAATCCCCCAAACGTTTTATTCGTCTCGACGATCTACTTTCACAACTTTCTTCGTTTTATTTAGTCTGACAGCTAAATAGAATCTAGATTGTAGATGTGCACTTAACTACTGGATACCGCGATTATTCACTTGATATAAATATGAATGAATAATAAATTGTGGTATTACGAGACAAGACTTAAATCATGAATCACGACAATTGATTTAAAAAATAATGACTATGACTGATAATATTATATGTATGATATAATTTATAATATAAACTTTTATTCACAATACATCTCATCGTTAAAATATACTTATATGTGATTCAAAAGTTTATATTATTTTCCGATCTTTTGACGTGTTGAAGAAACAATTTTAAAAATAATCGACAGGTACACGTACAGTAAGCGAATGGATTCACGACGATGACATCGAGATACCGAGCACTTCTCAGCCGCATCAGCATCACTTGGTTTATACGTTTCCGTTTGGTTCTATTCGGAAAGTTTACAATTCAAGTTATTCTGCCCTCGGGGGAAAACTCTACATCACATACATCACAATATACGATCTCTTGCTTTGTAGCGACAAAACTTTTTATCTACATACTTTTGTACTATACTCCGCTTTTTATTCTAAAATACACACATATTTCAGTACTATGTTGTATAATGTCATTTTTATCTAATTTTCCATGCAATGTGAATTACTTTTATCATAATTTTTATTTTTATTACTTATTATGCTGCGGAATTAACACATTTTTGTTAGAACTTACTTGTTAAAAAACGTGAATATATTTATGTTTTTATTATAATGTTAAATTATTTTTTTTTAATTAGGTAATTAAAAAAAAATGATAATTATTTTTTAATGTTTAAATTTTGATGCATTAAAATAAATTATGATTTTTGCACGCCTCATAAGCGAAGCGGATGAGGTAGTGCTCGACTCTCGCCTTACAAAAATCAAGTGATTTTTTTAACTAAAATTGTCTCTATTTATTTTCTATCGCACTTGTATAATAATATTTACACATAAATGTCATGGAAAAACTCTAGTTTCAACACTTATGACAGTACCTTTTTTTCTGGACAATGGCGGTAAAAATTTAAATTTGTATTTTATTTTAATCAATTATATTATGGAAAATGAGATTATGAGGCGTGCACTTTTGGATTTTCCAAACTTTTATTGCAATTTACTTGAAATAAAAAATTATATTCTACTAGATTATGTGTTCAATCTATAAATTTAAAGTTTATAATTTGCATATTACCTTAATAATTTTTTTACTAGTTAAAAAATTTCAATTCGAAGCGTTAGAATATTTTTCAGAATTAAATCTTGATTTTGAATCTCGAAGATTGTGATTCTATTATAAAAAAAATTTTTACTAAAAATTTTAAATTTTTATGACTCAATGATGCTTATGAAAAATTGATGATAATTTTTAAAAAAATTATTTATAAGGAATCTCAAAATTTACGCGTTATATTTTTCGATAAATCGTTTTTAGTAATCGAAATAATAAATTCTAAATTAAAGTTGGCAATAGCCTAATCGGCTCGGTACCTGCATTTCGAAAGAGTGGGACCAGGGTTCGATTCCGGCGCGCACCAATATTTTTCAATGATTATAAACTAAGAATATGTGCGTTTCATTGCCAGCCTCTGTACCGGTCGGGTTTTCTGTGGTTTTCCCATATAGTTATGGAGGTAAAATGTCATTATAGAAGTACCTTCATACTATTTAAGACCGTAATGCAAATGCAGGTACTGATTATAACGCGTAAGTCGGCCACAGTCGCAGCACATGTGTGTCGGGCATGAAAAAATCCCGGCATGCCGGGGGGTGGGGACGAAAAAAGTGGTTGAGAGTTATAATGACGGGGTTGAGAGATTATATTGCGGAGAAAAAAAGTGGAGAGACAATAATTCCCCACCCTCCCTTGTAAAACACTCTACAGTGATACAAGTAAAAGCATCCTCAATTATAACCTCAATTATAAATTCTAAATTTAATATAACTAATTTAATATGATTTAATTATTATTTAAATTATTCAGGAAAAAGATAAATTTACTGATTCGATTTTGAGCGTCTTTTTTCTAATATAGAACACTATTGATTTCTATAAATATCTTCGCACGTTGAATATAATTTTAACTTCACCTAATGTTCTATTAGAAGGGATCTTGGTGGGACGTAAGGGCCACGAAGAAGCAAATGCTGAGAAACAATTATAGTATCAATATTTATTTATAAATTAACCTAAATTTTTATATTTAAAATATAATTATAGATCAACTCGACGAGACCTTCAGTGATAATAATTTAATACTCTCAACTAACATTTTAACGTAATCAATTAATCAATCGATTTTTTTTCCACAAAAAAAAAACATGTTAAGTATTTTTAAACTCTATTTTAATTAATTAATTACAACTGTTAACAATCATGTCACTGATTATGATTATTGATTAATATTGTTCCTAAGATTATTCATATGATTATAATAAAAATTAAAAATCAATTGATGAATGTTGTTTGTATTTGAATAATCTAATTTGAATATTATGTCACTGAAGAACAATAATTTATTTATGTAATTGTAATGATAATTATGATAACTTCATGATAGATTCAATTATAACTAAATGATTATGACCATTAATTATTATTAAGTAATATTTAACCAGCTTACTGTAAAAGTTGCCAGAGATAATTAATTAATGTTGATAGAGGTATGATCAAGGATAAAATTAGTTTGACTTTGTACAACAAGTTGTCACGTTTGATATCTAATCATACATGACACAAATCGATTGCCTAAGCACCCACGATGATGTATGGATTACCGGATATTCCTCCTATAATCCTCCGAACAATCGAGAGGATCACCAGACAGACAACTTTCCATAAATTTACTTACTAATCCTCCGTTTGTTTTTTAGCTTTCAAAACTTTTCAGTTGTCTTTTTTTTTTTAGCAATGTATTACATTCATTATTTTGTAAGAGATAGTTATTGAAATTTTAACATGATAATTAATTTAATTATGTTACAATTTGTAGAACAATTACTTTTTATCGATATTAAAAAAAAAAAAAGTTATATACTGTAAAAAATCGGGGATTAATTTTTACTTTCTTTGCTCGGAATAAAATTGGAATCTTTCTGTCAGCGAAGTGAGTATGGACTTTTATCCGGAAAAAATTCACAAAGTTTTTAAACTAAAATAAATTTTTATTTAGCTGAAATAAGTCTTATATTTTGAATGACTAAAAAATACTTTAACCAATTTATCTTAAGTTTAATTTTGTAAATGTCAAATGCATTTTTCATAAAAATTTGGAATTCGAACAAAATTTTCATAAAGATTATTTTTTTTCAAGTCTTGTTGATTAACCCTAAGTAAAAAGTTTTAAATAATAAATCATTAACATTGCTACGCTCCATGAAATAAAAATAATTAATTTAATATTACTGAAATTAACTTTTATATGGTAATTTTTAAAATTTATTAACAAATAAGTTATTATAAAGAAAATTTACCAAAAAATGTTACTTGAAAAAATTACAAAAAAATAGTGATGCAATTATTATTAATTATTAAAATGTATTTTTTCTATCAAACTAAGAAAAATTTTATATTAATTTTTAAAATTTCTAAATGCGGATTTTGTAATTTTCAAATAAATAATAACTATTTTTTTATTCTTATTGATTAAAAAAAAAAAACTAATGGAAACCGATGACGTTAGCCGAGTCGTCTAAGGCGCATGGCCTATGGAGAACTCGGATTAACTTACCAGCCAGGCGTGGGTTCGAATCCCAAGCTGGTCTTAGAAACCAACTTGGTTGATATTCGGCCCTTGCTGCGTAGGTTAAGATTTACACAACCCAAAAAGACCCAACGTACCACTCCCAACAGTTAAAAGTCGGCGATATGACCACAGCAGTTAAAACCGACTCTAAATAATAATAAATAAAAAAAAAAAAAAAAAAAAAAAACTAATGAATTTATTCCACAAATTTTTTTTATTAACAATATAAATGAAATTTTTCTTGGAGAAAACTTCATTCGGGAAGTATTTGATCAATTAAAAATTATTCACCGCACAAATTTTTAGCGTGTAATTTGATAGTAGTCAAAGACGAAGGTGAAAATTTTTACTTAATAATTTTTCGAAGTATTGTTAATTTTTCTCTCAATTAATGTGCCCATGAACATATTAAAAAATGAATCAATCGTGTTTTTAAATTCTTATCAGATATCACAAAATTGTAGCGAAAATTCTTCTAGAACGATTTTAAATAGCTATTATTAGATAAAACTAATAATAAAATTTCCTTAATAATGAATTTATAAAAAATAAGTCAGTTGAAAATATCTAATGAGGATACTTCCTGAGCAGAGTATCGCGATCCTTACTTTATAAATTATATAAAGATCTATAGCCGGATCTCGGATTTTTCGAATCGAGTCCAAGACTAATACTTTAATACTTTCGTGCATCAGCCAGCGAGTACGGTACATAACAGTAGCTCTGATCCCTTCTAGTAACCAGCAACAGCAACAGCAACAGCAACACCGGGACTAGACCAGTATATAGCATAGCTGTAAAACAACAGCGCAGAACAGTAATAAGAGTATATGGCGTCTCCACAGAGACCTCAGATCACGTTTTCCAGAGAACCTTTTCCAACATGCGTTTTTTATTTCTTCCTTTATTTATCAACTTTTCTTAGTTGGCGCATTGGTGCAAGAAAGTGCCCGGCTACCGCATCACTTCGCAGACACATACCCGTTAAACTGGGTTACCAAAGTAAACTAGAGCGTGGAGCTGATGACGAACATCCTTGAAAATGGAATAAAGAAAATTTCTTCATTTTATCAAGAATTAAATCGAAATTTTCTCTTTTCTTTTTATTATAAAAAGAAAACAATTGGGTTTTACCTTTATTCTGTGATTGATTTTTTTTTTTCTTATTATACGTTAAATTAACGGGTTCTTAGTTCTACTCATCTGTCATTTCAAATGCAAGAAGAAATGCTGCAGCTCGAGACATCTCGCGGTGAAATATCGTTAACAATTACATTAATACCACCGATGATAATCATTCGAACCATTCAATATTATTTTTTATGAAAATTATTTATTTATTTGTGGATTTTCGCAAAAATTCAAGCCAAATTATTTTATTTATTTACGTGGCATTTATTTGAAAATGTAAAATCTTATTAATAGATTAAAATTTGAGTAATTATTGATCAGTTCAATCAACGAAAAGATTATTGGATAAATCAAATTAGTAAGCAATTAGTGAATGATATGTTTCAATTATCGAAAAAATAGAAAATCGGGTCAGTTCAAATGATAACACTAAAATAGTATCAGCAAAAGTAGAATTGAAATAATCAATTATTTTTAACGGATACTGGTGCACGCTAAGAGATAAAAGTTATTTTTTATTCATGCGAGGATCAGCGGCTTAATTAATGGAAACTGCGAGCTAGTGAGATATTATTGCACATTAATGGCATTAATATATTATAGAATTATTTAAATTTTCATCAACCGTCTCTGATATCGCGATCATATCAAATCACGGATTTATATTTAATTTTTGTTTGGCACTCATTTTTTCGAGATTCTACTTTTTAATAAAAGTGTTAAGGTGTGAAAAAAATATTTTTTGACTTGATATTATACAAACTTCATTTTATTTTATTTTATTTTAAAAGAGTATTAATGATTAAGTAATGTGAATAATTAATTTCGCTTATTTAATATAATCAAAAATCTACTTTCTACCAGTTGAATATCTTATACTTTAATTAATAAAAAATTATCAAAATATACTTTTAAAATTATTATTTTTATTGTTATACGATATTAACTTCAAAAAAAGTCATTTTTTGACATTCTTCATTAAAAAATTTTCAATACAGTAACTTTGTTTTAATGACACAATAATTTAAAATTATGATTTTATAAAATTCATACTAATTGCTGAGTATCGCCAAGATAATCATAGTATAGATGAATGTAAATATTCTGCAAGTAATACAAAATACATATTTTGTATCACTGAAAAGAAAAGTTACATAACTAAATTACAAAACTCATGTAGAGACTAGATAAGTAATGATCGAGATTGAGAGGGGAGAAAAAACGCATATATGATGTGTTGCGTGAGAGAAGTGTTTTTATTCACTTATTATTTGTAAGGCCAGTCGAGTTGCGACTGCTTGATTAACCAGATCGTTAATCTTTGCTCTCAGATACTATTAAATTTGTTTTGTATAAAATAAAAACAAAATGATATTGATTCTTTAAACATAAAATCATGGACTTGCAAACGTTGATTACTACGGTATTAATTACATTAATTTTGTTATTAATTATCCTGAATTCTTATATACATCGAAGCAAGCAAGGGCAGCTTACTGATAAAATTCCTGGACCTAAATGGTATCCAATTATTGGCAATGCTTTAGATCTTATGGTACCGCTTGGTAAGTCAAACAAATTTATTTAATTAATTTTTTAAAAAAATTTTTACCTTATTTTAACTTATGTTTTTCATAACAAATAATAATAATTCAACTAATTATTTACTTTGAAGAGGATCTTTGGAATTTTTTCCGACGTTCGTCAAGAAATTATTATCCTGTTTACAAGCTGTGGCTTGGTGTTTGGCCCATCATCAATATTCATCATCCCGATGACGTTGAAGTATGTATATTATTTTTTAATGTTTACAAAACAATTTATTTTAAACAAAATATTTCTTAAGAAAATATTTTTTATGTAAGTAAAAATTTTCAGTGTTGTTTTTTTTGTTGGTTGAATTTTTTAGTATTTTAATAAATAAAAAATCCAATTGTCAATTATTTTTTCGACCGATTGTATATATAAATTAAAGTTTTGTGCCTATTGGTCAAGTGACTAGTAAATCTAATTCAAGCAAACGGATGGACATTCCATCTACCCTATTGGTCGAGAGACATTCTCTCTTTACTAGTCAATTGACCAATAAGCGCAAAACTTTAATTTAAAAAATCCAATATTTTTTTCTCAATTTTCATTTTTTAACATATCGCGTTAATAATACCAAAATAGCGTGTAAAAATTATTTTTTCTCTAATTAACTTGTAAATTTATGTTAATATAAATCTATAAATCTGTTGGAAACAAGAAAAAAATTTTGATCTACGCCCTTTTGGCTGAAAACATTTTACTTTTGCTTAAAAAATATAAAATTTTGAACTTCTGGGTATGAAAATTGAAAATTTTTGAAGAATTCTTCAATTAAGTTAGATTTTTATAAGTAAAATTTTTTTTTAATTTCGACGTTTGAGTGTCTCAAGAGTCTTTTTTTTATTTTCAATTTTTATAGTCAGACATTCATAGTGTTAAGTTTTTAAACCAGATAGTTAGAAAATAAAATTAAAAAATTTTTTTATACACGCTATTTTGACTTAAAGAATTTTTTTTTCTTGTTATTTCTTCTCACAGATTTATAGATTATACAAATTTACAAATTAATTGGAGAAAAAAAAATTATTTTATGTACCTTATTGATTCTGCAAAACCAAAAGGGCAATAAAATATTCAAATAAAACCTTTTATCAATTAAGAGTGTAAACTTTTTTGCTTATAAAGCAAATTTAAAAATATTAGATACTATCCCGACTAGAAATTGCAGTGAGGAATGCCGAAGAATTAGTGAGGGGCAAGTTTGGCTTGCCTAACTTAGGCAAGCCTAATTTGCGCCTTCTTAAATCCACGTTAAGTAAAACGAAGATTGGCATGCCAAATTTGCATGTAATTTGGGACATCTATGGCAAGCCGAACTTCGGCGAACCTTTGGAATGCCTGACTAGCTGGAAGTAACAATAACCAAAGATTTGCCGAAGTTTGGCTTGCCATAAATGTCCCTAATTACCTTTAAGTTTGGTAAACCGAACTTTCGTAAGCCTTTGGATTTTACAATTTCCTGCAAGTTAGGCATTCCAAACGTTTGACGAACTTCGGCGTTTCTTGCCAAAGTACTCTAAAACGGAGTGGGAGAAGATATTTGGCTTTAAGTCTTTCCAAGGTTAAGCCTTTTAGTTCTATACATATAAAAGTGTGTATTTATGAGAGTATTTGTGTATTGTACATATAAACATGGTGTCTCATGTACCCGACTAGAAATTTCAGTGAGGCATATGCCGAAGAACCAATTCGGGGCAAGTTTGGCTTGCCTAACTTAGGCTTGCCTAGGTTGTACCTCATAAAAACCAAGGTAGGCAGAACGAAATGTTTGGCTTGCCATATTTGAACGTAACTAGGAAAGTTTCATGGATTCCTTAAGTCTGATATATCATGGGAACGCCGAACTGGTTTCAAGTAACGATAACCTGAGTTTTGCTAGTTTGGAACGAACTTGGACTTCCGAACTTAGGCTAGCCCAATTCGAATCTTATTTGTTTTAAATTAGGCAAGTCGAACATTGGTTGTGCTTATAAGTATCTTGAAGTAAGAGGTCGCTCATCATCGGCGTAGCGTCGCGGTATGGTATAGGGCCCTCGTGCGTCGGGTACCGTGTTCGAGTCTCGCGTTCGACATGTACGATTTTTAATAATTAATAATTACTAATAATAATTACTATTAAGGCGAGTGTGAAGTAAAGTTAAGTGTTATGTGTGATTAGTGTATCTAACTCCTCCATCATCTCCTTCCCCCTTGACTTATCAAATCTACCAATCAAAAAAACCTCTTCACATTAAAAAACGCTCCAAAAAACAAAAAAATTACAGAAAAAATAAAATTAAATAATAAAAATAATATTAAATAAAAGCAACAAAGAATTTGTTTTTTTTTTTTTTTCATGAAAATTTTAAAAAATTTAGTCCTAAATTTAATATTTATACTTAAAATAGTAAAAGAATATAAAAAAATAAGCATTTGTTATTATTAATTTTCGCTTGATAATAAAAAAGCTAAAAATCAAGAAAGAATTAGTTTTGGATTCTTCGTTGCGAATTTGGTTTCCAAACTGCAACCTAATCAGGAAGCCAAGTTAGGCTGAGCCTCGCAACTGCGTTACATCCTAAACTTCGGCCTAGTTTGGATGCCTCACTTACTGCAAGTTTGGAATTCGGCATGCCTTACTTGCGCCAAATCACTGCCTCACTGAAATTTCTAGTCGGGATGTTTTGAAATGGACAGTTTAGTATTAAAAAAAAATTTTTAATCATAATTTTAAAATTTTTTATTGATTTATATTTGTAAAAAAAATTTTATAATACTAAAAAAAATGCATTTGTTAATAAATCTTTGTTTAGATCATATTGTAATAAAATTTAATTTCAATCAACAGGTTATACTGAGCAGCAATAAAAACATTAAAAAAAGTTTATTCTACGATTATTTACATCCGTGGTTAAACAGCGGTCTTCTTACAAGTACCGGTATGCACATAAATCTCATAAAATTAATTACTAACTTTTATTATTGATTCATTAATAATACTTATAAATAAACCAGGAGATAAATGGCGCGGTAGAAGAAAAATATTAACACCAGCTTTTCATTTGCATAATCTTAACGAGTACATGGGATCAATTGTTGATCATAAAGATCGTTTAATTAGTGGAATAAAATCAGAAATAAAATCTGAAGATGGTGTTATCAAAGAACTTTTGCCCTTACTATCCTCGTCTACACTCAACATAATATGCGGTAAAGTATTGACCAATTTTTTTTAATAATTCATACAGTTAATTTATAATAAATAATTTTTTACAGAATCATCAATGGGAGCTACGATGCAAGAAAATGACCCTGAACAAAAAAATTACAAGCAGTCGGTTTACGAAGTAGGAGAAATTTTTTACTACAGGTAGTTTTTTGTAATTGTTAATTAAAATTGAATACTTAATTTATTTATTTATCAAAATTTTAGACCCTGAAGACTTAGCTCCTTAAGGGCCTTACATATAAATGAATACATGGTAATAATAAAAGTAGTTAAACAGTAATGGAAATGATAATAATAATAAGACAATAAGAATAAGAAAAGTAACGTTGTCTCAAAGTAAAGTCTATATAAGTTACTATCTAATGACTTTAGTTCATAAAATAAAAGAAAAAAAAAAATATGAATTTAAATATTTAGTAATTTGAATATTTTAGTAATGACAGTTATTTATCATCTTTATTTACAAAAAACTTGTAACACTTCGACGGAAATTCATTGTATTTGTACTTAGTTGACAATATATTAATATTATTTTGAAAAATAATTATCTATCCCAGAGCCGTCAGACCGTGGTTCAACAGCGATTGGATCTTCGGTTTCTCAGCCAAAGGTCGCGAGCAAGCTAAGTGTTTAAAGACATTGCACAAATTCACTGATAAAGTTCGTAATAAATATCTGAAATTAATTAATTGTATTTTATCAACCGACTTATTATTTGTTTATTTTTTTGTCTGATTTAAATCTGCAGATAATAAAAGAACGACAACAATATCACAAAGACACCAAAGGTAAATATTTAGATGATTTCGAGGGAGGGACAAACTTAAATTCACAGTATGATGAAACAGGTATTTTGCATGAAAGTATTATTTATTATTAAAAAGAAATCAGCGAATAATGATGATTTATTTTGATCAGTAAAGCGTAAGAGACTGGCCTTCCTTGATCTTTTGATCGCAGCCTCAAAACGAGGCCTCGGTGTGGATGATCGCGGAATTAGAGAAGAAGTCGATACTTTTGTTTTTGAAGTAATTATAATTTTTCACTTTTTTATTGATGTTATGCAGCAATTGCGTGGTGATTTGAATTAATAGTAGCTGTTTGTTCTCAGGGTCATGATACCACGGCCATGGGATTACTTTTTGCTATTTTACTTTTGGCTGAGCATAAAGACATTCAAGTAAATTATACATTTATTTTGATAATTCTTTTCTATTTGTTCATTTTTAAGGCAAATTAATTTTTTTAGGAACGAGCGAGACAAGAAATAAATTCAGTATTAAAAGCCACCGATGGAAAAATGGGCATCAATGAGATCCAAAAGTTTTCGTACTTGGAATGTTGTATTAAGGAAGCGTTGAGACTTTATCCAAGTGTTCCGGTTGTTTCGAGAGAAATTCAAGAAGATATACAATTAAGTGAGTGTATGGGTTTTATTTTAACTAGAAAAAATAGAATGATGTACTGATAGAAGGATTTATTTGTATTAAAAAATATTTGTTAATAGTTAACAAATCATTTATTAGAGACCACTTTTTAGAATTGAAGAAATATTTCTTAGTATTTAAAATGATTTGTTTGTATTTAATAAATCTGATATTTATTTATTAAATATTAATAACTCTTTTTAAATATTAAGAAATATTTGTTAAGGACTAAAAAGTGGTCTCTAATAAATAATTTGTTAAATATTAACAAATATTTTTAACTATAAACAAATCCTTCTATCAGTGTGGAAAAGTTGGGAATTATGCAGTGAAAAATTTTACGTCATTTTGAACACAAATCAAGTGTAACAAAAATAACTACTACATTTTTTTTATGTAGTTTCTACGTAAACGCTTATGGTATAAATAAGTTGGACACAAAATTTTTTTGACACAGACAGAGAATTCTTTACTGTGTAATTCTACGGAAATATTTATAATAAATATTAAAAGTTTAATTTTTAAATTCATATTTTGTTTTTTTTTTTTTTTTTAGAACATTGTTTAGTACCCAAAGGAGCAGTTGTAAATATTCATCTAATAGACACACATCGTGATCCCAATTTTTGGCCGCGTCCAAATATTTATGATCCTGAAAGATTTGCATCAGATCGTATCGAAAAACGGCATGCGTTTTCATACGTTCCGTTTAGTGGAGGTCCACGTAATTGCATTGGTAATAACTTACACGATTTTTATCAATATTGTTAAGCATTATTTTTTTTTTTTTTTTTTTTTTACGCTATTATTAAGCTTATTATCGTAACAAATCTATGTGGTTAAATCGTCAAAATTTGATGTTTAAAATCATTAAGAATTTCCAATAAAAATATACTTGATTATATTTTTGAGATAAGTAGTTCTTTTATAGAATTGAAACTTTTTAAAATAATAATTTGTGCAATACTAATTATTGAATATTAAAGCCTTCTTAATTAGGGCTTCACACGAGAGCGAGATTTTTCTCGTCTCGTCTCGTTCTCGTCTCGGAAAAGCGAGAAGAGACGAGACGAGACGTTTTTGAAAATGTTATGGGCGATACCGAGACCATATATAGCGCAACCCGAGAGTCTCGTTCTTGGTCTCGTAAAATTTTTTTTATGAAGTTTTTATTAAAGAAATTAGAAAAAATCCACAAAGATAACAATAAATTTTACAAAGTATAAAATCTGGTGACGATCTGTGAAATAGTTTATTGTAACTTTAAAAAGAAAACTCAAAGTTGAAACTGTAATTTTTTGAGTATATGTATTAATATTTATATTCTATATCGTAGTTTGTCAATTCAAAACATCATGGCATCCTTAGCCGAGTATGATTTTTTCATATTTTTACTTCAACTTGTTAACTCTTCTAATAGTTACTTATCAGTATCACTTTTCATAAATACTTATTTTTGCAGATTTTTACATTTTACATTTGAATGATTCCTTTTAAAAGATCAATGGGTTCACTTATACTCTCGCTTGTGTATGTGTCTACAAGTGAGAGAGTCATAGATGTGTGTACTATTGAGGGGTTTTTTTTTACTCGAAATTTTCTACCTGGAAGATCCTCTGATTTACTACAGACATACAGTAAACTTTTCTTATATTTGACTCGTCCTTTTTCAACACCTATATAAAACAATTAAATATAAAGAGTTTCCATTATGATCACCAATGTGATTTGTCTATATAATATTTCAAAAGAATATTAATTATTATGTTTGTTACAAATTTGCGATAATTAACGTTATTTTTCGAGAAAAATAAAATTTACTAATATAAAAACTAATCTCATTATAAATTCAGTACTTAACGGACAACTTTTATTGCCTCTATAGCGATGTTTTGAAAATTTAGTTTCTATTTGAACATCTGGAGAAATTTTTTGTTTTTTCCTGTACTTCTTGTAATAAAGATATGAACAGTTATTGTATACATCTGTAGGAGTATATATAATAGAACTGGTCAAATACTCAAGTATTTAGTTACAAACTTATGTTAGATGTTAGATACAAAAAAAATGTTCAAGTATTCCGTAAAGATAAAATTTATGCTAAACTGCGTGACGAAAAATTGTTTATATTGATAATATTATGTGGATCAGAGAAATTCTCTAAAGAGTTGTTCATCAGTTTTACAAAAACTTTTGAACAGTGAAGATTTACAATTTTCCGATTTCAGATACAGTAAAATGTTAACAAGTGTGATTGTTAGTGATAATAACCCAAATAAGAGGCAAAGATCTAATGAAAGTGAAGATGAAATAAGTGAATAAGTGAATATGATATTTGTTCTTAATAATATTTAGAACTAAGCGAGACAAGACGAGACAACTGGTAACGAGACGAGACAACTAGTAACGAGACGAGACCGAGACTTGAACGAGACTTAATTTTTTCGGAATTTACGAGACCGAGACGAGATTTTTAGTACTCTCGCCTACTCTCGTCTCGTGTGAAGCCCTATTCTTAATTCTTTAATTTCACGTAATCTTTATTAAAAATTTTAATCACAACGTTTTACTAAGAATTTGTGTTATTTTGGTGATTTTGTTAAATTAACAATAAAATTTTTCTTTGTAATTTTCAGTGAATTTACAAAATAAATTTTATTGTTAATTCAACGAAATTACCTAAACGGCAAAAATATTTCTTAAACGTAAAGATTCAAATTTTTAATGAAAATAACGTCAAATGAAAGGATTAAGAAGGTTTTAATATTAAATAATTACTATCACAAAAATTTATGTTAATAATAATAATAATTTTAAAATTTATGACTTTGATCATTACAGGTCAAAAATTTGCTATGCTTGAACTAAAAACAGTAATTGCCGGAATATTACATGCTTTTTATTTGGAACCACAAGATACAGCAGCAGACATGAAGATCCTTTCTGATCTTGTTATCAGACCAGCTACGCCAGTTTACGTGAAATTTGTACCAATAAATTAATAAATAAAAATATAAAGGAGGGGGGGGGGCAAAACGGGGTACTTAAGAAAATTTTCAGTTATTAGGGACTAAAATACGCTGTCTTATTTTTTTGAGTTATTTTCGAAGTAAATAACAAAAATTTTCAGTTACCGCTAAAAATATTTTTTAATTTTTACTTTCTAGCATCTTATGAGATGTGGAAATCTGATTAAAATTTGATTTTCGAAATCTGGAATGAAACTAATGACTTCCCAATTTTTTTTTAAAATCATTGATTGCTACAGCGAGAACTTAAAAGGCTAGAAGAAATCTTAGATGTAAAAGAAAATTATTATAATGCACAATAACGATAAAAATTACTGTAAAAAATTATAGAAAAAAAAATTTGTTTTATATTTCTTTTTTAAATTTTAAGCTTTTTGGGAAAAAAAAATTTTTTTTACAAAATTTTAGGAGTACCCCATTTCGCCCCCCTATCCTCTATTTTTGTACATAAAAATATCATTTTTTTATTACAGCATCGATTATTTTTATACACCTTCTCCTGATGAAACTAGTTATATAAAGTCACAAGTTATCATTATTTCATACATTAAATTATCTCGCGCGAAGTATGAGACAAGTGATAAAAATGTTTTCATTTATTTTTAAATAATCATTATCTAACTAATTTATTAGTATTTTTTTTTTTATTCACTATGCATGAGGATGATCTGTATTGACTTGAAAATCAATACACTATCAGTTAAATACGAGACATCGTATATTAAACGTGCTGAAGTGTGTTCTTAATTTCCATAACTATAGATCATTTAAAGGGACAAATGGTTTTATACATTTTATTAATTATACTTCTCTTATATATTTATTATATTTATATGAAATTTTTACACCGACCGCGTCGAATGGTATTTTATTTAGAGAAAATTCCTGGTCCTAAAACACTTCCAATTCTTGGTAATGCTTTAGATTATTTAGTCACGCCAGGTAATTTGATTTTTTTTATCTTTTGAATAAGATTCTTAAATAATTTTTAAATAACTAGACTAATATAAGTTGAAAATTAATTTAATTCTAAGTTGATTCTATTAATATTTATACTTTTGAATGTTATTATTAATTAATTCTAATTATATCCTTTAATAATTTTTGAGTCAGTATAAATTTAAGCTTGCAGTTTTATTTTTACTGTACTCTTGTTAATTCATTAATTAATTAGTTAACTTCATTAATTAATTGTTAAATTATTAACAATCTTTTGTAAATGTAATTTCTTTAATATCTGACATTAAAATGCTTGATAAAGTCCTGAGACAGACGAAACATTGCACAAAAATAATAAAGATAATTAAGTAACAACAAAATTATTTATCAAAAATAAATCCGTAAACATTTCAAAGTATTAATGCTAAGATTACTTAAATGATGTATACTTCTAGATCAATTATGGGACTTTACACGATTTTTAAACAATAAATATTACCCGATTTCGCGAGTATATAGTCTTAAAGATGGTGGAATTCACATTCGTCATCCCGACGACGTTGAAGTAAATTATCTAATTATTCATCTGAATAAATAAATTTATGGAGAAAATTAATTCACTATTTTTATTACTGAATTTCTAGATATTACTATCGAGCTCAAAGAATATTACAAAAAGTAAAATTTATTCTTTTTTGTACCCTTGGTTTGGTACCGGTTTATTAACGAGTACGGGTATGTATTAGCTTACTTTTTTTAGTTATAAATAATATAGTATGGTAATAATAAATTCTTGTATCGCATTGAAAATTTAGGAAGCAAATGGCAAAAAAGAAGAAAAATATTGACTCCAGCATTTCATTTCAACGTACTAAAAGAATTTTCGGATATTTTTGACCAAGAAGCGCGACGTATGGTTCACGATTTACAATCTCAAGAAGAAGAATACGTAACAGTAGATCTTGTTCCTTTCATAACACAATATACTTTAAATGCTATTTGTGGTAAGTTTATACTTTATAAAAAAAAAAAAAAAAATTAAAATTAAAATTAATTTGATACCAGAGAAAAATTTTTTAACAAACAAAATAGTCTCAAAGACGAAAAATTCTTTAATCTAATAAAATTTACTTAAACTAAGAAAAATTTCTCTTGAAATTTGAAAAATTTTTTTCTTGAATCAATTAAAGTTTTTCTTTTAATATATTTGCAATAAAATATAGAAAAAAAAATTTCCGTAATAAAAAATATTTCTAAAAGAAACGGCGATGGGAACGTCACTGGAAGGACAAAAAAGTTCGATGGATAGTTTCCAGAAAATTTATCGCAAAGCCATACACGATCTAGGAAACTTAATGTTGCACAGGTAATAATTACACTAATAGTTAGTAATTAATCCTATATAATTAATTATATTTAACCCAGACTATTAAGACCGTGGCTGCATCCAGATTTTTTATTCAATCTTTCACCTACATCAAGGATGCAAAGTAAATGCTTGGACATCGTCCGTGGATTTTCTAAAAAGGTTAATTAAGCACCATACTAATTAATTAACAATAATTAATAATCATAATCTAATTTTAAAAAAGAAATATTTAAGATTATCGGCGAGCGTAGAAAGTACCATGAAGACACTCAAGGAATTCATTTGAAGGAATTCACAGAGACAAGTACTGCAGAAGACGTAGACAGGCAATTATTCAGGAAAAAAAGATTAGCAATGCTTGATCTACTAATTGCCGCAATGCAAAACGGTCATATTGACGAAGATGGTATCTGGGAGGAAGTTGACACTTTTATGTTTGAGGTATGCACTACTTTGTGATTACCTTGATTCTGTAATTATACATTATTTATTTTTTTTTTATAATTACATGACATGCATTAATTAATAAACATGTGGATGTAATTGATTCTTCATTTTCCGTTGAGTCAGAGTAGAGCAGAATAAAAGTTAAACTAATAATTTTCAGGGTCACGATACCTCGGCGATGGGAATTTGCTTTACTCTTTTACTTCTGGCAGAACATCGTGAAATTCAGGTTTGTTAATTGAAAATTTTTGTAATTGTTTACAATCACGATAATGATCATATCTTACTTGATTGAGTTTTATGATTAATTTTTTTCGAATATTCGTTTTTTTTTTCTTTTTAATAAAACAACCTAAAATTTCAAATAAAAAATTTTTTTTCCAATTGAAAAATTTTAATTTGTGAAAAAAATTTTTTTTAATTATTTCATTTTAGAAAACTTAAAAAAAAATTAGGAAAACGGTTGACCCTAAAGGCCATCCCTGCAACTTCCTGCTAATTCCATACTTGAGCGCTTAAAATTGCACTAATTACGTTTTTGAGCTCTTCAAGCTCAAAAATATTAATTTCGTGTCATTCTGAGCTCTCCAAGCTCGAAAATCTGATAGGAGTTTAATAAAACACTATTTTTTGAATTTTCAAATCGCAATAACTTTTGAATGAATGAACCGATTTTTGCGCGGTTGGCAGCATTCGACATAATTTTTTAGGCCTTATTAAAAATCTTTAAGTTTACATTGATAAAACGAGGAATTTTGAAGTAATTCTAAAAAAAACACATTTTTCGGTTTTCTTTCGACAACGATAACTCACGAACGAATCAACCAATTTTGACCGGGCTGGCGGCGATCGATGTGTTTTTTTAACGTTAATAGCTGATCAGTTTTTGGAATCAATCGGTAGAGCCGTTTATAAGTGATTAAAAAAAAAACCACATTTCAAAAAAATTTTTTTTGTAGTTTTTTTAAGATTTCTCAAAATCTACCAGTTCGAATCGGCTAAAAGTGTATTCAATATCTAAGTTTGGTCAAGCCCTTTCGAATGGTACCAACCACGAAGAAATCGGTTAAGCAGTTAAAAAGTTATATAAAAGTTATTGGTAAAACCAATAACTTCCCGATTTTTGAAAATTTTCAATTTTCTTAGCGGGAAGTTAAAAATTTAATCAAATTTTTAAGTCAAAAAATTTTTTAATGTTGCGATTCTACACGACTAAAATTTTAGAATTTTTATTACTTATATTATTTAATAATTTTTTATGAATGATTTTTAAATAAATGAATAACCAATTGTTTTTATTGCAATATATAGGCACGAGTAAGAGAAGAATTTGATGACGCTATTGAAAGTTCCAATGGTCAAATAACTATTACGGTATTACAAAAGTTATCTTATCTCGAGCGTTGTATCAAAGAAGCTTTGCGTTTATATCCAAGCGTTCCGTTTATTTCTCGAGATATTACTGATGACATGCAACTAAGTAATTTAATTTAATTATGTAACTTAATACCAATTCTCTTGTTATGTCTATGTCTTATCTGAAGACTGCTACCTTTTCAAATTAACAGCGAGCATGTCTGTTTTTGTATTTTATGGACTACAATTTTATCGACTCCTATTTCAAATGTTGATTTACGTTCTTGTTTAATTCTGCTGAAAAGATAGCGGTCGCTTTTAGTCATAAGCTGATTTATGTCCCAATAAATAATTAATTAGCTAAAATAAATTCCAGGAGATTATTTTATACCAAAGGATGTGATGGCCCATGTCCATATCTATGATTTACACCGCGATCCGAATTTTTGGCCCGACCCATTGCGGTACGATCCAGACCGATTTTTACCTGAGAACAGCTACGGAAGACATCCTTTTGCATATGTGCCGTTCAGCGCAGGACCGAGAAATTGTATTGGACAAAAATTTGCAATGCTAGAATTGAAGGCGATAATTGGACACTTGATACATAACTTTTACTTAGAGCCCATTGACTTGGCAGGTGAAATCCGAATGATGCCGGATTTAGTTCTAAGACCCAAAAATTCTGCGAGGATTAAGCTAATGTCTCGTTGTAAGTGAATTATTTAGTGAGACAATTAAACTGTTGATAGTAGAGGTCGTTTACTTGAAAAAAATTTTATTAAATTCCAAATTTTAATATTTAAAATACCATTAATAAAATTTAATTTTCCAATAATTTTATTTTTTTAACACACTTCTATTAGCTTAATAAAATGTCGGTAAAAATTGTTGTTTTAATTAAGAAAATACTTTCAATAATTTTAAAATAAAAATAGTGATTAAAAAATATTTTTATTTTATTGTAAAAAAATCATCGAGTTATTTTTAAAATCTTTATGTAATAATTTTACTTTCAAAATATCTATTAATAAAATATCTTGAAAAATTAATATCAAGCACTTGATACTTTTTTTAACAATAAAATAAATTTTTTCATAAATCACTCTATTTTTATTTTAGACTTAATCAAAATTTTTTTTTACTTTTTAGGAGTATTTTCTGTTACAGCATTTAAAAAAATTTTTTATAAAGTAATTAAAAATCAAAATTATTATTAAATGTTAGGGGCGAATATATAAATCAAAATAAACGATTTTCACAACAATTTTGTATTTAATACAACTCCTTTACATCATAACTACAAATGTAACTTTTTAAAAGCTTTTTTTTCAATTAACAAAAACAATACATTGGTATTTTGTTAGTATAAAGGCTTAAAATACGTCATACACATTTTTAATTATAATGAAATTTTATACATTCAATGGTACGTTTGCTTACTATCTATTTTCGAGCCAAAAAAATTTTTACATAAACAAAAATTTCCAATTAAATCAGTACAAGTACTGGAGTTAAGAAATTTAATAAATAAAAAATAAATACAATAAAACAAAAGTAAAAAATTACCAATACGGCTTTATAAAAAATAGAGAGCAAACATTTTTAAAAAACAATTAAAGCGCTTCATCGTTTAATTATAGATGTAATACGCAAAAATATTTAACTTGTTGAAATATTTGGTTACACCGTACAATTAACGCGAGAACAATAAATATCTTTGGTGACGAAGAACGAAACATTTTGGTATTCTTGCATACAATGTTTTTTGCGAAAAAAAAAATAATTCGAGTACAAAAAAATTAATGCAAGTTAAATCATCAAATATCAGTACATGTCATACTATACTGTTACTAAATTAAAAATAGCTGATACTTAATTAAACTTTTACGCATACACACAAAAATCGTTATACTAAGCCACAAATTTAGATCTATAACTATACTACATCACAATCGAAAAAAAAAAGTTATTTTTTACAAACAATTTTACAGCACTCTGTATTCGTTAGATCTATCGACGTTTAATTTTTTTTTTCTTCTTTTAATACATAATAATAAACACAAACACAAATAAATATTGGTTACAATAATTAAAATCTACTATTAAACTAATCACTTGGTTTTACTCAATATATAAGAAATAGGATAAATAAAATAATAAGAAAAGGATCGACCTTTGGTGTACAGTCTAATTTACCACGTCGACTTATTGTTTCAATTTGGTACAGCAGTAATTTAAATTATCATTATCAATACAATTGTTACTTTTTTGTTCATTTGTATGAAAAATAAAGAGCTAATTAAAAAGAAAAATCAATTTTAATTGCGTCAATATTCATTTTTCAGTCTTATGAAATCCTACACTATAAAAGATCATTATTATTAATTTTTTTTTTTTTTTTTGTAAATACTCAATATCAATATTTATACAGAAAGGCACAGAATTATGAGTTGTACTGACCAAATGTAGGCATTGAAAAAGGCACTTTTATAAAAAAAACTTCGTTAATTACCTTATTGATTAATTAGTCAATAATGAATGGAAGATAAATTTACTGATAAACAATTATTAATTTTCATTGTGCGTAAAAACAATTATTACTTTGGTAATGACTAGTTTGTATAATTATTAACATAAATATCTATGTATGTAAAAGTGTTATTATAATTTGACAAAAAATTTTTAGGTACAACATTAATCGAGGATTTCTTTTTTAAATTTATTCCACCAAAATAATAATTAAAAATGATTGTATCAAAAGAGTAAAAATAATTATGGCGTACTTGAGATTCCAGACTAAAAAAATTAACTGATTTAATATAACAGCCTGACGATTAAATCTATTCCCTTCTTATTATCTTAATCCACATCCTAATACAATTAATAATCAAATCACATATAATAAAATAATTATAAAATAAAATAAGCTGAGGGATAAAATTAAAATTGTATGCGGTAATTATTGGGTCTGGGTATAGACCGAGCTTTAGTAGGCGGTAAGGAAGATGTAGATGCATCGCTACTGGCAGTGCCTCCAGAGTCACGTCCGCCGCTTTTGCTGCTGACCATGCTACCAGTGCTGAGACCACGAACTGATGAGCCACCTGTTTGTTTTCTGAGCGTAGCTTTGGCATCTCCGTCACTTAATCTTCCGTAATCACCGATGCGTCGTGAAGGCGGTGGTATCAACGAACGGCCTTGAGTCTCACGGTGTTTAACGTCCCCACCACCAAGTATCATCTTCTTTCTGTCGACCTCGCCCAGCCGTTCGTACTCCCCACTGGAAGGTTTTTTGAGCGTGTTGGGTACAAAAGCGTCAGCGACCGATTTTTTACGCCTCATTCCTTTCCCACTGTCGAATCTTCCGTACTCGAGGGTGCAATTACCCGAGTCACGGGTTGTCTTGATAGTGTCGATGACACTGGGCCCAGGGTCTGATTTTTTTCGGGTCTCGGTGTCGCTTAGCCGACAGTAGCGGGAATTCCCGCTGGACTTGAGAGCACGTGGCGGACGTGGCAATGAACTTGGTGGTAGACTGCCAGCTCGACGGGGCTCGCCCTCTTGCATACGTTGTCTCTGTGAACTTCTACCCTGTTTCTCCAGCAACATCATGTCCTCGGGTTTCCCGTCGGACAGACGTGACGACACAGCAACAACGGCATTACCTTGCTTGTTGTATCTTGCAGATGTTGAACTTGTGAATTCAATCAATCCTCCTCCGTTTACTCCTTCACCTGCACCACCCCCACCACCAACACCACTACCAACACCAACACCAACACCAGCAACAGTTGGTTCACCCCCAGAGTCGTCCAACAGACGGCTCTTACTTGAAGCGGTACTGGAACTACCAGTGCTGTGACCTACGCCCGCCAATAGTGGTTTGGATATTTTTCCTTTTCGCGACGTAGTGCCTGGATTAGAGAATCCTGGAAAACAGCAAAGTGCCCGCTGAAAAAGAGAGAAAAATGCCTACGTTGGAAAAGGAAACCAGGATTGTGTCTGGATATCTTTTTTTTGTAATTGGGTTAGTGCTCGCCACAATAGCTCATGCGCACTCTTGATTGTTAGGATAGGATTTTTCTCGTCTTTTTTACAGAGGAATTAGTTGGGATCAAACTTCAAATCAAAATTTTAAAAACTATAAAAAACAAATAATATTATTAATCACTACACGGAAAATCAGGTATCTTCTCTCTACACTTATTTTGTAATAATAATTAATAAAATTTAAATGATAAATAATAATTAATAACATGTCAATATAATTAATTGTGTGTAAAGTAAATGAATTAAGCAAATGAAGTAAAAAAAATTTAACGATTTACTGAGATGATTGTGAGATATCGATAGTTTTATTGGACTCAATTTTAAATTATTTCATCAATTTATCAGACTTTAGAAAAGTTGATTTTTATTGACAAACTTCATAATTATTCACCTTTATTGAAAGGTTAAATACATTGTTTTTTTTTTTTTATCTAATTACCGACATTAATTACTGCATAGATTAGTTTTATCTAATTCAATATATTTAAAAACTATTTATGGGTATTGTGGATTTTATTTATATATTAAATCTTCAAAGTAATCCTTTTGCTAGTTAATCAATTTTAGAGCTATAAATGAAGAAAAAAAAAAAAAAAAAAAAAACAGATAATTTATTATAATTTATTGAGAATTTATCAAAAGTAATTAAATAATAATTTATACATTCAACAAAAACTTTTCTATCTTTTAGTTGAATCTCCACAATACGAATTATATATGTATATATTTTTTTAAATTTATTATTTACGCATTAAATTATTATTTATATTTTTATTAAAGCTATAGATTTATTTTTTTCGTTTGTTAATTAAATAATAATATTTATATTACTGTCAGCGTTTTTTTAGACTAATATTACAATTCTTATAACTTTACGATACGTTGAATAAATAACTAAAATAATATATAAAAATATATATCTATATTTAGCCCGAAAACAAATATGTTTATATAAATAGTTGTTTTGAGGCTAAAAATTAAATTAGATCTAATTCTAATTTAATTTTTAAAGCAGCGAAAGAATTACCTTAAATGTTATGCAGTTTTTATTGAAAATTGCGTGATTTATAAAACAAGCATACCGAGAATAATTAAAAATTGCCAAGTAATGTTATGGTTACAGTCATAAATTATAATAAAAATATAACAATTAAAAAAGTATAAATAAAATAATGAATATAAATTAGAAATAAATAAATGACAATGTTTAATATTCTCAATTTTATAAAATAAAAAAATAAAAATTTCTATTTAAATAATCACTCCACACAAATGCTAGTACGGTACCTTGTAAAAATTGACCTTATTTTAAAAATATTCTTTTCATAATCTGAAAAATCTAATAACCGTTGCCAAACAAAAACAAAAACAAATAAGAGTACGCGATTATAAATAAATTAAAAAATAGTGTTATAAAATTTTAACAATTGATTCCCGTTTTTACAATAACAATATTATAATAATAATAATTATTATTATTACTATAAATTAAAATAACAATGCGAATTATTAATTGAGAATAATGAATTGAAGCATGACAATGAAAAAAATTGATTTTCTCAATTAAAATAAATCAAAACGCAGAAGAAAAATAAAAATATGTATTTTTAAAAATAATATTAATAAAAATTATATTATTATATAATATTAATAATAATAGTAATAATGATAATAATAAAAATAATATATATAACTATATATTGTAACAAATTGAACACACAACTACACTGTAGAGATTCTGCCTACCTTACTGAGTAGCTGGGAATCAAGTTCTTTGAGTTGATCACCAAGACTCTTGTTTGTTTGTTCGAAGCTACCTTGGTTACGATACTTATAGCTGTCAGTGACGCCGTAGGACGTTCCAGTACTGCCATAGCCACTGGTCCCACCCAACACACTGCTCACTGATGACATACGTGAAACTACGATGAGACAATGCAGATGCATCGATTGCTTTTGTGACATTAGAACAATACCTACCTAATTCAGGAGTGCCTGTTAATCCTGTGTGATCTGCAGACGTGCTTGAATGAGAGGAATGTACCGCTGGATAACTACCCATTCCACTGCTGCTGCTACTGTCTTTGTCGTATGTATGCTTCTGAAGGACACGTATCATTGCATCTCGCTCAGCCAGCTTCGACTCGAGATCTTTCATTCTACATAATTTTATTTATTTACAAAAAAAATTCTCGCTATACTACACGGAAAAAACAATATGATACTGGATATCATCCCAGATTATACTGAGTGAAAAAAATTTCAGATAGTAGCTAGTATATTCCAGATTACAATAAGTATAATTCATTGATTTGAGCACTCATTTATTATATCCAGCATTCGTCTATGGCAAGAATTACTAAGTGATATTATCAACTCACATTCCCTTGAGAGATTCAAAAATAAAGTGTTTGAATTTTTTCTCAATCGTGAAGTATCAAATAGTTTGTAAATCTATTGAATATTTACAGTTTGGCTTGTTTTAGTTACTGATTTGTCACTCATATAATTTATTGTATCGTATCTTGTTATACTATTTTGTTTTATTACTTATTTACACTTTTGTTATAATTGCATTAAATATACTAGACATTGTATAATTTGCCATCCGGCTATAAGCATTGGCATATAAATCTAATAAATAAATAAATAAATAATTCAGATTACAATCAGTATAATCCAGATATTGCGCAGTATAATCTGGATTTTTTTAGCTACTACCTGAATTTTTTTTTCACCACAGATATCACTGAGTATAATTTTAGATGATAGTCCGGTCGAATTAGACCAAATAATAGGGGTAAGGTTACAAAAATTCCTACTTAGCTGAAAATTGGTAGGATTGTTCAATACACTATTATAAATGAAATGTGAAAAGTCCTCATCGATGCGGCACGTAGAAAAAAATTTACTCGGAGTCAAAGTCCACAAAAACGCGTTTTTCGCGATTTTCAGCAAAACGATGTTTTATCATAAAATTACCCCAAACAAAAATTGTAGATCAGATATCAAGTATCATCTTGTTCTTTCCGTGTATATTGTCATCCCTCATATTTTCAATTATTTTATTATTTATAATATAATTACCGAGATTCGAGATCAGCCAATTTTTTCTGAGCGGCATGAACTTCGTCCATATGACGCATTTTTTCAGATCTTGCTTCAGCGATCATTTTTTCAGCGTCTTGACTTGTCTTCTCCAAAGCTGCTATTTTAGCATCCCTAATATATATTTTTATTATTAATACTATTATTTGTTATTTAATAATTGGATAGTAAATTGAATTAAATTACTTGGGAAGACTAGCTGCATCAATAGCTGCTTGACGTAACGCGCTCTCCTCCAAATATCGTTGCTCCCATTTAGCGACGTCACCTTCAAGCGACATTATTTTTTCATCTCGCTCGCGTAATCGTCTCTTTAATTCAGTTATTGTCTCGCCGTTTGATGATTGCTCGTGGCCATTAGATCCACTACCACCTTCACGTAATTCGCGTTCGAGTTGACCACGTAAGTGTCGCTCAGTCTCTTCACGTCTGTCACTTGACGCTTGTAATGACGACAACGCACGCTGTAATTGACCGACTCGCTCTACATAAATTTGTTTTTTACGGCACTAAACATACAAAATAACACCAAAAACAATTAAATCAATTATTCTTTAAACAACAATAATAATAAACAAAATTATTATTATTATTACCTCTTCTTCTAAACGTACAACGTTTCCTTGGGCATTTGTTAATGCTGTATCTAAAATGTCAATATGCGTACGTTGCTCCTGCAATGTTGCTCTCTGTGCAGCTAATTCTATTTCCTGCCTGTCTTTGGACGCTGCTAATTCTTTATCTGTGCAAATAAATTATTAAAAAATTGTCAACATATATTTAAAAAAAAAATTTTAATCAAGAAAAAGAAATTTACTCTGCGTTATAAGTTGCCCAATTAATAATTCTCTCTGCGTCAACTCTTTCCGCATGGATTCAACAATAGGTGGATTATCAGATCGTGAAGAGAGTAAATCAATTTGATCTCTCAAAGCACGATTTAACTCAGTTAATCGACGACAGTCGTTTTGAAGCCTTAGACGTGCCGCACGTTCAAGTTTCTCACGTCGCTCGCATGAAGCAGCCAACTCTTCGTGTGCTCGGTGAACTTTTGATATTTCTTGCTCTAATTTTTGAGACTTTGCTACCTTGCTGTAACATCGCTCTAATTCAAGTTTTAAGGCACTGTTTTCTTGAATTATTATTTGGACCATTTCAGATGGAGGCCAAATTTCTCCAGTAGCTATTTCAACCTCCTCTCTACCTTTCGTTTGTGGTCTGTAATTAAGATAGTTATTTTAAAATTATTTAATTTAATCAATTAATAAATAATTAAATTAAATAAAAATAAATTACCGCGGAGATGTTGCAGGAGAATCATATCCATCGAAATCTAATTTATCAATTCGCGATAAATCTGGCTGTGATCTTGATAGTGTCAATTTTTCCGTAGGCCCTAATAATCTGTGTTTACTTTTCGCAGGCATTAGTATCGAGGTATAAGACGACTGAGACCGATCGTTGAACTCATTATTTATTTGTTTAGCTCTATCAACTTCGCGCATTCTTATTTCTAAATTATTTCCACCACTCTGGAGCTTTGAATACGGCTTAACTTCTTTCGCAAGATGTTTCAAAACCTATTGACCATAAAATAGGTTTATAAATAAATTTACAGGCATTTTAAGAATTTTGATTAACTACAAACTAGTCAAAAAAAAAATAAATAAATAAATAAATAAAAAAAGAAGTATAAAGTAATAGACAAATAAATATAATTAATAGAGTACCTGAGACTGATTAAGATAATCATCAGGGATATCATTAATTTCTTGACATCCACCATTGTTCGGTTGCTCATAAAAACGTTCGTCATGCGGTAAACTCGTTAAGGATTGCATTGTCGGACTATTTGAGTGACCTTTGCCACCACCACCGCCACCACCACCACCACCACCACCACCTCCTTCATTATACAAATAACCCACATCGCCACCATGCTCGCGAACGATACTAGACAACCGTCCAGATGGTGACCAGCCGTTTTCATCATTAGCATTATGAATAATGAGTGTATTATATGAACTAGTTGATATATCAAGACTACTACGGTTAGATCCCACGCTTGTTCGATTACTCAAATTGTCCTTCAAACTATTACGATTCGATCCATTGATACTGTCTTTAAGACTATTTCTATTTGACCCATTTAAACTCTCCTTTAAACTGTTTCTGTTTGATCCATTTAAACTATCCTTCAAACTGTTACGGTTTATCAAGTTACCCTAGTTTTTAAAAATATTCATATTCATTATTTATCCATGCAAGTAATTAATTTCTAACTAGTAGAAATAGTTAAATGCAATAGAAATTTTTTTAAAAGTAATTATTTAAATCAAAGAATTGAAATAAATAATTCATGATAAGAGAATTTGAATTTAAATATATTATAATTTATTTATGTAATATTTACTTGAATATTTGGTATATTTTCTTTATGACTGGAAGATCTTGATGGACTTTGCTGTTGTTGATTTTCTTGACCCTGAGGCTCTTGTCTTGCAGTATGTCTTATGACATACCTTTCTTCATTGCTTAAATTTTCATTAGATGTTGATACATCGGTATCACTTCCGCTCAAACTTTGTGGCAAACCTCCTAAAAAATTAATGAGTAAAAAAAATAAATAAATAAATAAAGCATTTATTTGTTAAAAATCTCTAAATTAAAATTACCTTGAGTCGACAACTGCTTGCGCTGTATATTGCTGCTGTTATTAGTAAATGGCAGAAATCTACCAGTTTGTTGAATAGAACTCATTTTATACGTTCATTTGTGGGTATATTTATATTTTTTATCCTCAAATTAATCTGTACAAAAATTAATTAATTAATTATAATACTCTCACTTAAAAATCAATATATTTTAATAATAAAAATAATTTAAAAACTGCAAAATGATAATGATAATAAAAAGTGGTGGCCGTGATGAGCCAGATGAATGACAGAGGTGTCAACACTATGGAATTTATATAATCTCATATTACAATCAATTTAATTCATCGTTTCCAAATACCTAACAAATGAATCACACACTCAATTGATAAAATTATAAATACTGTATATAAATATCAACAATTAAATTAATCAACCAATCAATTAATTGTAAGGTAGCACACCAATACCAATAGCAATAATGGAACAATTATTTTAGAAACACATATAAAGTCTGAGAGTTACACAAACAAACAAAAGGATGGAATCGCCACAAATTTTTCATCTTATACTTTATTTTTATTATCATTACTTTTTTTTTTAAACTATCATAAATAAATTTAACTTGCCGTTAGATGTTTGAATAATATTAAAATTTGTTAATTTCTATAAGAACTTACTCTGGAGAAGGATATTATTACTAAAAAAGGGCTTTAAATAATAAACAAATTGTAATAAAAAAAAAAATAAGTTATAATATACACTGAACACAGAAACTCCGTCTCAGTCTCTTACATTACATTAGTCCATAGCAGTTGGAGGAGAAAAATAAAAATTACAAACTTTGCACATTCCTCGTAAGAGCGCGACACATGTTAAAAAAGGGGCCACAACTCTCTTACAATTTTCACATGATCACTATCTGTTTTTTTTTCTCTTTTTACTTTATTTAATTTTAGTCGTTTTTTTTTTTTTTTTTTATTCTGCTCCACGAGATAAGTGTCTAAAGTGTCTATACATTTGTATGTCTTGTCATATAAATTCGGATGAATAATATATGCATATATGTGTATATATGTGTATATATATGTACTTGTATGTATAGATACAATATTTTATAATATGAATCTAAACACATATATATAGAAATTTATAAATATAAATTAAATATTAAATATTATAAATAAAAATACTTTTTGTAAAATTGACAACTTTCTTTTGTTGACATTTGGGAGAAGCATTGTAAATAAATTGCATTGTTGTAACTGAACAATTAAGCAGTTGTATTTATTAACAATACTTCCAATTAGCCGAACATTTGTTCGAGTAAAGATAATATGCAATAAAAAAATTATATAATTGGAGTAAAAAAAACAAGGACAAGATTAAAAGAGAAAACGGAGGAAGATATTGTTGAATAATAATAATCATTATTGCTTTTAGTATTTATTGATATTGTTATGAATAATTTAATTATTCGAAATTATCGGGTTGTGTTGTTGCGATGTTGTGGTTATATTTGTAAAGATAAAGATAAATTATGTAAAGTATTTAATGTTGGGGGACTTAATCAATTTACAAAAAGTATGAGCAAATTTTTTTTTTTTTTTTTTAGAGAGATATTTTTATTTATATGGATTTTTATTTTTTCGACTCTAGGTAGAGTGGGATTAGTAAGCAGTGTGAATTATTCGACAAAACTTGAAAATATGCGAGGTCAGGGTGATGAAAAAAATATAATTGGTTATGAAGAACTTCTAGCCGATCAGAAAAATGATAAAGTTCTGATAATTGATGTTAGAGAGCAAAAAGAAATTGATGAAACTGGAAAATTACCTCGAAGTATTCATATACCCAGTAAATATATTTTTTTATCTTTTCGTTTTATATTTTGTGTTGAGTAAATTTTTAATTGGTTATAATTTTTTTTTAAGTGGGAAATGTAACACAAATGTTAAATCTAACGGATGAAGAATTTAAAAATCAGTTTAACAAATCAAAACCTCACAAGGATACTAAAATAGTATTGAGTTGTAGGTCTGGAATGAGAAGTGCTAATGTGCAACAGGAATTATTGAAACTTGGATATGAAAAGTAAGTTTTGTAATTATTTACAAATAGAATTTTATTCACGTATTTAATTATCTAATTAAATTCTTAATTTTACAGTGCGTACAATTATATCGGAGGTTGGTCTGAATGGGAAAGTAAACAAAAATCATAATCTTTGTTACATAAAAATAAATACTCAAGATTAATGATACTCATTGAAATTGATTATTTAAGTTAAAATTGGTAAACAAGTATATAATACTTAAATAATTAAATGAATTAATCTAATAATAAAAAAATCTTATTTACAAAATATACATTTATTTATTTTCTTCCTGAGCCAGTTTCTGACTGACCATTTCTCTAAATTGTCCTAGAATTAAGTTTTCACGTTTCTGACGTTCTTCTTTACTGAACATCGCCAACGCTCGTTTCTCGTCCGCTGAATAAATTTGGTTCTCCTTTCGTATACGAACAGCTTCCATTCGACGATGCCTATAAAATAAAATTGTTAATCAATAATTTTCAATAACAAAAAAATCATAAATGAAAGAAAATAATAAATACCTGCTACCACTCATAACATATCCAACGCTTTCATAGGAAGCTATTTCATCAGAAGTAAGACCTATTTCACCACGACGTGGGATACGTTTACCCTCAGCAATATAAGCAGCCATTGCAGCTCCTTCACCAGGTAATAAAGCTTTACCAAAGTCTTTAGCAGACAAAGTGACATGTTGTTTTTGTAGTGGACCAACAACACTTTCATCACCACTGTCATCAGAACTGGATCTACGCTTCTTTTTACTTTTAACTTGTTCGCTCCCTTTCTCAACCCACTTAACTTGACCATCATCGTCATCGGATGATCCTGAATCACTCGAACTGCTATCTGAGTATTTACGTTTCCTTTTTTTACTCTTCTTTTTTTCTTTTTTAGATTTCTTTTCCTTTTTTAATTTTTTACTTTTCTGCAATGCATATTAATATTAATTAACAACAAATTAAAAGACATTGGCAACTACAAAAATTTGATAATGGGAGTTATTAAAATACCTCAGAGGGTGGAATAAGGGTTATGATCAAAAATTATTAGCGCGAACAATACAAGATGCGGAAGTTTAGAATAAATACTGGTTGCCGAAAAAAGAAATGAGTTGTGACTTATGCGGTGAAGAAGAAGACTATAGATCATTGGAGAGAAAATTGTAGGATGATAAAAAGAACAAGGTAGAAGAGATCCTGAGTAGCAGATATGAAAAGAGAGTTTTGGACTGATTGTGGGCAATTGATAAATGGAAAAAAGAAAAGAGGAAGAAAATGGTCTCGGGGCAAGTCGAAGAAAGTGTCTAAAGTGTAAAGTTCATGAAAGAATTCCAAAGTGTAAATAAACCAAGCCATTTAAGAATTTAAGAGTTCAAGTATTTAAAGAATATAAGAATTTAAGAATTAAAATATATGTTATGTAGGCAATAAGAGAGATTTTAATTATATGAACATTAATTTAGCAGATATTTTATGATTTTAAGAATTTTTTTAACAAATAAATTATGTTAAAGAAAATGAGAAAAAAAAATTGACATTTAGAAAACTAAAAAAATAAAAAATCCAATTTTATAGAAATAATTTTTCGGAGTAAATTTATTTAATAAAAAAAATTAAAAAATTGTCAAGCGGCTGCTAACTTTAATGTCATTCTAATTATGTATGTTTCTATCAAGTTCAATTCTAAGCTGTCAGACTGAAATAAATAAATAAATAAATAATATTAATTAGCATGAAAATAAATAGATGATTAATTCATGAACAAATAAGTACTGAATCCTTGAACTATCTTTAACCCTTGACAAGCACACTGGGTAAAAAGTACCCACCCCAAAATTTTATTTCGTTATAATTCGTTGTGTATATTTAAACTTCGATAGTATTTTTATCTATTTTAGTTGGCACTAATTAATTTAATATTATATCTATTTTATAGAAAATTTTTTGAGCTTTGATTTAAAAAAAAATTCTCTAACTTTATTAGGGACCTAGATATTTAAAAATGAAATATGTTGGATACTTTTCACCCTCAATGCCTAATATAAGGAGGTATACGGTTTAGATGTGTGCTTGTCAGGGGTTAATAAAAAATAAAAAAAAAAAGTACTTACTTTTTTCTTGTCTTTTTTACTTTTCTTACGTCGCTCCGGTGAATGATCACGTTTTTTGACAGTTACTTCATCTTCGTCGTCAGAACTAAGAATACAAACATGTTATAAAACATTGACAGTCGTTGCAAGTGAGGTTAGAATACTTAAAAATATATTAAAATCTGGAAAAATTCTACAATAATTTATTTGAATATTAAATAATACAAGTACTTACTCTTCTATTCTTGTAGGAGATTTACCCCAGACTTGACTTACTCCTTTTAAACCAATATTTTCACGTTCTCTTCTACGTACGTCCATGTTGATGCTCCAAACATTTAATAAAAATAAATAAAAGCATATTTGCATGTACAATATATTTTTATGACAGTTATTACTTCTACCGCTGGATTACATGGTGGCGCTTTAAGAGGCGGGAATTATTTTATAATTAAAGAAAAATTGTAAGAAATCAATAATGATACAATAAAAAATAGTTAAATTTTTTTTATTATGCGTTTATAATTTTTTTTTTCTTTTATTTGTACATTTGCCATAGTCACACTAATTATAAACTATTAAACAAAAAAATACACTAAATAAATACAATTAGTTAATTAATAATAAATCAGTCCTAAGGGCCTTGGAAGTCTGTACGAGATTCTCGTGATTAAAAAAAAAAAAAAAACGAATAAAAAATATTACAATAAATGTTTTAAGAATATCACATTAAATACAACTCAATTAAAAAACAACATTTATCATTGATCATTAATTATAATTTTAAAATAATTAAGCTAATTTTATATTCTTGATAATTGTTGTAACAAATTTGATGGTAAGATAGCTTCTAATTTATCAAGGATATAGTAAAAAGGTAAAGAAAGCCAAGCGAGCATTGCCTTGGCGACAACACCCATTGTATCAGGATATTGGTGAGTCAGAAGAGCCAGCAAAGCCGTAAATGAGCACAGTCCAGCAGTAAATAAAATAAAAAAGGGCAATTCTTTCTTAGGATAAACACTGACGTCGTGAAATGACGGCAGCAATTCACGATCTGCGCATTCGGTGCAAGTTGGATACGGATAAAAAAGATGACCACGTTCCAATGGGTACGGTAACATTCTGAAGGTTCCTTCCCACGTACAGTGCAAAAGGTTCAAAGCACCTTCCATTTGCTTCCAGTGCGATAAATGAAAAAAAGCGTATGCAATAGCTTCCGAGTCACCTCGTTTCAATACGTGTTCAGGTGGCAAAATAAGAGGCTTAATTTCCAATAGATATTTTGGTACATGAGGATTGAATTCAACAGCCCGATGGATAGCTTCGACAGCAGACATCTCAGCAGTAGTTAATCCCCGCTTGCTGGCTATATCCGGAGAAAATTTATCCGCAACTAGTCTAGCTTTTAGCAGAGCTGCTGTATAACATATTGTCGCTGATTTAGGCAAACTTATGTCGTCATATTTAGCCAAAACAGCTTGTACATCAGCGTACGCCTGCATCTCCAATAACGCTTCTATTAAATTTTCATGAATATTTAATACATTCATTATTGGCGGTACTTCTTTTGTTAAATCACGAAACATTTTAACGGCTTCTTTTAATTTACCGAGTTTTCTAGCACACATTGCTAGCCGTCTTTTGATATAAATCAACACATTTGTATCCCGACGTAGTTCAGCAGTAGTACCTTGATGTTGAGTATTCTGTGATTTTCTATAATTATTTTCAGCAACTTTTAGCGCTTGTTTTAAAATTTTTTCAGCTTCCAATATCGTCGTGGCTTCTTCTTCAGCTAACAAAATATAAGCTGGAGCACATTCGGCATTGTGTTCAAGAGCACTGTGCGCAGCTTTTATCCTCACTACAGGATTTCGTTCACGCCAAGCCGTCTGCATAATCTCGTACTCAGCTTTGCCGGTGTCAGCTTCGCAAGTAAAAAATGTTTGGTGGTCTTGTGCTGAAAGATTCATATCATAATATGTCAATGGTTCTTTATTAGTTGCCCAATAAAAACGTTGGTACTCAGCACCGCGAAATAAATTTATCGGATTACGCCATACTTTACACTCCGGTACACTCTGTTGATTAGACGAGTTATTAGTATTGTTTATATTTGTGTTATTGTTATCAGATGCGCTGTCGTTACCTCCGATCCAAGGTGATATATGATTCAATGATACTTGCTCAATGAATGATGTGCCGTACTTACGAAAATACCACCATTCAAATATCAATATCAACCCGGATATCAACGATGATGTTCCAGTCAATGCTACGTAAAACTTTGGTGTCAGTGTACTCAGGAACATTGTCGAGTCCCACATGCTTGTAAACAATAAGGCCATTTAATTATTTGAAATACTTGTTAATTATATCCTCTTCTTATCTCAGCTAAAAAATAATAACAAAAAGTACACAGGGTTATACTGTTTTTGTTGTGTATTTTTTATTTTTTCTACGTAGTTTAACACACACAGACAATTATTTGTTTATTGTTAAATAGTACCAGTTAAAAATTAACAAGTAACCTATTCATCAAGTTAATTATTTGCAATTGAGATTTGCAAATTATTTTTTAAACTTACTTCAGTACGGATGATTACATTGTTACACACGTAACATCGATCACTGAACTCTGCTTTTGTTCAACAGGATTACATACACGCTGAAAATTGTTTTTACCATCTATGTAGAGACATATGTATTATTGAATTTTAATGACTGCTTCAAAAATTTTCGTCATATTTATTGAAAAAAAAAAAAAAATTATTTTTATACGCTAATTTTTGTGAGCTAAAAAATTTATATTTATTTATTTTAATATTAAAAAAAAATTATTCAACAATTGGAGAGCGTTCGAAAAATATCTTGCAAATATGGCGATGTCACTTTCTTACCGTTGACAGATAAATATTGAATATAATCACTAGGTGGCAGCACGATACCGTTTTTAAGGTTGCAATCACTTTTTAACAAGATTTTTTACAATCAAGGCGTAAATTGTTCAATAAAAATTTAAAAATAAAGGTAATTGAAATTGAAAAATATTAAAAAATTAAGTATCTAAAACTTTTTTAATGACACAATTTTTTTTTTCAAAAATTAGCGGTTTAATTTTGATTGGCCGCAGTGTCCGGAAAGTAGTATGGAAACCGGAAATAATCACTGTACGACAAAAATAATAATAATAATAGTCGAAATAATAACAATAATAATATAATTTTTTTTTTTTCATATCTCTCTCCAATGGCTGCCAACTCATCACGATGTTGACAGACGTACGTGGTTGACATTGCTAGCTATAGTACTGAAAAATATACATTTTTAATAATAAAAGAAAGTGCATAAAATAATAAAACAAGAGCACAAGTAGGCTGTAATAATAAGTTTATATATTGTTAAGAAATATTATTATTATAAAAATGAGATCATTGTTTTATGGTGTAGTGGTGTTACTATTTATAGTAATTGCCGATGTACAGAGTATAATGTTTGAACTTCAACCGAGTGCTAAAAAATGTATTAAAGAAGAAATACAAGCTCAGGTATTAATTACTGGTGAATATCAAGTATCCGAAGCACCCGGTCAACGTGTTGACTACGTGGTAAGTTTCATTTTGAATTTTTTAATTGACTTTTTTTTTTGATTACGTCAACACAATCTTTAAGGTTAAAAACTGGTTTACTAACCTGCAATATGGTTCAATCATTTGTCAAAATATTAAATCTAATGGTAATTATTGTTATTTTTAGGTAAAAGATTCAAAGGGTCATATACTGTCACAAAAAGAAGATATTCCCCATGACAGAAATTTGAAATTTTCATTTGTCACTGAAAACTATGATACCTTGGAAATTTGTTTCACTTCACATTTACCAGCTCGTTAGTATTATTTTATTATCATTAATGAGTAATTATTATTTATTAATTTCCATTGATGATTTCACAGATCAACGAGGCATGAAACAAGACATTTTATTAATAACTAAACATGGTATTGAAGCTAAGAATTATGAAGCGGTAAGTTATTAATGTAAATTTAATAAAATTCTTCTTAATAAAAATGAATAATTATATTTTCTCTAAGTAATACAAACAGATATTTTTATTATTTTCTTCTTTTTTATGTGAACTTATTCGGGCGCTCAGATGGTAAATGAAATTTGCTAATTTCTTTTGCTTGTGTGTTCACTATTATCCTACTACCTATAATCTATTAATTACTGTATTTTGTTTTATTAATTAATGATCAATAACATTACACATAAATTGATTGCCACCTCGTTGATCAAATGTACTGTTGTTTTTAGTTATTTACGTGACTCGTATTGTTTTTGATTTTCCATACAAATAGATCTTGAGATGTTTTTTCATTAATTTAAAATTCACATAGTTAAAAATTAGCTAGTATTCACTATGTACTTATTTATATCAATAGCTTGGAGAAGCCGCTAAACTTAAACCTATTGAAGTTGAATTGAAACGCCTCGAGGACTTGTCTGAGAGTATCGTCCAAGACTTTTCAAGAATGCGCCAAAGAGAAGAAGAAATGAGAGATACAAACGGTAATTGGTTATTTATAATTTAAAAAGTAAAATTATTATTGAATCAAATATTAATAAATATCTATTTTATTTTTTTAGAGCAAACAAATTCACGTGTGTTATACTTCAGTATATTTTCAATGTGCTGTCTATTAGGCTTAGCAACATGGCAAATATTCTATTTAAGACGCTTTTTCAGAGCAAAGAAATTGATAGAGTGAGCTTTAATATAATTGTAAGTCTTCCGTGATCAAGCGTATTTTTCCATCAATTTATAAAATGATGTATCAAAAGACACGTAATTAAACTGATACGCAAATAAATAAATACCTTAAAAAATAATAAATTCAAGAGAAGACTTAAAAGTCATATTTTTCAGAGTGATTAGAATGTAAACGTAATTTAAATTTTTAAAAAATACATTGTACAAAATAATTATTCTGCCATCTTTCACTTATCACTCACGTTTTTTTATCACGCAATCAACTGTCTTTGTATCGGATAATAATGTATGTTTAAATTAAATTAATGTTCTACTGAATTGAGATAATAACTATTAATAATATAAAATTGTAAATAATTGAAAAGTATTAAATTTTTAATACTTAAAAACTTATTTGATCAAATTTTTCTTTTTTTTTAATTTCATACGATTCATTTTTTTCACTTACAAAAAATGTGATTCTTTCAGAATAAAATTACTTACATTTATTAAGTTGAAATTTAGTACTTTTCAATTCATAAAAAAAAAAAAAACGATATTGTAATTAATAAATAATTATTAATATTAAGTTGGTTTATTATAATTGTTTGCTTAATTTAAATATAAGATGTCATTGTACATTTAAATTTAATGATTATTGGCTTTTATTTAACAGAACTTTATATGTTAATTAACCATCACTCAGCAAAATTTATATTAATTTCAAATAATAAAACATTTTAAGAATTAACAACTAGTGCCACCACTTAAATATTGAATAATGCAGATATCATTTTTATGAACCGCCAGAGTGGTATTCCTTGTAAACACTGGACATATGGATATGAATGCGGTTTTTAATCATAATTCACATGTGCAGCGGAATATATTTACGTGAAAAAAAATATTTCGTCATCAACAATAAAGTTAATTTATAACATTCATAATCCATATTCCGGTATTTATAATTACCTATAATTAAATTTTCAATTAAAATTATTTTTATATAAATTAATACACTTAAACAACATTTTATTATCATATTAATTAGTATCTTATCAAATAAATAAATTCGTTACATCATTTCAGGATAATCCGGAGCCAATAAATCATGCCGACAGTAAGTGTGAAACGTGATTCTCTCTTCAAAGCACTTGGTCAATCATATTGTACGTTAACACATATTTATTGTTATTATAACTAGATCAATGTATTTTGGTTATTAAATAACCAACTATTTTTTTTTAGCTGATGATGAATTCCAAAAATTGTGCTTTGATTTTGGATTGGAGCTTGATGAAGTTGTAAGTTATAATACATGATAATTTTTTCCATTATTCAATAAAATATTTAATTCAATTTCTTTTAAAGACTACCGAACAGCAGATAATTGCTAAAGAACAAGGAACAGAAAGCAGTAAAGGTGCATCTGAAGAAATAATTTACAAAATAGACGTACCTGCCAATAGATATGATCTATTGTGTTTGGAAGGATTAACTGCTGGTCTATTAGTATTTTTAGAAAAGTAAATAATCATTCAATATTATCCTTATGTTTAAGTTAATACGATTTGTCAAATAACTAATTTATTATTTATTCTCAGAATTCCTCAGCCACGTTACAAGCTCATTTACCCGACATCTCAAAACAAGCTTGAAAAAATAACTGTAAAAAGCGCGGTAAGCCGACCGATAAATTATTCATAATCTTAAATGTCTATTAGAAGTTAATTATTTATTAAAGTAATAAAATAATTTATTACTATTTGTAACAGTGTATGAACGTACGACCTTTTGTCGTTGGCGCAATATTGCGAGGAATAACATTAACCAAGGAGTCATACGACAGCTTTATAGACCTTCAAGATAAACTACATCAAAATCTAGGTAGAAAGCGGTCGCTGGTATCGATCGGCACACACGATCTAGATACTATCAAAGGTCCCTTTGTTTATAATGCTGAACCTCCTAAGGATATTCGTTTCAAGCCTCTTAATCAAGATAAAGAGTACAATGGTGAAGAGATTATGGATTTATACGCAGTTAGTTTTGTTTATATTAATTTTATTTACAATTTGGATTATTTTCTTGATATAATTATTTATTTTATGTTAATTTATAGCATCATGCGCAATTGAAACAGTATTTACCAATCATTAAGGATAGTCCAGTTTATCCAATTATTTATGACAGTAATGGTGTTGTATTGTCATTACCACCAATAATTAATAGTGATCACTCTAAAATAACTTTAAATACCAAGAATATTTTTATCGAATGTACTAATACTGATTTGACTAAGGTATTTTTATTTTTTAATTGATTTAATCGAATATTTTATTGAATAATAAATAATTTATTACGTTAACTGATTGCCTAGGGTCAAATTGCAGTCGACATATTGGTAAGTGCCTTCAGTCAATACTGTAAAGATAAATATACGGTTGAACCAGTAGAAATAATTTATGAAGAAACTAAAGAAGTAGTTCGTTCACCTACACTTCAATACCGTTCCAATGAAATAAATAGCGATGACGCGGTTAATTTTATAGGAATAAAAGAAACACCCCAGAAAGTAGCCAAATTATTGTCAAAAATGTGCTTAAAAAGCGAAGTTAAAAACGGCAACATTTTGTCAGTTGAAATACCACCAACGCGTCATGACGTTATTCATGCACGAGATATTTATGAGGATATTGCTATCGCTTGGGGGTACAATAATATCTTGAAGACAGTTCCCAAAATTTTGTCGGTAGGGAAAAAATTTCCTCTGAATAAATTGACCGATCACTTGCGTCAAGAATTAGCGCAATGTGCATTCACAGAAACTCTAACATTTGCACTGTGCTCACGCGAAGATGTTTCTGATAAATTGGGCTGGAGTTTTGATCAAATACCTGCGGTTACTATTTCGAATCCCAAGACGCTCGAGTTTCAAGTAGTGAGGACTACTTTGCTGCCAGGTTTATTGAAAACGATTGGAGCGAATAAGAATATGCCGCTGCCATTAAAACTGTATGAAATATCTGATGTTGTACTGCGAGATCCTCAAGCGGAATGCGGAGCCAGAAATCAGAGAAGACTTTGTGCTCTTTATTATAATAAATCTGCTGGTTTGGAGGTCATTCATGGACTTCTTGATAGAATTATGTCGCTGCTTGAAGTTCCGTGGAATGTCAACAAAACCGATGATGGTTATTATCTTGAAGCAACTGAAGGTATTGTTTATTTATTATAATTATTGACTGGATAAAGTAATTATTAAAATGAGTGGAATATTGTAATAAATATTTTTTTTTAGATCCTACGTATTTTTCTGAGTACTGTGCAAATGTAATCGTACATGGTAAAGTGATTGGTAAAATGGGAGTTCTTCATCCAGACGTTCTTCATAAATTTGATCTTCGTCGTCCTTGTTCAGTTGTAGAAATAAATATCGAACCATTTTTGTAATTTAAAACCTTATAAAAACTTTACACTATTTTTCATAATGTTACATTAAAAAAAAGTATAAAATACAATAAAAGATAATTCATATTAAACAAAATATAATTTGTAATTGTATACTTGATTTAAATTTGACCAGTATGAATAATGTAGCAATGAGAATGGATTGTCATGTTGATAATTAGCATAAAGCAAAAGAATGAATAGAAAAATTTTATAACAATATAAGTATAAGTAAATAAAATTAAAGATTGTCGAAAGTATAATTTATACAAGCACACAAAATATAAAAATGTAATAAATAAATTTCTCAGAGAGAGAATTTAAATTAGGCGGCAGTAGATGGCGACTGTGTTGTATTTTTGTGAAATGCACACAGAGGAGTATATATGTAGGATTTTCAGGTCTTTTTGCGATTGGGCCGCAAATGATAGTGCTTGAAAGCGAGATAGAGAAAGTAACAGAGGGTTTGGTAAGTGAGAGACAGAAAAAGGGCGAGCGACAGAGTTAGAGTGAGCAAACAAGTATCGCGAGCATGAGCACGGCTGTAAGCGGCCCCTAACGTTTGCATCCTTCGAATAGCAGCAGCAACTGCGGAGGGTATCCGGGTAGGTTGGTTGGTTGGGTTGGGGAAAAGACTAGGAACTGGCTCTGGTCGGCCATAGTCGGCCATAGTAGACATGGCGGGTGTTAGCTTACGTGAATGACGGCAATTGTGAATAGTATAATAATAAAAAAAAAGTCTAAATTGGATATTAACGATATATATATATAAATAAAAAAAGTGTTCAATGTGTGTATTTAAACACGAGAACAATAATATTGGTGTCATATGATTAATTTAGTAGGTAAAAATGCAGAATGTAGCACAAGGAACATCCTCGGATAGCCAGAATAACGATAGAACGAGTGTTGTACACGACATTACGTCGTCTACTCCCCAGTCCTCGAACTCTAGCCCCACAAAGTCTGAGACCGAGACCTTTTCGGAACCTCCACCACGCTTTATGACAGACTCATCCGAGAGTGAAGAGGACAGTATTTCTGAGGTAACTAGTACTATTTAAATCATTCTCATTATCATCATCTTTACTATCCACCATCAATCCTCCATTTTCTTTTCATACACACTTACACATCCTACTTTGAACTTTTTTTTTTTTTAGTTCGTTCGTTCGTTTCTTCTCTTCCTCTCCATCCATTTTCATTGCGCACGAGGGGCGGCCTTTCCTCCGCATCGCAGTATGCCTTCCTCAACTCACTGCCATCATCAGGCCCTCATTCATTCCATCCTTTTAATTCAGCCTATATATATGCATCTATAATATATATGTACATCCACATACACACATACACACATCTATTTATCCATCTTCATAACTATACATTTACTATTACTATTAATACGTATGTATATATACATGCATTAATCATTTATTCATTTTCCATTCGACAATTCCTCGTATTGTTTTTCCCCTAGTTTTTTTTTTTATCAAATCAACGCAACCGCTGAATCACCCAAAAAGTCATCCTACCGTTCTATTCCTTTTATTAGGAAACAATGTTTAAAGAAGAAAAATAATAATAAGTTATCTGGAAGTGGGGAAGTGGGTACTAGTTGTCAACGACCGGTGAAAAAAATTAATCAACTTGGTGAAATTGTACTTTTAAAAACGATTACGTTTTTAATCTGTGGTTTACATTGTTAAATACCTCAGTTATGACGTGTGGAAATTCGAATGTATATGTGCAGTTATAACGATAACTATAACAACAGTAATATTAATAATTTTAATAATAATAATAATAAAAAGTAAGAGAATTGCAGGCAAAGGATAAAGACAGCGCGATAGTGAGAGGCCGTAGTTGGTCTTGTGTTGAGTGAGAAAGAGATAAATCCTGTCTTTATTTGCAATGTAAGTTTGTTCTGTGTGACTGTGACATGATCGGATAATAAAATTTATATCAATGGGGACCGATCGTTTCATGTATGCACTTTTTCTCTCTCCTGTTTTATTTTTATTTATCATCATCCCAATCAGTGTCTTGACTTGTAAATAAATTGACGAAAAAACTTTGGCATGCCAATGAGATTTGTATATTAATGTGTAGTTATAAATAATAAGAAAACAATAAAAAATAATAATAATAATTGTATTTAATGGTGTTGATCGTGGTGGTCGTATCCCGCAGTCGCGTCAGGTTGCTGGTGCCTTTGATCCGAGGCCTACGACCTAGCTCTCCCACTATAATACACGAGGCCTTACATTACTTGCGCCACGATCCACGATACGCGACTGCGAACAACTACAATGTCTCTCTTTTTTTCTTAGCTTATACACTTCTTACGTTAGCTTCAATACCTAACCAACTTTTAAGCTTTTCTTAACCGCGACTTTTTTTAATAAAATACTTTCAAATTACATATTTTAATAAATAAAAATCGAATACTCGGGCTAAAATTTGTGCGCAAAGTAGATTACATAACCGGAAATATACATGCGTTTTAAGGTATGCATCGTGAGACGTCAGTCAAATACACGCACGCGGATTTATAAAACGCAAGTTAAATAAAATACACTCAATATTATATATACCTTTATTTTATTATTATCATTATCATTATAATTATTACTAGTTTTATTATTATTATTATTACCACAAACAACAACAATTACAATAATAACAATAATAATAATACTTGTATAAGTTATCCGCCATTTTTATTCGCAATAAACTGAGATCCGTGTGTCCTCAAATCATTTAATTTACGTAATTTACATAATTATTATTTTCTTTCTTACAAACTCCATTCTGTTCCATTTTTTCTCGCCTCTTATCTCCACCTCTCTCTTTCCTCTTGACATTTTTTATTATTACTGTTATTATTAAATGCAATCTAACCCATCCCAACTAATTAGTCTTGACGCATCGTGCTTTAAATCATCCATGGCTACGTCATTTACACCAATTTAAGATTCCGAGATGCTCTCCTCTTGTTATATATAACATATAATATATAATATAATAGTGTGTTGCCCCTCCTCACTTTTCCTTTACAATTGCTTGTGCATCACACTAACTCACACATTCTGATAATAAAAATACTTGCACACAGCTTACAAAAAATATAAATATACAGCATACATGTAAAGCGCCACCATGTTATGAGTGTGAAATTACCAGACAACTAATTTTTAAAAATTTTTAAATTTAATTATTAAAAAATAATCTATTAAATGTTACAGAAAGTGTTTTTTTTTATTTTTTAATTAATTATTATTACTCTTAATTAAATTATTTATAAATTTTTTTTTAATTATTTCATACAATATTACATATTTTAAATACTTAAAGGATTTAATTAATATTATTTAAAAATAAATTCTTACATATGTATATATATTTATGTACTATATTTTTCTTCCGACCATCTTGTGCAGTTAAATATTGGAACATTGGACGAAATTCTGAAACAGAAATTCAGATCTCGAAGGAATAGTGTGTGCCCTTTCTCTTCTCCACCCCTGGTCGATCCTTTGTTACGCCTCGATAGCACCGAGTGAAACATTTCGATAGTGTGTCGTGACTCGCGAGTGAATCAGCAGGGCCGTAGCTAAAGGGAGTGAATAAAATCTCGAGACCGTTTGTGCGAAAAATCTAAAATATAAAAGTGCTGAAAAATAAAATAATATTTAACAATAATAAATAGTTACTTGTGATTTTGTAAGTGTCTTGCAAATGGTTAAGTGGGTGAGTGACTGAGTGAGTGTCTGTCATGTGTGTAAGTATAAATGTGAATGTATATGTGAGTGTGATTGACACGAAAATGACGTGTGTGAGTCGAAAAATTAGCGCTCAAGTGTCAGAGTAATTTTTTAAAAAATTATCCCAGCTATCTGGAATAACTTGGAGCTGGAATGGCCGTACATTGTCAACTTTAGTGTCTTTTATTTTCTCAGTGGTACTGGACTTGTCTTGGTAGTATAGTTGGTTAGACTTGAGCTAAGGTTTCAGCAGAGAACAGAGAACGAGTAGTTTTGTGTAGAGTTGAGTTGCTGTGAGTAGACCGAATCACCCAGCCGAGGTAGAGGTAGAGATAGAGGCTCTCAAACGATTCAATATATACATATCTATATATACCTAATACTGACGTGCATCAGCTTATATTATACTTTCACCAAAGTGTCTTCTCTCTATTCCCCGTTGTTATTAATCCTTATTGTGTTGCTGGTGGTACTGATCATGTCGTGACGTTTTATTTTAATTATATGCTCTTCATTAGAGTGGAAAAGTAACATTCTTCATACTATCATCATCATCATCAACATCATCGGGGTATTCCCAATAAAATAGTAGTTCACAGTAGTAGTGTATAGTTTGTTTAATTTTTTTACGTTACATATAGCTATACACATAAGTATAAATTTATATACTTATATTTGTGTACATTAATTTTTTGTTCTCTTACGACCGATGGGTTTGTAGAGTAAGCGAGTGAGTAAGCGTACATCGTAGCTTATTATAACGTTACCGAACGTTTGATTCTATTCTATTCTCACGGCAATAAAATTTACCTCGTGTCTCGTTGATTGTTCATTCATTTAGTTAAGAATAGTTTTTTGTTGGAAAATTTTCAGTAGGTGTGATTTATAAATATTTTTCGTGATAACGGGTAACTATTTCATGGAAACTCACCTAAAATTCATGTCCTCTATCCTGCATCACAGTCTATGGCTCTTGTTCATATATATATATATATATATATATATATATATATATATATATATATATATATATATATATATATATATATATATATATATATATATATATAAGTATTCAGACGCGCATAACCTCGATTTTTCATTTCAACTCGTTCTGCATACCAGAGGAAATCGACGTCATTATTTTTTAATACGCATAAGAAAATGTCGGGCATACTAAAATCACTATTTTCATTTAATTATTGAGATTAAATACATTAAAAAAAGTTTCAATAATTATTCATAATTTATACGCAGATATATTAAAACATAAATACAGATTGAAGTTGTTGTTGAAAGAAAGAAAGATAAAAAGAGTAAATTATTTTTCAAATCGCACGTTGTGTTAAAAAAATTTTGTTTTTCATTAGTTGTCAATCAATAAATAGTTTATTATAAAATGACATTGGAATTTTATTTTAAAAATTTTCAGCCGGATATATTTCGTGCTGCGATCGAACAAGCTACATTGGAAGAAGATCACCATCACCTTGAATCATCAAAGTTTTTATTAACACCCGACGATCCAGAGCGCTCGGTTGATCCAGAGACACAAGCAAGATTAGAGGCGTTACTGGAAGCTGCAGGAATTGGTAAATTGTCATCGAGTGATGGGAAGCATTTAGCTGACCACGAGGTATTGAGGAGATTAACGTCTAGCGTCTCTTGTGCGCTAGACGAAGCCGCTGCTGCATTGACTAGGATGCGCAGTGACAATCCACGTGGACAGAACGAGAAACGCTCCCTTGTTGAAGCCTGTACTGACGGTGACGTAGGAACTGTTAGAAAATTGTTAACTGAAGGACGTAGTGTCCACGAAACTACTGAAGAAGGCGAAAGTCTGCTTTCTCTTGCTTGTTCTGCTGGATATTATGAACTAGCGCAGGTTTGTTATAATTATTTATTGTGAAAATACATTTCAATTGTTGTTGTTATTTTTATTATCATAATCATTGTATATCATTATTTATCATTATAAATATAAATTTTTTTTTTTTTTTTCATGTAATTTACAGGTATTATTAGCAATGAACGCCAACGTTGAAGATAGAGGAATCAAAGGAGATTGCACTCCGTTGATGGAAGCTGCTAGTGCTGGGCATGTTGACATTGTTAGTTTACTCATTGCTCATGGGGCAGATGTCAATGCACAATCAACTTCCGGTATGTATTATGCCAAAAATAGTACAAAATATTTTTCTTATAACCTGACTTCTATTCCTTTTGTTTATATGTTTGGATTAATAAGTATTTATGTTCTCAAACATCAATAAATAACAAAGGATTAAAGTAAGAAAGAAATAATAAAAGTAAATAATAATAAATTATTTTGAAATTATTAATAGGTAATACACCATTGATGTATGGATGTGCTGGTGGCCATGAAGATGTCGTGAGGGTATTACTTCAAGCCGGCGCGAACGTTGAAGATCATAATGAGAACGGTCATACACCATTGATGGAAGCGGCAAGCGCTGGCCACGTGCCAGTAGCCAAGATCTTACTAGAACACGGTGCCGGCATTAATACTCATTCGAATGAATTTAAAGAATCTGCGTTAACACTAGCGTGTTACAAGGGTCATCTTGATATGGTAAGGTTTTTATTGGAAGCTGGTGCTGATCAAGAGCATAAGACCGATGAGATGCACACCGCACTGATGGAGGCGTCAATGGACGGCCACGTAGAAGTGGCACGACTGTTGTTAGACTCAGGCGCCCAAGTGAATATGCCGACCGATAGCTTCGAGTCGCCATTGACACTTGCCGCGTGTGGTGGTCATGTTGATTTAGCGATGCTTCTAATTGAACGTGGAGCCAACATCGAGGAGGTTAATGACGAGGGATATACACCATTAATGGAAGCTGCTCGAGAAGGTCATGAAGAAATGGTGGCATTACTCCTAAGTCAGGGTGCTAATATAAACGCCCAGACGGAAGAGACCCAGGAAACTGCGCTCACGTTGGCGTGTTGTGGTGGTTTCCTCGAAGTTGCTGATTTTTTAATAAAAGCAGGAGCTGACATCGAGTTAGGAGCGTCAACACCGCTCATGGAAGCCGCTCAGGAAGGTCATTTAGATCTTGTTCGTTATCTTCTAGAGTCTGGAGCAGATGTTCACGCTCAGACTCAAACTGGGGATACAGCACTTACCTACGCCTGTGAGAATGGGCATACGGATGTTGCAGATCTTCTACTTCAATTTGGTGCTGATTTGGAACACGAATCTGAAGGAGGACGAACACCTTTAATGAAAGCTTGTCGAGCTGGACATCTTTGTACCGTACAGTTTTTGATATCGAAATTGGCCAGTCTTAATCGCCACACGACCAACAATGATCATACACCGTTGTCACTTGCTTGTGCAGGTGGACACCTTGCGGTGGTTGAGCTATTGCTTGCCCAGTCTGCCGATCCATTCCATAAACTCAAGGATAATTCAACTATGTTGATTGAGGCTGCCAAGGGTGGACACACCAGTGTTGTACAGCTGTTACTTGACTATCCTCACAGCATTATGATGAATGCTCAGCATAACGCTGCTACTCCTGCTCCGATACTGCAACAAATACAGCAGCAGCATCCTCAACAACAATTGCAGCAGCAGTCCCTTCAGCAACAACAACAACCACCAACTCAAATAGCCCAACCTCAACCTTTGCCTCAACAGCAGCAACAACAACAACAACAACAACAACAACAACAGCAGCAGCAGCAGCAGCAACAACCACCACCCCAACAGTTGCAGCAACAAACGGCAATCCCTCAGCTACAGCCACTAAATCTTAGTCATCAACAAGTACCGATGTCTCATCAACAACCACCATCGATCCAACAACCCCAGCATCAGCAACAGCAACCGAGCACTGAACAAAACCAAAACCAAAATCTACAACCGAAGCACAATAGCCAAAAATCGTTGCTTCGAAAGAATCGTTCGGTTACCGTGATGCCCGATGCTAGTTTAACCTCTGCTGAAGCGCAGCAAGTAAGAACTCAGCCTGCAGGTGAGGCTGTTGCTACATCTATGGATGATACAAATATATTGGATAAAGGAAGTGGTGTTTTTACCAGCTTGTCAGAACCTAATATTGCGTTAAGTTCTACACCATTACCTGTAGCCGCGTCTACGTCTGCTGAGAGTCGTAAAAATGCAAGACATGAGCAAATTCTTCATAAGCAACAAATTCTTGAAGAATTACAGGTATATTTTTGATAAAAATTTGAAATTATTCAAAAAAAAAAAAATTGATATTTTTTAAAATTAAAAAACTCTAAATAATATAATTTTAATTTTTTTAGAGGGTAGAGCGTGAACTTCAGATCAAAGGCGCAGGCCACTTGTTTTTAGGTACTCCGAATTTAGATGAACAAAAAAGACAACTGAAACCCGGTGATGGTGCAGATTCAACTGATTCACTACTGCCAGGAATGTCAAATATTGATTTACCAGCTCAATCAGCTACTGCACTTCATGGTAAGTACACAGTTATTTTTTAAACTTCAAGTTTTCACTTTATTTACTCGCGTTTCAAAGTATCGAATCTTTGCTTTTAAAAATTCCTCCTACGATTAATGAATGCCGGTGTAACTAGATGAATCAAAATTTTTAAAATTACTAACGCAGCGGTTCGGATTAATTCGGGTTTTGTCATTTTAATTAAATACATGCAGCGTTGAATTTTTTTTTTTGCACTTCATTTCTTGTCTTCGGCTACTAAACACTAAATAAAATTAATTAAATGATTAAAAAAAAAAAAAAGAAAAAACAAGTTGCTGATCGCGTGAGTATTATCAAAGTAACTTTCGTCGTAAGATAAAAAATGGCACACTCGTTCGAATGGTATTGGTGTTTCGTTAGGGTTGGTTTGCGGTGGCACGACATCCGATTTATCGGGAAGCCTGTTGTCCTATCAAGAAACCAATAAGGCCTTAGCGTATTATCACGGGTTATATCTCGCCAAACGCGTGTCGTTGGAGGAACGTCTGAGACAAGCCCAATCCATGCCTCTGGATCCTCCTGCAGGGGATGCAACATTTCCTACAACGATGACGATGGCCAACTTCACGACAACAACACCACCGCTGTCATTGCCTAGAGCTGCTGTCAGTGTACCGGGAATCACCGGGACATTGCCAACAGTAGCAGTGTCAACTGGAATCGGAGTACAACCACCGCAGATTACGGGAACGTTGACGCTTCCACACCCGATAACGGCTAGCAGTGATGTCAGTCAAAATACTGCCATAAGTGATCGACCCAAGGCTAAACCTGTCTCCAAGAAAGAGGGTAAAAATCTTCGCAAGCCCAATATTGCTGCTGGCAAGTTCATTCAACAGCAGACACAGCAGCAGCAGCAGCAACAACAACAACAACAACAACAACAACAACAACAACAACAACAACAACAACAACAGCAGCAGCAGCAGCAACAACAGCAGCAGCAACAGGCAACCATTTCTCAGTTACAACAAGCCCAACAACAACAACAACAACAACAGCAGCAACAGGTTACATTGGTCGGACTTCAACAGCAGTATCAAGAGAAACAACGACAGCATGTCTATCAACTCCAACAGGTTCATGATCTTCAACAGCTTCAGCAATTGAATCAACAACTTCAAATGCAGTTAGACCAAGTACAGGTTCGTCGATTGATTATCATGCACATTCAAGCTCAGAAATAATCTTCGAGTTGGTTACCATTTACAAATTTTTTTGTACACTATCAGATAAAAAAACATCAGTATTTTTTATCGTGAATTTATTTAGAAATTTCGTCATTTTGTTTACTTAAAAAATTATTTCGAATTGAAATTGAAATGAAATAACAATTAAATGAATAAGTAATGAAGAGAAATTGGATTAACAGAAAAAAAAAATTATTAATACTTGATAGCAATGAATAATTGGTTACCTACTCGGATCGCTGATGGACTGATTGTGCTAATGAGATCTGTTTTGGATGTTATATTGTGTGACAGTTTTGCTAATCTCTGAATACAGGTACAGCAGCAGCAACATCAGCATGACGTACATCAATCCCAAGTTGGTATTATAAGTGACAGCGGTGCTGATATCCTAGTGCCCAGTCAACTGTTGGCTCACCTTCACCCCACTCAGACTCATGTTGAGCATCTTCATGATCAGGTACAATCAAGTAGATAGAAAATTTAACAATCAAAAAACAATAAAACATTAATAAATCGTCAGAGAATGAATTAATTTTTTTAAAACTTACATTTAATCAATAAAAACTGCTTCCACGTCATTTGGATTTAAAAAATTAAAATAACCACAAATTATATTCATAATTAAAAATAAAAACGATGTTTTGATGTATATGCATTTAACTTTAAATGTAGCAAACAACACAGCAAAATATTTCGGAGCCTCTGGACTCGGAATTGGCAAGATTGCATAGAGATACAGCTTGTCCATTCTTTGCTGCCGCTCCTAAAGCTAAAGCACTAACTGCGGACAGTACTGTTTTGAAATTGGATGATGGAATGCAGATACCGATGGATGAAGTTGCCGAAATAATAGAATCAATTACCTTCGACGATGTGCCTAACGGTAACTATATGGCTCGTAAGATCATCGCGATATTTTTATCTCTTAAATATTATAATAACTTATTTATTTTTATTCCTATTATAATTATTTTTTAACGGAATATTTGCCATTTTTTGTTTAACTCTTTACTTCCACAGTTGGTCCAGACGATCAAGATGAATTAGAACTAAAGAAATTTGGTATTTGCGACAAAGATCAAGAGCAGCTTTCAAAAGACCTTGTATCGATGGAGCAGCATCAGGTATTACGTCAAGTTGAGCAGGTAACTTTTATATTAATTCGATAGGACAAAAATTTTTATTATTTAATTTGATAAAAATATAATTTTTCCACTTATTTTTTTATCCATTGCGAATGATTAATTTATAAATAATAAATTTTAGGATGCCAGTGGTTCCGGAAGACGATCCAGCGAAAGATTAAATCGAGAAAAAACATTAGATGATGTTTATAAGAAAGGTTTCAAACGTGGTTTACGTATGGCTGCTGCCGCTCAAATCCGTGGCACAGAAACATCTTACGAAGAGCCTGGAATAGATCCAACGAGTATGATTAATATTTTATTAAAAAAATTTTTAAGTCAAACTTTATTAAAATTTAATATGCAATTTTAACGATCACAATATTTTAGTTATAGATAATCTTGTATTGGGTTGGAACTTGAATGCAGCTGCACGGAGCAAGGAAAAAAATGGAGGTAAAGTTAGTGCTGGTACTAGTAGCAGTAGCTCAAGTAGCAGCATCAGTAGTAGCAGTGCAAGCAGTAATCAGGTTCAAGTAGCAACGCAGACTCAAGGACTGGCAACAAGTGCCGTGGCAAGTCTTACGGAACCTGACAAAAAACAAGTATATACTGCAAATGCCTGTGCTAAAGAGAAAAAAGCTAGATATGCTCTTTTATCACAGCAACCTTCTCCATGTCAACAACAACAACAACAACAACAGCAGCAGCAGCAGCAGCAACAACAGCAACAGCAACAGCAACCACCACCACAACCACAACCACAACCTCAACAGCAACAGCAACAGCAACAGCTATCGCAACAACAAACCATTGTGGGCCCGGTAGTGACTGGTCAAGTACAGCAACAGCAACAACAAGTTCAGCAACAAGTTCAACAAAATTATCAATTGGATCCTGCCATAAGTGCAGTAGGAAATTATACAGGCAATAGCGTAGTACCTGCAGGTGCTCAGGTCACCGCAGATACAGCTCCAGCTACTTATCCACCGGCTAATCAAAACCAACAATTTGCTTGTATGGATGTTGATTCAGAAACAGACAGCAATCATGACACTGCATTAACGCTTGCATGCGCTGGTGGGCATGAAGAACTCGTTGAATTCCTACTGAGTCGTGGTGCCGATATCGAACATCGTGATAAAAAGGGCTTTACTCCATTAATATTAGCAGCAACTGCTGGTCACCAAAAAGTTGTTGAGATACTTTTACATCATAACGCAGACATTGAAGCACAGTCTGAGCGAACAAAGGATACTCCTTTGTCACTTGCTTGCAGTGGTGGAAGATTCGAGGTTGTAGAATTATTACTGTCTCGTAACGCCAATAAAGAACATCGCAATGTATCTGACTATACTCCACTTAGTTTAGCTGCATCTGGTGGTTATGTCAATATTATAAAACTTTTACTGCAGAATGGAGCTGAAATAAATTCACGTACCGGTTCAAAACTTGGAATTTCTCCACTGATGCTTGCTGCTATGAACGGACATACTCAAGCGGTTAAATTACTACTGGATATGGGTAGTGATATAAACGCGCAGATTGAAACAAATCGTAATACTGCTTTGACTCTCGCTTGCTTCCAAGGTAGACATGAAGTTGTAAGTCTGCTTCTTGATCGTAAAGCAAATGTTGAGCATCGCGCTAAAACAGGACTAACACCGTTGATGGAAGCTGCTAGTGGTGGTTACGTTGAAGTTGGTCGTGTTTTATTAACTAAAGGCGCTGATGTTAATGCAACTCCTGTCCCATCGTCGCGTGACACTGCCCTTACTATTGCTGCAGACAAAGGTCACTGCCGTTTTGTTGAATTATTATTATCACGTGGTACCCAAGTTGAGGTTAAAAATAAAAAAGGTAACAGTCCGTTGTGGCTTGCTGCTAATGGTGGGCATCTTAATGTTGTTGAACTTTTATACAATGCTGGAGCTGATATTGATTCACAAGACAATCGTAAAGTGTCTTGTTTGATGGCAGCATTTCGTAAAGGGCATACTAAAGTTGTTAAATGGATGGTTAGTCATGTTACGCAGTTTCCTAGTGATCAAGAAATGACAAGGTATATTGGTACAGTCAATGATAAAGAATTATTAGAAAAGTGTCAAGAGTGTGTTAAAGTAATTCGCGCTGCTAAAGAAACACAAGCCGCTAAAGCCAATAAAAATGCTAGTATACTATTGGAAGAATTGGATATGGAAAAAACCCGTGAAGAATCTAAGCGTGCCGCTGCTGCTCGTCGACGTGAACGTAAGAAAAAGAAAAAATTAGAAAAGAAAGAAGAAAAACGAAAACTTCATGAAGAAAATAAAAAGAATGAAACGATTTATGAAGACAAAGAGGATGCGTCGAAAAAATCCGAAGATGAGGATGCTGATAGGGCTGACGAAAGTGACAATGAAGAGGGCGGTGCCGATAGTTGTGAACGTTTAGACAATGTTCCGTCGCCGTCACCAGTTAATCGTAGCCCAGATGATCCAGATAAAGAAGAGGGTGACAGTGGTATAGATGCTAATAGCCAAGGAAGCTGTAGCAGTAATGATGTTAAAGCACGCGAGAGAAAGAAAGATAAGAAAAAGAAGAAAAATAATAATATTAACAGTAATAATAATAGCAACTCAAATAATAGTAATGATAAAGACACCTCTCCTCATCGCCCTCAATCTTCAGTTTTTGCTTCTTCTTCATCATCAAATATCTCCCAATCCTCGATAGTAGCACCTAGTAGTAAACTTCAAAGTTGTTCTTCAACTTCGACTACAACTATTTCTAATTCTTCTTGTGCTCCTGATAAACGCGCTTCAACTAGTAATAGTAATACCGGAGGTGGTACGTCAGGTTCAATGAGTACCTCGTCTGGTAATTCACGACAGCCAGTTGCATCTTCCTCTTCTAGTGGTGGTAGTATTAATTCCTCCGAGCGTAAACTCAAAGGACTTGTATTTGAGTCCTCTCGACATCCCGCAGAACGTGAGGACTTTGAAGCAACCGGTAACGAAAATTATGTTTCTGGAAAAGGAAAAAAATCTAATAATAACAGTAATAGTAATCAGTATGATAATGATGGAATAAATAATAGTGTTAAAACAACAAATTCGACTAGTCCTAAACAGGGTGGTAAACGTGAAGAAGGCTGGAAAGAAGTTGTTCGTAAGGGACAGTCTGATTCTGATTCCGGTAGATTTATGAATTCTCCATGTCGTTCTAAAAAAATATCAGTTCCACCAAATGCTATTAGCCGTGTTATTGGTCGAGGTGGTAGCAATATTAATGCTATTCGCGCTGCAACTGGTGCTCACATCGAGGTTGAAAAGCAGAGCAAATGTCAAGGCGAACGTATTATTACGATAAAGTAAGTAGTTCATGCATTCCGTCAATATTTAAAATAATAAACTATTAATTGTCTGTTACGTGAATTATTAAAAATTTTTTTTATTTTTAACAGAGGTCCAACTGAGGCTACTAAGCAAGCTCATACTTTGATAGCTGCTCTTATAAAAGATCCTGACGTAGATATCCTTCAGATGTTGCCAAAGAACAAACTCACCGTGATAACTTCTTCAACCTGGGATAAATCGACGGTACCCACGAGTGCCGTAAGTGTTTATCCCTTATTGAAATGAATTTCTTAGAGTCTATTTAATTATGTTGTTTAATCGTTATTTTTGTGTTTTTTTTTTTTTTTTTTTTCCATATTTTTAATAGTCATCCAAACCTAAGATGGGACCGGTAAATAAACCAGCAACATCTGTAACTGGGACCACTAGTTACGCAACTAAATCCGGTTATACATCATCAGGAATATCTTCTGTCGTTCAAATAATGCCACTAAGATCATCATCTTCTATTAAATTAGCCGGTGCATTTTCAGCGCCTCTATCACGCGCAACTGCACCGCGACTGGTGGCCGCAGCTGAAAAACGAGCGCACGCTGCCGCAGCAGCAGCAGCTGTTGCAGCGTCTGGAGGACAGGTATCATCGTCATCTAATACCAGAACAACAATGTCTTATACTAGTGCTATTATGACCTCGGGAAGGGCTACTAAGCTTATAACAACAACTGCACCACAGACATTTGCTGCAAAATTATCTGATATCACTGCCTCGACTCATACAACTACCACGACTGTACAGTTGAATCATACAAATCAGATTAATAACAGTAACAATAACAACAGTGGTAGCAATAGTAATAAACAAAAATCCTCTATATCGTCATCAATGTCTCAATCAAGTTCAGTAATAAATAACGTTATGTCATCAACACCATTGACACCGCTAACTTTACCCCATCAAACCATGACGAGCACATCGCCCAAGCACTGCCGAACACTGCCGTCTTTATCTGCTCCAAATATATCAGGACACTATAATAGTAAAACTTATTCATCATCTGGTTCTATAAACAATCAGTCGTCCACTGTAACGTCTGCTGTTGTTTCGAACGGCTCCGAAAATATTGCCTCATCAACTGCTGTTACTTCTATGCGTGTGACACCATCGCCACCAGTTGTTACTCAATCAAATAGTTTTCAACAACAGCAATCTCAACAATTACAACAGCAACAGCAACAGCAGCAGCAACAACAACAGCAGCAGCAGCAACAACAACAGCAACAGCAACAACAGCAGCAGCAGCAGCAACAGCAACAACAGCTGCAGCATCAGCAACAACAACTCCGGCAGCAACAACAACAGACAGAACAACAACATGCACAGCAGCAACAGCAACAACAACAATTACAGCAACAGCAACAGCAACTACGGCAACAACAACAGACAGAACAACAACATGCACAGCAGCAGCAACAAGCTCATCATCTATCACATCAACAACAGCAATCATCGCAATCAATGCGCAGTACGACTCCAGTTATGTCAGGAATTATGGAACAATCTGGACCACATCAAGCTCAACAGCAAACGAATACACCACTTGAATACTCGCTGTTTAATGATAGTTTTTCAAAGGTTGCTCAACAATCAGTATGGGGAAGTCGTGAAAACGAATCTCAAAAGGGTATGAACTTCGCAACAGTTGCTGGGGGTGGTGGATCTACCAATTCTTCCAATAAATTTGACAATTCTCCTGGTAAATTTATTGACAGTTCACCACCTCAAGTGGATGCTTCTAAGGCACCTGGCTACAGAGGTACAGCTATGTGTTCACCAGTTTCTAGTAAAACAAATAATAGTAGTGTTTTATCGTCAGGAAATTCCGTAATAGGCAGTGTATCGGGTGTCTCGCCGTCTGGTATTCATAATAGCTTACAGCAACAACAGCAGCAATATCAAGCGTCAATAAATAATTATTTGAATGAGCATCAGTTGCCGAATAAATCATCGAGTTTAGCAGTTGCACGGCCAGTCATGAATCAACAGCAGAGTATGGAATTACAGAGTGCTGGAATAAATCAATTCAATAGAGCTGTATACGCCAGTGATCTTGCCTCACGGAATATGAATGTTAATCACCAGCAGCAGCATCAACAATCTCAGCGAGAGATGCAACAATCTCAGCAGCAACAGCCACAACAACAGCAGTCGTCTCATTCGTCTCAGCAGCAACAACCTCAATCGCAACAGCAACAATCTTCACAGCAGTCTCAGCAGCAACAACATCAACAGATGCAAGCACAACAGCAACAACATATGATGGCATCAAACTCCCAGCAAAATCTAGACGGGTTATTTAAAAACAGCAGCAGTGGATATGACCACGCTAATGTTAATTCTAATTTATTAAAAATGGTACCAAACGATGGGCAATCGAGTGCCGGTCATCCGATGATGCCATTTCATCCACATATGCAGAGTTTCGCTCCATCTATAAGCCAATCAGCGAGTGTTAGCACGACTGTTAGTATGTCAAGATTAAATCCACGTGCTCCTGATTTTTCAAGCTCGTTGCATCTCAATAATAAACCCCAGGTGACGATGTTTAATCCACCAACGGGTATTCATCCGAATATGTTTGCCCAAGTACCAACAGCACCACCGACTGGTATGCAACCTACTAATTTAGCAATGCTCGGTAATTATCCTCTGAATAAATATCAACAGCAGCAACAGCAACAACCACCGACAGGTGGACCTAATTCACGAGGACAACCACCTCCACCTACTCATCCATCAGGTATATCATCAAATGGGCAAGCAAGATGGCAATTTAATCATCCACCACACAGTAATTATCCACCACACCAAGATCAAATGATGGCACAAATGGGCTTTCCTAATCACTTGGGTAACATTGGTGCTACTCAAGTTGGTGGTATTGATTTGATAACTGGCTTGGAAAACGGCGGCTCACCGACAATGTCACCGTCATCTCCAGGTCAAGTTACACAGGAGATGAATCAATTAAAAATAGAGGATCGTAAAGTACCTAGGCCTATTGGTACTGAGAGAGCATGGAAAAATTACAATTGTAATATGGGACCTGGTGGTGATGCTGAGCCTCCTGTTAATTGGATGATCAATGATAAATCTGTCGGATCTTGGAATATACCTGGAATGGAGAGACAACAGATGTTCAGAACAAATGCTTCCTATAATCGTGTTTCCAATATGGAGCCGGATATTCAACAGATTATTGAATCACCATTTTCGGTAAATACATATAAACAATTTTTTTTTTTTTTTTTTTTTTTTTTTTTTTTAAGGTAAAAGACCCCGTTATTGACACTGGCCTAAATGATTGACACTTGCAATTTTATTATAATTAAAAAAATAAAATGTTCTCAAAAAACCAATTATCTTAAAATTTATAATTCAAAAATTATATTTATTAATTTATTAGAATCAATTTGTTTTATTTAATTAAAATAAAACTGCAAGTGTTAATAACTAGTTCAGGGTCAATAACTGGATCTTTTACCTTACAACTACAAATAAAAAAAATTAATTGAGTTAATGTTGTAGTAACATAAAGTAACATAGAGTAACATAAACTAATGTTAAATTATTTTATTTTATTATAGGGCCATATGGAAAATCCACAAGCATATCCTAATGGTAGTGCTTCAGGATTATCTATGATACCTGGACTACTATTCCCAGGACAGTATGGAAACGCGGCGGTTTTATCAGAAATACCACCTCCAAATGATACAACTAAAATGGATGCACCAGGATGGGGAATGCCCGATCCGACGGTCCAAGATAAACATCACCCGGTAAAATATTTATTTTATTTTTGATGCACCAAAATTTATCTTGATATAAATATTTATTGACAATAATTATAATGTACTTTTATTTTATTTTATAGGGATGGAACAAATGGACTCACTAATTGCTGTAGCTGAGACCTTAATTCTCGTTACACGGCTTCTTTTATTCTCAATACTGCGAAAAAATTTGAAAAAAACCATCATGAAGACGCAAGATACTTGGAATGAATTATTACTATTAATGATAATGAATAATAAAAATTAACATAACAAAAAAGAAAAAAACAAAAAAACTAAAAAATAAGAAAAATGAAAAAAAAAAAAATACTAGTAGTAGTAGTTGATGAAACTGGCGTAAGCGTGTTGTTTCTAGACACCACAATTAATTACATTACTACCTTATATTCATTGACACCCAGAAAATCCAATATATTACTTGTCATGTTAGGTGATAAGATGGTAAATCCTTATTACAATTTATTGCTATTATTATCTTCTAATATACTTATTCGATACCAATTAATAAAATTGGAAATATGTGGCGGCGTGGAGGCTAACGTGAGCCAAGGAGCGGTCATGTGAAAAAAAAATAATGCAAAAAAAAAACAAAAAAATTAAATTGACTGTTTTGATTATTTAGTAGAGCATTATCGATTGATCGATAAATGTACTACTTTATTACCTTTCCTAATTATTTTTTTAATGTTTTATCTAACTATTAAATCTTAAATTTATTATGCTGTCTATTTTAATTTGCATTAATTATTAATTATTAATAGTAGTATATAGTAATATTATTTGGAATATAATTTAATTGTTGGCTGGCATAATTAAGCATATGGGCCAGAATTGTTGCAATAAATCGTGTCATTCATAAAAAATATTTATTAACTCCATTTTTATAAAACCAGTCATTTTTATTTTTAAGTATTTTCTTTTTTTAATTTCATTTCATAAATTTTCAATATTTTGACAGTCTCGGGTGTAGCACATTTTAGCATAATTATGCAATTTTTACGATACGCTTGCGTCGAATTAGCGGCGCGTAAATATTTACAAACAAAAATGGCAACTGTGAGGTTATCATCAAGTTATTTATCTTGTTTAAAGTGGAATAAACAATTAAATAAGATTAACTCAATTTGTAGAATACAATTATTGTCTTCATACTCCAATAACAATAAATTAAATAATATACAACCAAGATTTCTGAGACGAGAACTGTCAAATAAATTTTTATTGCCTCATAACCTCGATTGGTGGGTGACTAAACGGTGGAAATCTAAAAAACAAAAACTATCAAGTGTAATTTATTTATTTATTATTTACATAATGCAATTAATACATATAATTAATTTAATATTAGCTTTTAAGAAGTAATTTTTTTTTATTATTATTTTTTCAAACAGCAAAATCAAGATGACAGCGACGATGAAAAGGACGAAGTTGATGATGAATTAGAATCCATAGTATCTGGTAATAAAAATAATAAAGTAATAACAGCTCATGTAAGTTCAATGAGGATTGATGCTGTTTTTAAGGCTGGAATGGGTATTGCTCGAAAGTAAGTATTCATTATTAAATTTATGTATAATTTTTTTCAAAGAAAATTAAAACCTTTTTATTAAAATTATTATTTACTTTTTAGTAAAGCCGAAACTGCATTGTATGAAAGTAGATTACGTGTCAATGGTAAGAAAGTACTCAAAAAAGGATTACAGGTATTAAAAAATTACAAGACAAAATTATATTGAAATTAAGAGACATCTGATTATTTTTAACTAATAAATTAGAGCAAGAAAAATTTATTTAAAAAATTCCATCTTTAAAAGCTTTGAAAAATTATGAGTGCAATTTTTTATAAATCATTTTCTAGACCTAGATTATTAAAGAAAAATAAAAAAAATTGTCAAGTGTCTACTAATTTCAATTTCATAAGACATAAATTAAAATAGTATAAAAAATTTTTAATATTTACTTAAATTCATTATTTATACATTAATTGATTTATTACAGATTGGACTTGAGGACGAAATAGATTATATTCAGGGTCCAAGTCCGAAAAACCCCAATTTTTTAGTTGTTACTCGTTTAACTGTATTAGATGCCAGTGATCATCCAGAAGGATATAAACTTAAATTATTGCGTGAAAAATCACTGACGATTGAAAATTATGATGATTCTTGGAAACCTTCCGAGGATTCTAATTCATAACAATTGTACAAATATATACAATTATAATACTATTGTTCAATGGACATTTTAGTTCTGGCTTGGTTCAACATCGTAATAGACTGTAAATAAATAATATAAATTTATTATCAATATACATTAAATAAAAAATCGTGATCAAAGCATTTACTTACTTGGTAAACGATGGATACACCTTTACTCGCTAAATCTAACATTTTACTCGTTATTTCTTCGTAATTTAGATTTTGTAGTAGTTTCTGAAAAGAAATATAATTTATTTATCAAATTACATTAGGTATTCAAGGGTGATAAAATAAATTTATACCTTTAGAACAATTTCTTGTTCATTTCCACTCAAAAAAGGAAGGAGACTTGCTGCGAAATGTGATTGTTTAGCCAGAATACAATAATTTATGATAGAGCTGAATTGAAGTTTGTCAATAATCGGACATACATGCAACAATCTTAGTGCTTCGATGCAGTTATCGACACTTTTAGAGCTATGATCAAGTTTATTAAACGGTTCATTTATAATCAATTGCCAAGCAGCAATGTAACCAGGGAAATTAATAATGCGGTCAATTGAACCAAGTTTCAATAAGTTTTTCTTTAATTCTTGGACAAGTAAGTACTTTACCATATACTCTAATGCAGTATTAAGATAACTGAGATCCTCAATATTATAATCCAGGTACAACTGCGGAATCAGTCCTAACGCACGCGGCGTACTGTACTGGCTGTTCACTAGAATCTGTACCAGTTTTTGTTTAGAGCACATATCAAAATTAGTAATGCTATATGACAATCCAAATCTTTCTAGCTCTGTTAAATACTGGAGTGATTTCATGTACTGATTGACGCGCTGTGGATCGCGTTTGGCGTAATCAGCTAACGCTACTTCATCCTTTATAGACTGGAGCACTCTCAGAGCACGGAATCGCATACCTGGTTCATAAAGATTCCCGTAGTCTTCATCATTAACTTCTATTAAGCTGATATTAAGCAGATAATTTGCATAATTTTCAGAATTGTCCGAACCAACAAGATAGCAAGCCCGCAGCAAATTGTCATCAGTCGTAAAAGTATCACCCGTAGTACTATTAGATAATGTTGAAAAATCGTTGAACATATTTAAAGTATCATTGGCTTTGTTGTCACCAACTTCGGGCTGAAGCCATTCGTGTAGTAACGCCAAGCGTATTTTCATTAAATTTAATTTGAATATATCTCCTAACTTTGTCACCGCTGCATTTATATCAGGACGATTTTTAATAACTCCTTTATAACGTGCCGGTATTGTTTCATCGTGATACAATTCTCGGACCAACTTCTCCGGATTTTCGACTAGATTCAAGTACCTGTCTTGACCTAATCCATAAGTATACAAAGTATGCTTTGATGTGTACTTGAAATATTTTTCCTCTATTTTATAGAGCTGAAATAAAATGATTTATTAATAATAAACAATAAAAAAAAAATAAATTACCTTAAATAAATAAATTACCTTCGATTTGATAGAATCATCTGGAGCTAGAGGATCATCAACTTGTTGCTGCCAATTTTGTGCATACAAAAAACATTCCTTAGCAGCAGCAACTCTATCAGCACCAGGAGGCGTATAATTAACTACATGGTACCAGGCTGCTGCACCATACTGAATTTCTTCTTTTTGTTTAATACAAACATTAATACATTTCTTTATTTCTTGAAGAAGAGCACCGTTACGCAAGTGTATTGACCACTCATTGTGACTGTGACTGGAAGCTTTATTGTTCGTCACGGAATTATGAGGCCAAGCTTCAGCAACAGCTCCTTTAACCGCTAATGTGCAAATACAGTAATTGGCTATTTTAAGAACCGGCGCTATTTTTAACCATTCTTCATAAGTTTTTAAATTTAATTCCTGTGTTATTAATTTAAAAATAGATACTTTTGGCAGGTACGGCAGTCGCCACTGAGCAATCGCCGGTAATGAATGCTCATCTTGACAGTAATTCAACCATTCTTCACGTTCAATGTCTGTCGGTGGGCTAATACGAATGTAATTTTTCAAAAAACGTAAGTAACTTTGTAATTCAAAATCCTTTTCATTACCAAGATTCAGCAGCAAAAGGAAGATTTCATAATGATAAAAATTAACTCGTTGCTTTAATGTCTCCAAATGTGTTTTTATTTCACTGTGTTTGCTGTCTTCAACATTTTTTATTTTTTTTATTAATTTTTTGCAGACGTTTTCCAGTTCTTTTATATCAGTCTCATCCACTTTGAGATCCTTCTTACCGTCTTTTCCAGTTGTAAGACTGTAATTTGGTTGCCATGACAACAGCAGAGTTTCAAGCAATTTTAAATAACAGTCTTTTAAACTGAATCCAAAGTTACAGCAGAATTCTTCTAGTACTTTCAGAGCTTCTCGTTTCTTCGACTTCATAATACGTATCATAATATTACGTTTACCTTCGATATTGCTTTGCAATACTTCCTGATGAGAAATACCATACTGACCGAGTCTCTCTGCCCAGCAGTGAATTATTCTTTGTTCATTGAATAAATCAATATGAGAATCATTTTTAATTAATCGACAATACTCGTAGCCCAAATCTTTGATAACTCGATCACGCGACGGATCAGTTTGAAAATATTTTGAAATCGACGCCAATATTTTGATAACTTCTGACTCATCTTGTAAAAATAAACACGCTAGTCCTAGATGAATATCAAATGACCTGTTGCTTACCAATTTTTTTAACAACATACAACTGCAATGTTTCATCACTATTTTAATTTCTTTAACAGCTTCTTCACTGACCGGTTGATAAGAACACAATTCCGTTTGAATGATCATAAATATTTTTAACAAAGCGTAATCGTGATGCTCACTTTGAACGGCTTTAACTTTATGAAATAAATTCTTGATAATGTATCTGATAACTTCTGGATCTACCTCTAAAGCTTTTTCTTTACCTCTACTAATATTCTTGTAATGGCGACAAATATCCAAAGCATCTTTTAAAAGAGGCAGTAGAATATTTCCAGGCGAGAAGGACGCGTCTGTATAAATTGGATACAATTTAAATGACAGCGGAGATTGTAATCCAGTTTCCATTTTCTCAGCGCCTACAGCTTCACTGTAAGCCTCGATACGATTAATCAGAAGCAAATTTTCAGTCAAAGATTCTGTTTTTTCTGTGCTATGAATTAAAGTTGATGAGCAAGAATTTTTTAAACAAATAGCCAGCTGGGAGTTGTCGTCAAGATTCAAAAGTAATTCGGAGCAGATTTTAATTATGTACCTACTCTCATCAGGATCTGGAGACATTCCTGCACTGTTCAAGCGATCAATTATGTAATCTTTCAACTTTTGCGGAGGTGATATTTGTTGCAACACTTCATGGAGTCCAAAAAATTTTGGCAAGCCCAATAAATCGCTCACTCTTTCAACACGCTTGCAAATAATCAACCAATCCGTATCATCCTCACACATACTAACTATCCTGACAATATAACTGTGTATTATATCTTTTTTATGCAAGCAATACTTATTTTGATTAACATCAATATCAAATTCTTTAAACAAACGGTAAATATTTTTTAACAATTTTAATGTTTGGTAAGAATCATTTAATTCAGCGTACTTTTTATTCTTTGTACTCGTTAACGCTTCTTTTAATTTATTCTCTAAAGTATTTTGTACTTCCATATAATACTCCAATGATGTATCAAGTTTATTGTAACTTAATTTAATTTTGATCATGTCGACTATTTGCTGACAACAATTTATTAGTAAATCACCATTCAATTTATCAATTGTATCCATAAATCTTTCAGTATTACCGCGACTTAATTGATAATTAAGACAAGTGAAAATAACTTCTTGCCTTAAATTATTATCTGCTTTTGTTAACTCGAACAAATCTTCAACCATATCCGTGCGATCTTGTTTGATGATATTTTTATACAAATTAATATTACAACCAATGTGAGCGAATCCGTATTTTTTTAAAATCAATTTAAGGGTGATACTGTTGCTTTCAATATGAATTTGCGCTACCAGTGGATGGTTGTACTTGTAAGATTGATCAGCAAGTGTTGACAAAGCGTCACTCCAAGGCACTGGTGCTTTCTTTAACACTTCCAAAGTCTGCTGCAAGCGGTTCTGGATGTTATGGATGTAACTTATAACAACAGTGAGCCGTTTATCCCAAGGCGCTTTGTCACCGATCCACCACTGTTTGGAGTTCTTCAAAGTGTTCTGAATGTACGTCGAAAGAACTTCATCGTTCTTCAAGGAGTGATTAACCATGTATTGGTTTAAAAAATTGCTCATCAGCCCAGGAATTTCATCAATGTGTATTTTATTAAGCAGCAGAGTAACCACGTCAACCGGGTTACTCAGATAAGTATTGAGCGGTAATAGAACTTTATAGTGTGTTTTTAGATCTACTAGATCAGAAACTGCTTGCATTAGCTTCATCAACCGATGGAACTGTGAATTTTTATTAGTGTACTGCTGATGAAGTTGAAAACACACTTTATACTCTTCAAAATGCAGCAAATCAACGAGTCCTTCTAAAAATTGTAACCCAATAGCCGGCCACTGGTCACGATGAGACTTCTCTAGAGATTTGGTCTTCTTATAGCCCCACAGAATTATTTCAGTCAGAGAGCTAGGTATGAACGAAGTAACTGAAGGAATGAATTGGTGTAACCAAGGCCACAAATCAGTGGGTCCTAAATTACCAGGAATCACTTCTAAAATTTGTTCTACTGTTCCTCTACCTACTTTCGGAGCTATCGATGAAATATGACGCGTCCATATCAGTGCAGCTGCATGTACTTCTCCTAGAGACAAATATCTAATACACTCTTCAAGTAAATTAGCTCTTGAAAATTTATCCCATTCCTTTATATCTGTAAAATCATCGCTTCTGTACTCAGATCTTACCTTCTGGATGCATTCAAAAGTCTCTAGTTTTTTCAGAGTATCACTTACTTCATGCAGAAGACGAGAATTATCTTCGGTGATAGATGCGGTCGACGATAAATTAATGCAATCAAAAATACGCTTCTTTGTGTACATATACAGCCGCTTAGTGTCTTGGTAATCCCGAGTCAGAGTTTTGCTGCAACATTCGTAAATATATTTAACGTCTTTTATTTGATCTAATATTGAAATAAAACTATCTAGATCAACAGTTTCATTGTCATCCAGCTGCGGACGTAGTTGATTCATTAATACTGATAGCTGTGCCTGGAAAATACATTCGCAATTTAATTTAAATTTACTTGCAAATTCTCTTGCCTCATAAAATCGCTGCTGTTTCAGTAGTCTCTGGAGCCGGTATTCTGGTAAGCTTTCTCCAATGGATTTTACACGGATAGCGCTGACCAGATCACTCGAATTCTTCATTCCTTCGATGATCATCAAATTGTCGATCAATTCACCACCTACAACATCAATTAAATATGTTGTTCTTGGTACAGTCATAGTAAAAATAATTTTAAAATCTGGAAAAGACATTAAATGAAGTGACGTCGTGTCTGCTGAAGGCTCAGAGTCCATCAAGACCAGCATGTGGTTACTGTCTGAAGCTTCTTGTAGAGTTACAAAATCTGCAACTGGACCATCCCATACTTTTTTACCGATGAGTGTGTTGAGGTGCACGATACTCAGACTTTTATCAGCACGCAGACAAATCATCCCGCTGTAGTTTTTGAAAAATTGTGCTTTGATGTACTGATAAGGTAACGACTTTAACGGACAAGAAATATTTGCTGGAAATAAATATATATCATCACCTAAAGTTACCAATGTTTTCACTGATGTTTTATTTGATTGTTTCAGATCTGCATACTTTATTTTCGAATTTTGAACTGACAGTACCTGAATAGCCTTGATAATATTATCATCGTCCGCATTGGGACTGACAGCTTTATTGAAATCATTAATTTGATAAATTTTACCTACAGAAGTAACAATAAATAAATTTACCAGATCATTTTGTTCATCTAGGCAGACTTTGATGATTCGATGACACTGAAAGTGTTGGTGCAGGTCAAGGCAGAATATTTCTTGACCAGCGTCTGTGAGAGTAAAACAGTGAAGTTCTGCTGGTTCAATGGATACAAATAGCAGTGAAATATCTTTTGACAAACAGTAGCTGGTGACTTGTGAGTCAAAGCCGATGCTTGATAGCACATTGTTACAAGACAAGTCGTTGAATATTGTTATGGAGTTGTCAACACTCACGCAAAGTCTTGTGTCAAATACAGTTGCGGTCACTTTAGGATTTTCTTCGATTTCAACGTCTGGTTGGATAACTGCCAGTGTCCAGGTTTCATAAATAGATCCTGGAGTTTCGGCGAAATTACGGGTTCCGAAATTAGCGGTTTCTTCGTCGGCATCAAAGCCAGATGATATTTTAGTCCACATTATAATTGATAAATAATACTAATTATCGTTTCAAATTATTATAATTTAACTATTTACTATATAATAGATTAATTTCACTTTAATAAATCAACTAAGGATTGAAAGTAAAAAAAAATCATTAATAATTAAAAAAAATCAGAGCTACAGGTTATACATAGTCGTAAAAAAATTTATATAAACCGTTAGAATTACTCGATTTTGAATATTAAGCTACATGATAAATTAAAAAGAGGGCGCTGTTGTAAATTTCTTGTATCAATTGAGAAAATAGTGAATGATGATATATACGACACAAGCCTACTATGGAGAATGAGTAAAATGTAAACAGATTTTATCAATAACAATTGTTGTCCAGATTTTTTAAAATTTTTAATAAATTAAATTTTATGAATTGATATATTTTTAAATTTTTAGTTTATTTTATTTTGTTTTAACAAGTAGTTTTTTTTTATCAAATTATTTTAAAAATGAATGAACATAAAACAAGCCAGGTATTTAATTTGGATCCAGAGAGTGAATTACGCTTTGAGGTTAATGAAAAAGATGAAAAAGTAACATTAGAGGTATGAATTTAATTAAATATATTAATGACGAATTTTTCAAATAAATAAAATCTTAATCAATATGTTATTATAGTTAAAAAACGGGTTAGCGGAAGTATTTGGAGCAGAGTTGATAAAAGGAAAAAAATATGAGTTTGGATTTGGACACAAAATTGGAGTATTTACATGGCAAGGATGCACAGTTGAGTTTACAGGAAAAACAGTCGCGTTTGTAGAAAAAAAAACACCAATGGCTCTTTATTTAAATTGTCATGCAGCTCTGGAACGAATGCGAGAGTTTGCTGAGAAAGATAATTCCACTGGACCCATAGTTATGATTGCTGGACCCCAAGACGTTGGTAAGTCGACTTTGACGAAAATTTTGTTGAATTACGCTGCTAGAATGAGCAGGAGACCGACTTTCGTTGACCTGGATGTTGGTCAAGGACAAATAACCATTCCGGGAATAATTGGAGCGCTGCCGATTGATAAACCATCGGATGTAGTTGATGGATTCAACACTCAAGGATCTGTTGGTTTCCACTTTGGCCACAAAGGTCCTGGTTTCAATATGACGCTGTACAATCATTTGGTATCAAGAATCGCAGAAGTTTGTTCTGACCGTATGGAGGCTAACAGAAAAGAAAAGGCAGGGGGAATAATTATAAACACTTGCGGGTGGATACTAAAAAAGGGTTACCGAATACTAACTCATATTGCCCAAGCATTTGAAGTCGATGCCATTATTGTTTTAGATAATGAAAAATTGTACAATGCGCTTGTCAAAGATATTCCTGACTTTGTTAAAGTTATTTTATTGCCCAAAAGCAGTGGGGTTGTGAATCGAGGCACTCCTTACAGAAGAATTACCAGAAATTTACGTATCGATGAGTATTATTACGGCACAAAGAGAACACTGACCCCTCATAGCTTTGATGTAAAATGGAGCGACGTAAAAATATTCAGTGTAGGCCCTTTATCAAATTCACAAGAAGTATCCAAAAATAAAGCTACCAAATTAATTCCTGTGGTACCGGGACCTAATTTGAAGAAACACATACTTTCTATATCACTAGCTGATCCTAATAAAGATGATATTGTACAAACAAATATCGCTGGCTTTGTTTGCATGTAAGTATTTTATCATTTAAATGATTTTTTGTTGTTTTTTTTTTTTTTTTATTAAATATTTATAATATTTTTTTTTTTTTTTTTTTTTTTTTTTTAGAACAAATGTGGATATTGCAAAACAAACTATGACCATTTTGAGTCCTCTACCCGGACCGTTACCAAATAACGTTTTACTCCTTTCTAGTATCACTTATCCTGATGACAAATAATCACAATCATAACTCAGCTTATTTTAAATATGTATATAATTGATATTTATTTTTTAAGACTATTTTCGTACATAGTATTGTAAATAAAATTCCAATAAAAAGCCAAGTCCACGTTCACAAGACCATTAAAAAAAAATTTGTTCTTTACAAGATATAAAATAAAATAAAAACAAACGAACTGTTATGATTTTCAGTAATTGAAAAAATAAATTCTTGTTGCAAATTCAAAAATTAATAAAAAAAAATTTGAACGTACTTGGTCATTATTACAGTATATTTTACTTTTTATGTAATTCTTGGAATCTCCCAACACATAAATTTATAGCAATCAGGCCAGTAATTGGATTTGGAGAATTACAAGACACTCATTGACACACACCAAGTACGTTTAATATTTTTTTTTTCATTTTTTGAATTTGTTACTTAGTTTTTTTTTTTTTTTTTTATTTTATATCTTTTTGTAAAGAACAAATTTCTTTTCTTTAATGTGCAAAAAAATAGATTTTTAAGTTAAAATACTATAAAAATTTACAATTTGACAATTATTTGTAATAAATTAAAATTTTAATACAATTGAAGTTTATGTAAAATAAATAATCGAAATATTCCAATAAAATTTGTATATAATAAATAATTTTGTGACATTAAAATTAGCAGTCTCTTGACAATTTTTTTATTTTATTTAACAAACAAATTTTTTCCGAAAAATTATTTTTAAAAAATTGCATTTTTAATTTTTTAAAAATTTGCTAAATTAATTTTCGTATAATTTTTTGTTAAAATTAGATTTTTACTTATTCCGTCTTATATTTTTAAGTAGGTATAGCGACATCTTTAAATATATTTCGGCTCCACTTCTTAAGTCACCCTGTCCACTAGGGAGACTATAGACTGTGTATACTGTATAGTCTCCATATTTTCCACGATGCCGGCGCCATGTTGAGACAATTGATCTTTTAACTTTTAGTGTGTCGTATACGTGTGTGCGTCTATATACTGATGAATTAACAATAAATATGATAATTAATCATAAATAAATATCTTGAATAATCCGTTTGGATTATTTAATTAAATTCCAATTAATAATCCTTTTAAATAACCTTGAAATTGTTTTCTTGATAAACATTAATTTTTTTGGCTGAATAATCAGCTTGTGTGGTGTGGTGTTGTGGCATCGGAACATCGGGGGGTTTTAGCTTCAATCTTCTGACAAGATGATGTACACGGTAAAATTATCAGTTTTATTTAAAACTTGCTACTAATGACTAAATAAATATTTATGATTCATTTACAATTTTATAAATTTTTAATATTCATTTTTATAGTCGTAACCTGTTACGTATGCTGTAGATGATCGTTGATATTATTTATTTAGTTAGTTAGTTATAGCTATAAATTTATTAACAATTAATAGGGTACTACTGCATCACAGGATACGCGATTCAGTGACAAGGAGAAAAAGCTGCTCAAACAAATGAAGTTCGGGGATTCTTTAACACAGAAGGTAGTTTATATCTTTGTTATCAGTTAATTGCAGTAATAGTTATTTTCCATTATTAATGCTATTATTATTTATTATTATTATTATTATTATATATTTTTCTTAGGTCGACATGACCAAGGTGAAGCTTGATACAATCAAGCCATGGATAACTACAAAAATTACTCAAATTCTGGGTATGGAAGACGACGTAGTTGTCGAATTTGTTTATAATCAACTTGAGGAGAAGGTAAGGCTCCAAATTATGACTCGTAAATTATTTAATTAAGCTCTCTATCAGTAATTAATAACATTATTAGTATTAAAAAATTAGATTACATTAATAATTCATCATACCAAGCCAAATAAAACATACTCTCACTAGGCTTTTTCCCCTCATCTTAGGAAACAAAACAAATGCAAATTAAATATTATTTCAGCACAATTTATCATGTCAACATTTGTAAATTACGATGTTGCGAAACATCGGATCTTTGGATATTTACTTTATTTTTTTTTTTTTTTTTTTTTATCTAAAAAAAATTAAGGCTACTATTTAGTCTGTTGTGCTTTTGTTTACATTAATTATAATTTAATTCGTGGTTTTAACTGCGATCGAGTTACATTTTTTTTTTTTTTTTTTTTTTTTTTTTTAAATATAATTTATTTTAATTTAAATTATTATACAAACATAATGCAAGAATTAATAACAATGAATATCTAACTGTATAATATATTTTAATGTCTTATCACATGTCTTTGAATTCTCCGTTAGTATAAGTAGAAAAGAAAGAGAGACAAAGAGAGTCCGATCGGTGGTGGGGCTCTATCAACCGATTTGTCCAAATGGCATTCGGGATGACTCCCATCTCACTCTACTTCGTCTTCAAACTACTTCCTCTCTTCGTCTTCTCGTCTCGGGATTATTCAATCCATCGTCAGCTGGGTTAATAATCATCGCAGACACTTGTCAGCTCTTCCTACCAGATCAACTGTGATCAACAGCTTCGTCTTCATCAACATCATCATCATCATTATCGTCATGGTCATCGTCAGAAGCAGCAGCAGCAGCAGCAGTTGCAGTAACTTCACCATCAGCCGCAGTAGCAGCAGCACCAACAGTAGCAGTACGAGTCAATCAATATGGTCATCAGTCACCATCTCAAGTGGGATTCATCTTGCCTAATTACTAGGCACTCCTAGAGCTGGTCATCGTCATTGACATCATAAGATGTCGATGGTATATCTTCTGTTTGCTGTCATGGACCACCGGCTTACATTTTGCCTGCAGAGCTGTGTAAATATCATCTGGACAGCGCCCCAAGGCATTTGGAGTACAACCACAACTCCAATATTCCGGTTCAGAGCTAGTGCTGTTCAATCTCTTGCTGCAGACAGGAAGATCACCGAGAGGAACAGACGAGCGTCGTATCCTGGGACTTAACTCAACGCTCTTGGAGGTATCAATCAATGTGTGTTATTTACGAGCTACTGGGTACATGTACAACATGGCAGTAGATACTCTCTGTCTCATTGATGTGACAGGTTGGTGATTACGCGTAACTACGGATTTAAATTATGGATTTAATCATGTTTAACAATCATTATTATTAATCTTATTAATCATTTGATAATGTATATTTAATTGCAGCTTTTTTATTTAATATAATAATGTTTTAGGTTGATGTCTGTTTCACTATGAGAAGTATCTAGGTGTACACACTAATTATCCAGTTTTTAATGTTAATTTTTTTTTCTAGCATTATTGTTATTTTATTTTTGTTAATATAGGCAACGAAGGGTGGTAAGATAAAATATATAAATAAAATATGAATCTGCTTTTTCGAGGGGGAAAAGCAGTTGATTGAGGAATTATTGAATAATTATTAATATTAATTATTATAAAGCATGCTAATGTCTAAGTGATTTTAATGAAAATTCATTAGTTAGCTGTGTAAAAAAAAAAAAATTTCTTTTTATCTATCTATCTAGTTTCCGGATCCAAGAAAAATGCAGATTAATTTGACGGGTTTTCTCAATGCTAAAAATGCACGTTCGTTTATGGGGGAACTGTGGGACTTATTAGTTTCAGCGCAAGAAAGTGCCAACGGTATACCCGAGGCTTTCTTGCAGCAGAAGAAAGATCAGTTGAAAAAACGAATGGTAAGTGGATCTGGTTAATTATTTTTAATTTTAGTTTACCTTCGTTTTTTATTTTTATTCAGATCGAGTTTGCTTTAATGCTAACATTATACTTATTTGATCGAGTAATTAAATATTTATAAATTTTTTGTCTCTGCAGGAAGAACAACAGCAACTACAAGCGTCTCTAGCTGAGAAAGAGAAGGAAAAAGAAAAGGATGATGATAAAATAAAGAAAGAAGAAAAAGAACGCGGTAGTTCGAAAGAACGTAAAAGAGATCGCAGTCGTGATCGCGATAGAGATAGGTATGTTTATTTACTTTTTTTTTTAAATAATAATAATTATTATTATTATTCACCGTTTTTTGATTATTTAATAAGTTTAAGTATAATGTGTGACCGTTTTGTTATTATTATATTTGTAATTCTTAGGAGCAAGAGAAGTCGCTCAAGGGATAAGCATCGTGATCGTGATCGTTCAAGTCGCAAACATAAGTCACATTCAAAATCGCCAAGTAAACCGGTATCTAAAGATAATGGTAAAGATGTTTCAGATATAAAAAATGAAAAAGAAGATTCTCCTCAACCAGAAAATGCAATTCCTGTTATGCCCATAAAAACTAAGCCGTAAGTATTCAAATAGTTAAAATTAAAATTTTAATAAAAAACGTTCCTAGAATTTAAACTAATGAATTATTTTCAAATATAGAGAAGCAGCTGTTGCGATATCGCGATTGCAAGCAAAATTGATGAGCATAGCTGATGGTAAAAAGAAAAATCGTTCGGTATCACCTGAGAGTGAAAAAAAAAAATCACGCTCAAAATCACCTTCTATTAATCGTCAAAAGAAATCAAAATCAAAATCACCAGCACCCGTAGCTGTAACAGCAACAACGACATCGACAGCTATAACTACAACGACATCAACGAAAACTAGCAGCCGTAGATCTAGATCACCAGTATCAAGGTCACGTAGATCGCGTTCTAAATCACGAGCACGCAGATCAAGATCTAAATCAAAGTCACGGCGTTCTAAATCACGCTCTAATGACCGCTCCAAGTCACGTAGATCAAAATCACGCTCGCGTAATTCACGCAGTAAGTCAAGATCACGATCTAAGAAATCTCGATCCAAGAGTGTGGATCGTAGTAAGAGTCGCAAGTCTCGATCGGATTCGAGTGACTCCGGGTCGTCTAAATCACGATCAAAATCACCGAGCAAAAGGAAAGATCACAAAAAACGAAATGCTAGTTCTAGCAGCAGCTCTGACAGTGGTGACGATAAACGTGGCAAGGATAAAAATGATTTTGAAATTCGCAAAAAGAAAGACGGAGTTCAGGCCAAGAGATCGTATCGTAAAACAAACAAAGATGATAGTGGTAGTGATAGTGATTCAAGTCGCGAAAGAAAATCTGGCATTAAGAGACGAAGTATTTCACCGAGGAAAGATCGAGACAGGTCGAGAGACCGTGACAGATCACGAGATCGATCTCGCGATCGTAATCGCAGGTAATTTATTTAAAGAGTAATAAATAAATAAATTTATTTTATCAATAGATTGAAGTAAACTTTAATTTCATTGTTCCTCTACGTTACTAGGCGTTCAATGGACCGTGATAGGGATCGTCGAAGAGATCATGACAGAGATCGTGACCGTATTGACAGATATAGCGGTGGTCGTAACATGAGGCCTCCATCTTCACGTCGCGCTGGTGATTGGCGAAGGTATAAATTAATTTATGCAAAAAATTAAAAAAAAAAAATATGTGTGTATCAGAGTACACAGGTAAGAAGTGAAACTTCTTTATGACATATCATTTTTCTACTATTTATAACTTTACAGAAATTGGGTAGATAAGGCTTAAGAAAAAAAATTTTTTTCGTATTAAATTAAAGCTATTTTAGATAGATAGATAGATAATAATTTTATTGGATTCTGGAGCCTAGGCTCCCTCAGAACCATCATCAAATATACATTTATAATTAGTGTATGAAGTACAGAGTTTTAGATACATAAAAATAAAATCAAAATAAATATAGTAATTAACAGTAATAACATGTTAATCATGCTTATAAATAATACTTGTGTTATACAAAGCCCAACAACCTTCAATAGCAGTAATAAACGTTCAATGTAGCAGATCAATAATTTTGGAAATAATAATCATAGCACAGTCTACAGAATATTTCGAAACTTTCGGCTTTTGTAATTTCAGCTGGCAGCGCATTCCAGATGCGTATACCACGAACAAGAAACGAGTTATCATACATACAACAATTAGATCTAGGTAGCCGCAGATAATATTCCCTTACATCGCCTCTACGCAACGCAACCGGCAAAAATTCTAAGTGACATTTAAATAGCTGACTATAATGTAAATATATTTCTTTGTAAAAGAGGCATGCTATAAAGTAGTTTCTTCTGTCACTCAGCTTTAACCAACCCAGCCTCTTAAAGTACGGAGTAATGTGTTCAGCCCTCGCAATTTTAGTATTATAGAAATGCATATAAATAAGATGAGTAATTCATTTTATCATTGCTCTTATTATAATTATTGTATTTCATCAATTATGATCGCATCATAATCATCATTGTTGTCATTATTTAGACTCTGCCATTATTTAATCTGAAAATTAGTTAGTCAGTTTACAAAAATTATATAACGAACTTAAATATTCAAATTTCACGTCATAACTTAATAAAAATAATTCAAAGCAGATATTTAATAACTTATTCAATTACACAGGTTATGAGTAAATAATTGTAATTATCTATTCAAAGTAATACAATTATATGATGACAGTTAATCTTGTAGATATGCCATGATTTTATAGAATTCAAAATTAATAAATAAATCATTAGAAACGAATAATTAAAAAAGATATACGTATACATATTTTTATTTTCTAATTATGTTTTGTTTTATTTTTAAATTATTAATTAATTTCTTTCTTTAATTATTTTTAGGATTAAAAATGTTTACTAGATTTATTCTTTACGTCGCTATACTGAACTTAAAAAAAAAAAAAAAAAAAAAAAAACATGGCGCGTAACCGAAAATTGTGACGATTTTTTTTACATTGCTATAAAATTTCTCTCATACTTCGATAAAGAAGTTTCACTTCAATAAATTTAACAGCCATCGTCAATATTTTCATTTGAATTTATTTTCTTTCTTAGGAGTCCTCCACGCAGAAGTCCATTAAGGTATCGTCGCCGAAGCCCAAGTCTCAACCGACGAAGACGTTCACCAGATCGTCGTCGCAGGTCATCGGAGCGCCATGATCGTCGTAGATCACTCGATCGCCGGAACAGCGGACGTCGATCACCAGACGTTCGTGATCGCGCCATCAGGTATGATAGGTCTTCTTCACGTGACAGATCTAGCAGGTTAGATCGCTCGAAGGATCGTCGCGATAAAGACAAAAGGTCGAGATCCCGAGATGCCCGCTCGTCGCTGGACCGTTCGAAGGATAGCAAGAAGTCTCCTGATCGTTCTAGAGATGCCCCTAAGGAGAAACCGAAGGAGAAGAAAGCTGTCGATGAAAAGCCTAAAGTTGTTAATGACAATTCACGGAAAGAAATTCGTAATGGACGTTCTAAGTCTAGCAGTTCTGACAGTAGTGACAGTAGTTCTTCTGATGATGAACAAGCTAGGTATGTTTTATCAATATTTTATACAGTATGATTCATGATTTTTAGTTTCGTTTATTTATTAACCGTTTTTTATGAATTTATTTATTTTTTTAGGAAATCAGCAGAACAGAAGTTATCTCAGGAAAAACGTGAACGTGAACAACGAGAACGTGAGCAACGTGAACGTGAACAACGGGAACGTGAGCAGCGTGAACGTGAACAAGCTGAAGAATTGAAACGACGAGAAAAAGAACGACTTGCTAAAGAGGAAGCAGCTAAACGCCAAGAGAAGGAAATTCTTAAAAAATTCGAGCCTATTCCTGCAGCCGTCCCTCCAACTATTCAGACCAAAAAAACTGAAGTTAATGTTTCACCGAAAAAACTTTCGGCCACATCACTACCTCTATCCCGACATAGGGTAAATTTAAATTTATATGTTTATTGAAAATTAACCCTCGGAGTACACTGAGGGTCATTTTGACCCCAGAATTTTTTTTATCCTAAAATATTTCTCGAAAATAGGTTCGTTTTTAATTAATTTTTTCAACATTAAAAACTATTTAATGCCTAGTTATTGACACTTGTAATTTTATATTAATGAAAAAAATCAAATCAACTCTAATAAATTAATAAATATAATTTTTTAATTATAAATTTTAAGAAAATTCATTTTTTGAGAACATTTAATTTTTTTAATTAGAATAAAATTGCAAGTGTCAAACAACTAAGCTGGTGTCAATAACTGGATCTTTTACCTTAATTAAGAATAATTATGATTGTATTCAAAAGAGCATTGTTTTGCCTACCAAGAATGTGATAACCTGAATTCCGATAAAATGCATAGTTTCTGAGACATAATTTTTCGAAAGTCAATTGGAGTCAATTTGACTCCGTGTGTACTCTAAAGTTCTGTTCGAAGATGCGTACTCCGGGGGTAAATTAATTCAATTATTTGAAATTATGTAGGAAATAACATATATTTTTTTGGTTTTTGTAGTTTTCAAAAAGTTTATCACGTACACCGTCACCTTTCAAGAAAACTGAAGACATTATTGCCGCTGCTGCGGCTGCCGCTAAAATTAAAGTAGCTCCCAAGTAAGTTTTATTAATAATAATGGTCGAAGAAATAATTATGAATATTAATTTAATAGAAATATTGATGAATTTAATTTAATTTTCTACAGAGACAATAAAGAAGATTCTTTGAAATCAATAACCATGCCACCGACTGAAGTGTTTCAATTAAAGAAAGACGATCGGTCATCATTCAAATCAATCAAGCTCCCTTCAGAAGACAGTAAAAAACCAGCAGTAAAAGCCCCAGAAGTAATTAATGCTAAAAAACCCGTTGAAGTAATTAAAAAATCTCGTAAAGACAAAGTAGATCATTCTTCGGACTCGGACGATAGTGATGAAGATGTAAGAGCTAAACAACGTAAAAATGATAAGTCGAGAAAGTCTAGAAAGAGTTCAGCTGAAGAAGAAAAAGTTGAAAAAGCTGACAGTAGTTCTGAATCTGACGATGAACGTACAAAACATTCAGATCAATTGAAACGTATTAAAGAAATGACGACACGTGCTGAATTAATTGACGAGCGTAATAAAGAACGTAAAATGGAAATGAGTAGAAAACGTGATACAAGTGAGGCTGATTTAAGAAGAAAATCGCGGAAAGATATTGAGGAAGAAGTTAAGAAATCTAAACGTCCTAGAAAAGACTCGTCTTCTGATGACGATGAACCCAAATCTAAGAAATACAGTCGTGAGGATGAGAAATCACGGTCAAGAAAGTCGAAAAAAGATTCTACTAGTTCTGATGATGAGCCTAAGAAATCACGTAAGCGACGTGACAGTTCCTCAGATGCAGAGAAATCACGTACTAGAAAAGCCCAAAAGGATTCAGTCGCAAGTGATGATGAACGGCCAGTTAAAGTTAAAAAGCCAAGGAAAGATTCTAGTTCTGATGACGAAGAAATTGAAAAGGAGTCTTCTAAGAAGAAGCGCAAAGGTGATGACAGTTCTGATGATGAAAAGATTAAAAAGAAACGCAAAAAGAGAGCTAAAACTAGCACCAGTGAATCAGAGGTAAATTAAATTTTTTTTTTTTTAAATAATTAGATTTCGTAAAATAATAAATATTATCGTTTTGTAAACTAATTAATTAATAAACTAAATAAATTTTCTTTGTTTTTTAGGAAAGTGAAGTAGAAGAAAAGAAACGAAAGAAAGAAAAGAAGCACAAAAAACATAAGAAGCACAAGAAGCATCGAAAACACAAGAAAAAGAAGGTTGCTGATTCTGATGAATCAGATGTGAGTGAAGGTAATACAGAAGAGCTCGAAAAAAAGCTTCGAGAAAAAGCTCTTAAATCAATGAAAAAAGGACACAGTATCGAACGAAGTGACTGAATGTTTTAAAAAAAACATTTTTTTTTTTTTTTTTTTATGATTAATTACAATAGAATGAGCATATTTTAAAACTATGTCACTTGACTGATGTGTGTTAAGTAAGAATATTTTCAATATTTTAATTTTAATTAATGATTATCATCAGTTTGATTCGGCTGAGATCGAACTTAATCACTCAGTGAATGAAACTAATATCTACTTTAATCAGTACATAATTTAGTGTGTAGTGTATCTCAAAAATAATTATAATACTAAAATTTAATAATTAATGTAATGGCAAGTATTTATATGGAATTTAAACGTGGTTATTTTTTTTGAATGCTTAATATTTGTAAATTTAAATGATAGCGTTATAATGAACGCTTTTCATCAATTCATTGACATAAATACACAAATTTAAACAAAATTATTTATTTTATTTATTCATTGATATTAAATAACAAAGTAATGAAAAAATTTTCTTAATTATTTAGCAAGGTTCAGTCGATTCAACATATTTTCAAAGTCAGGTGTACATATAAGTGTGCTATCAATTGGTCCTAGATTTATCATCTCTTTATTTTCGTCGTTGATCTTAGCTGCAATTATGTCCTGCAATCCCAAAAAATCCGTGGTTACGTTATCCAATTTTAAGTAATTAACTTGAATAATAAAGTGAACGAATGAAATAATAGATGTTGAAAAAACAAAAAAAAAAAATGTAAAAATTTCTAGCATTTTATATCGATTATTATTCAAGTTTATTTTTCTTATAAGATAAAAGCCCCAATAGATGATCATGTACCAGTATATGATCACTCCATGTATTTGTATACCTATATTTGTGAATATAGATTAAGGTGCGTTAAAATTCAATCTCTAAAAGCAACCTTTTAAAATTGGAATTTTGAGTTCCGCTTTTAGTAGGAGTTAGGTTTGGGCATTTCCTGAGATATTTTAATGTGTCAGGATTTATTTGATGCTCACATAATTGTTTAACAGGAGTTTTGTTGAAGCAATTTTTCTGGAATTTCAAAATTTCAAAATTTGGCCAAACGAAACTCAAAAAATTCTGTAAATATCAAATAAATTGTAACACACCAAAATATATCAGGAAATGCCCAAATACAGCTCCTGTTAAAAGCGAAACTCAAAATTTCAATTTTAATAGGTTGCTTTCGAAGATTAAATTTTGACGCACCTAATATAGATATACAAATACATGGAGTGATCATCTATTGGGGCTCTTAACTTAAATATAATTTATTTTAATTACCTGTCTGAACCCAATACGTGAACCGACTTCGACAACTAGACTATTCTCACCGAGTACAAGTCTAGCTTTTCCTGACCTGAGAATCTGTAATTTACCTATCAAACCAGGTTGAAGATCTCTTAGTGTACACAACTTTGTTATATTATTCAATATATTAGCAGACTGATTATCTGAACCAGTTAAGGCTTGATGTTCTTCAGAAGACGGACCAGCGTTTTCCTCAGTTTTAGGGAATCCAGGAAGGCAATCTGGAAACTAAAGCAAAGACAATAAATTTATGAATTTCTCATCAATTCTTATAAAAAGACAATTGACATACTCGTAGCATCATAAGTCCACTTTGTTTAATAACTTGTTGGACTTGTTGGGTTGAGTTATCACTCTGTGGTGGAATGAATTTGTTGGTAAGTTTTGGTTTGAGCTCTGGTGGAGGCACAGCAACACCGTTCTCTAATATCGTTGGTTTTATATCTCTTTCTTCTTCAGGCTCATCTACTGCCATCGGCTCGATGGCTCTTCTCTCATCGTCTTCACATCCAGGTTCAGCTTTTATTTTCTTAATAGATTGTTTTCCTTTTGTATCTATAAAAAAATGAACATAAATAATTAACACTAATAATTAAAAATATTTAATAATTAGATTGAGATTAAAAGAAGAAATAAAGACCTCTAATTAATGGCAAAGCAATTGGTGCGTTTTCCATATCGTCATAATCATAATCATCATCATCGCCATCATCGATGAAGTCATCTTTTAACAGTTTTTCCAACACTCTGTCCTCAGCATCTTTGTCGAAATCATAGTCCAACTTGAGTGTAGGTATTTCAATACTTCCTTTACTGCCGCCACCGCCACCACCTCCTCCTCCTCCTCCTCCACCTCCACCACCACCCCCGCCGCCATAACTAGATCTTCCACCAGAAGAACTAGGACGCACGTCTATTTGTATTCCTTCCGCAAATATTCCAACAGACTAAAAATAAATAGTTGAAAAAAAAAAATAAATTTAATAATATAAATAATGATACTGAAACTAGCAGGAATCTGAAATTTTTTGCACACCTCATAGCGCGAAGCGCTAAAAATTCCTCTATCCCAATCATATTACACTTATACAATGATATAAGTAGATGTACACCGGAAAAACACTTAAATTAAACCATCTTTTACTTTCTAAAATCATTTCATGTTGCTATTTTGGAAAAAAAAAACGTTTTGAAAAAAATTTTACGTGGACGTCCGGATGTCACCCTATTTTGGATGTACCAACGATTACTCCCGAACAAATTGATATTTCAAGACCGGACCTTTATTATTAGTTTAAGAATTCGATTAACTGGGTCCGTATTTCATATCAGTGATCTAGTTTACGTATTTTGTTTTTAATTGAATTTTTATTAAAATTCACTACGCGATACAATCGTACAAAGCCAAACGAACTTTTCTTATTTGTCACGTGGAAACTAAGTATGGCGCCACTTGATCAAGCTAGATTTTTTTAGACTGCGTGCGCATATGACAAGAAAAAAGGGCGCCGATATTTAAAAAAAAAAATATAAAATTCTCTGTAAGAAACTACTTAATTATAATTTTTTTTTTTTTAATCAATTACACAATTAATTTTTTTCTTAAAAAATGAATGAGCGTCATGAGGCGTGCACTTTTGGATTTTCCAAACTTTTTTGAATTTTTATAACCAATTATTATTATAAAAAATATATTTTTAAAAATTCAAACTTATAATTTATTTAAATTTCTAATTGTATAATTTCTTTCATTATAATTTAATTGTTACATAAATTAAAAAAATTTTTGGTAATTATTTACAAATGGGGTCAACCCATGTTGGGCAATATTAAATTTTTTTTTTAAATTGTTAATTTTTTTATGTACTTAAAAAAAAAAATATATTCAAAAACATCAAAAAAAGATAAAATAGAAATTTTATCCAAAAACATGAAAGCCAATTTTTTTTCCAACTTTAAAAGGCAAAAAAGCTATCGAAATCTTTATTTTTTCCTTTCACGATATTTTTTAATGACATTAAAGTTAGCTGTCACTTTAAAAATTTTTAATTTTATTCAACAATTAGGTATTTTAATTCTAAAAAATTATTTTTAAAAAATTGCGTTTTTAATTTTTTTTAATTTCTACATGTCAATTTTTTTTCTACTTCTTTTGTCATAATTTATTTGTTTAAAAAATTCTTAAAATTATCAAATATCTGCTAAATTAATTTTCATTATTTTTTACCATAAATGAGCCGTAAAAAAAAGCAGAATTTAAAAAAATTAAAAAATGTTAATTTTTCACCTAGTTATGGCCCAAAATGAGGTTGACCCTACTTGCAAATAATAACCAGATTTTTAAATGTCTGTTAAACTCAGCATCATTATAAATAATTAAAATAAATAGCAAAATACCTGGACAGCATTTGATTTTCCTCGGCCTCTTCCTCTACCACGGTCACTTCCCCGACCTCGGCCTCGACCTCTGCCTTTACCTTTGTTTTTACCAGAACCCGATTCATTATCAGCTGGCGTACTATCCCTGATTGAAACAAGATAAATTATCAACTCAATAAATTAATAAATAAAAACTAAAAAATACGTACTCTACTTTTTTACGTTGGACTTTTAAATTTGGTGCAGGTATAGCTCTGATACCAGCACCACGTGGTTTTTTATCATTACTCCCAAGTAATAAATTACGTGGACTAAGAAACGACATCAGACGTTCAGTTGGTGCTGGACTTGAAGTGCTAGTACTAGGTTGCGGGTTATCTGAATCTGGAGTTTGTTTTTTCTCCGGATTTTGTTTCGTGGGATTTGTTTTATCCATTTTTTAACAAGTAATTTGTCATCAATTACTTGAATAAAAATATTCCTGAGCAATAATTACAAAGATAACCTCGAAAAATATAAGAATAAATAACCACAAAATTATTTAAAAAATAACTTATTCGTTCACTTCATAACGAAAAATATTAAAATATTTATTTTTAATTGAAGAATTTTTTAAATTAATATTTCACTAATTATAATACATTATTAATGCTGCATCAGACGCACGTGAAGAATTAAAACTACTTGTGCAAACATGCTCAAAGTAAACATCATGTTCACGAGCCTTCTTATATTTGGATGCGCGCGCATTTTTTTCCCGCGTAATTTGAATTCTCGGGTTTTTAAACCGCCCAAGCGTCACAAAAAAAAATGTTGACTTTTTGGCAGATTTCACGCAACAAGAAATTAAAAAATAAATAATCGTTAACTTAAATTCAATAAAACATTAACAATAAAAAATTTGTGCCGCTTGGGCAGTTGCTTATTGATTATTGGTTAGTTGATATTTATTAAATGTATAAAAATATAATAATAATGATAATAAAGATTGTTGATAGTTTTAAAGTATTAAAGGATTAAAAGTGATAAAATAGTTTTAGCAAAGCAGCAAAAAAATGTAAATTGGATAAGAGAATAAAGAGAACTTTGACATTTATTTTTATAAATTTTTTATAATTTCCGCTTCCGTAGTATAATGAACAATAAAAGGACCTCAACCCACGATAATAATCTGAAATACGAGTAGAGCTATTGGGTAAAGGTTATAGCATCACAAAGATACATTCGCGCTTTAATGATCGATTTATCGATTGTTTAACGCTCAATTTAATTTCAATAATGTAGGCGTACAAGAGTATGTACATGTGTGGTCAATGAACAATTATTAAATAACAATAATAATTATTATTATAAATATAATTCAATGAATTATGACGATGACTTGATAACAAAGTTAAATATTTAAATATTTACATTTAATAATTGCTCGTAATATTAAATTAATACAACCTAATTACAGTATTCGAATAACATGATATGATGAGGTATTGTGATAACTTTTTCGCCCCACAAATTTTGTTATGCAATATTTAAATTGAAATAATGAGATATTTTGACAAGTTTCAGATCATCATACTTATTATTTTCACATTTTCGAAGTACGTACTCTCAAAAGGTTCTTGAAAATTCCCAATTATCTTTTGAGTGGAAAAAAAAAATAAAACGACAAAAGTAGGGCACTCTATTTTGGCATTTAAAAAATTTTACTGTCGCGTAAGAGGCTTAACTTTTTATGTGAAAACTTATTTAGCTACAAATTAAATAAAAAAACTTCTATCATAAAATTTAAATTTATTGAGAAGTTAATTTTTAAATGATAGAACAATTTTTTATCAATTAATGTAATTTAAAATTTTATTGTTTCAAAAAAATTAAAACATCAAAGCTAAAAAAATATAAATAATAATTATTTTAGATAAAAAAAATGATAATTTTTTGCTTTCTCAATTATTTAATTGGATCTGAACCTGAAAAATACAAACTACTAATCGGAAATTTTTTTTTTTAATCTAAATTTTTAGAAGATAAATTTGTTAAAAATTCTTCCAGAGAAAAACTAAAAATAGTTTTTAATTAAAAAAATTGTTAAATAAAAAATATTTTCAGTATGGATAGTAGTAAATATAAGTCTACGGCGAATGAAAGAACACATTACACATATAACCAGCTGGTGATGAGGTCATCGTATGGTTTTTTATCCGTGGCGGCAGTTGCGACGCGGAGCTCATAAACGCCGGCCGCTACACTACTACATACTTCATGTGTCCAGTCCGTCCCAACTTCTGCCGCTCTTGTCTTTTCTACCATATCGTACACTAAATATTGTTAATAATATAATCTAGTAAGTGAATGTAAGCCAGTAATTGTCAATTCAAGTAACTAGTAGTGTAGTGTAGTGTAGTGTAACGAAAACAACCAAATAAAAATTCATTAAGCAATAATATAATGTTAGTTAATATTTTTTCGCGCCTGACAGATGCACCACGTGCTTTTAGCTCGCACTACTCACCCGCACAAACTAAAATGCAAGCGCAAACTGCCGGCAACTAGTAAATATAAATTCAATTTCTTTCTCCATATTAAATTATTTCACAAAAAATAAATATTTTGCTATTCAATATTTTTTCGAACAAACTGATAGTTTTTTTTTTTCTACCGACTAAATTTACAATAAAAATTCAATCACAATAACTTTGGTGAAGTTGAATTTTTTTAATCGAAACTTTACTTGAGGAATAATTTAGAGGGTTGAAAAACGAATAAAATATTGTTTGGGCTTGATTGCGATTGGAGTAAAAAATGATTGACAAAATAAATAGTTGATTGCGACCGAATGTTAGCTCGGAATACTTGACGACGTGAAAAAATATTTTTAGTGACCAACAGCGATTTGTTTACTCGATGTGTTGAAAAAAAATTGTAGAATAAATATAAATAAAATAATAAAATAAATAAATAGTATGCGCAGGAGTGATTGAAATTACCCCACGTGCGTTAACGAAATAAAGTATAACAAAAACCGCGCAAGCGCAAAACTTAACTCGCTGGACTTGAGTTTTGAATTTCGTGGTGCTGTTCAAAAGTGCAAGGACGACGTGCGCGTTAACTATTCGTACGCTCCGAAATAATAAACATTTTATTTCTATTTAAATATACCTTTTTTTTTTTTTATTTATTTTCTTTAATTTCAAGATTAATAAATTAACAGTATATTCATTTTTTTTTTCATTTTATTTGCTTGAAGAATAGTGAAATTGACGAGTATCAATAATCGTGGTTATTATTATTACTTTTTAAAAGTTATTGTGAATAGTAGTTTTTCTGGCTGTGACAAAGCGGTTTTTGACTTCTCAGTGCGTCATCGTAAAAAAAAAGTATCTGGAATTTTTTCTATCTCAAAGTTGATTGAGTGATTAATATATTTATATTTGTTTTGGGAATTAATGACTCAAAAGTCTTTCATAGGTACAATTAGCGGTTTGAAATCTTGATAAAAAAGTATCTCGACAACTCAGTGTTAAAAAATGTAAATTTTACGAGCTATTTAAACAATTATAGTCATCAGTTAAATTTAAAATTTGAAATGAACGGAGACAGGCTGATCGACGTCGAGAATTTCGAGGGGCAATTGAAGGTAAATTTTATTTCATTAGTTAAAAAATTATTAACAAGATAGTTATCTTAAGTTTTCATTTTAGTTATTTATAATTTGGCGTAATTATAAGTTGGTAAATTAAAGGGTAGGTGAAGAGTACAAGAGGTACTTCTTGTTTGAAATTTAATTTAATTTGTCGCAAAGCAAGCACTGGGTGCAGAGTACTTGAGCGATTTAATTGAATAATCAGGATTGCAGGTGTACGTTTTTGTCTCAGGTGCGATTCTACGCGATGACATATTTTCTAAATTCGTAAAACCAGTATAAGTGAGAGTGTGTCCTTCAACTACACAAGTATGTATTGAATATATCTATATCTATGTCTATAGGTATTATATAGATATATATATTATACGAGGATTGCGATGTTGTGTGTATACATAACACAACACGCATGAGATGAAATTAATGTCGACTTTAATCGGCTGACTGCCTACATGCTCCAGAGACTTGAGAGGACTGAATGGCATTACGTGATCTTGAAGCAAAGGTTTGGAATAGAATTCCATTTATTGAAAGATAATTATTATTATTACTATATTATAATTCAAAAACTCAGAAGAAATATGTCTAAAACAGGTATCGTCGTAATTTAACAAAATTATTTTGAAACTCTCGGCCATTATTTACAACATACGTCGATTTCTTCATAGGTAAATTTTTATGTATATGAACTCTGAAGACAAATAATTATACTAAATAGACTAAATAAATTATACAGCTTATATATATAATGAATAACGTAAAAATAACTCAATTTCACGGAGAATGTGACCGTGAAATAATTAAATCCGAGATAATTTCCAAGCACTGACTGATTATTTAAACAAAATAAATGGAGTAATTTACTATTTTCTCATAAAATTGTTTCCGCGTAACGCGATATGACTCGGAAGAAGGTACATAGATAACGATACATACGTATTATCCTTGATAATTGTGTCTTGAGCAACAGAATTGTTTGTAAAATGAATGTTTTATTTAGAGTGTTAAGCCTATCATTTATCATACCGTGAGTCACAACTAATTTTTTTCAGTACATAAGAGGTTATTTGTATGTGTAAGAGTTATGTTAAGAAGTCTAAGTACAGTATTTTAATTTTTAATCTAGAGATCAATCAGTGGCAAAAAAACTGTTTATTGACATTGAATCCGAATACTTTGCTGTGAACTTATTTATTATTTATAAAAATACACCTGTGATTTATTTTATTTAAATGACGTTTTTATAACACAAGAATTTTTATCAAATAGTGTGTGACGAAAAATCAATTGACATTAAAAGATCTATTGTCTGTCAGACAATGCACTGATACAATGATTGTACGCATATTTAAGTTCCATCTCCCACGTGGATTCCTTTTTTTTTAGTTACAGCTTCTGGAGTTAGCTTTGTAATTTATTATTATTTATAATAATTTATTATTGTTGCTTTCACGATGTTGTAACAAAAATATATTTAATATAAATCAAAAGTTGTAAGATTAATTTAATTAAAAAATAGCTTGAGATTGTTGCGGGTAAGAAAATAGTGTAATTTAAGTTATGAAGAAAACACGCGAGGCGGTAGATAAGAATTTATAATAAAAAAATTTTATAGCCAATCGTTTTTTCTGCAAATTTTATCTTAACCAAGTATTGACTATTTATGGCAGCCAATCGAATGCATCGATGCAATTAAAGTATGGTTCCTTTCGCGCGTATTTAAAACATAGCCTTAGGGCTTATCTGTTAGGAATGTTGGATAGATGTGTATCTAAAAAAGGAAAAAACTTTAACCGTTTAAATATTTTCATTTGCTTCTAATGATTTATTTATTATATATTGAAAACATGTTTCAGGTTATTTATTAATTTTAATTATTTTTATTGAGATGTTTTATTTATTTGGTTTTCCGTCGTAACAAGATATACGATTGTCCGTCCCAAAGTTAAGACGGTCATAAAGATGCATCGATTTATATCAGCATTTGAAAGTGTGTTGGTGTCTTCGTTTACGAGCTCTTAGCTGTTAGAAAATAAAATCAAACATTTAAATTGTTGAGATAAATTATTTCTGAAATTGCGAAACGTGATATGAAATAAAATGCATTTTAACATAAACAAAAAAATTTAATATTTTAATGAGAACGTTTTATAAAAAAAAAAAAAAAAAAAAAAAAATAAGTAAAATATATTTTATTCAAGAAAGTTGTAGCTGTAGTTTCTGAAGATTACGGGAATAGAATTACTTATATGCATTATCTTTCCTTTCCATTTGTATTTCTCTTGATTAAACTGTGAAATCAACAGATTTACTTACGGTGTTAACGGTAATTTTTATTTGTAGTTACAAATTGGAAAAAAATTTATAATTGTGCGCTTTATTAAAATTATTAATTTTAATTACCCGAATAAATACGAGATATAAAATAATAATAAAAATTATTATTATTATATATATATTTTGATATTAATAAAAAGTTTATTAAGCTTAATAAATATACTCTTCAAATATATATAAAAAAAATATTTATTTTATCTATTTTAAACGTAATTACAAACAAATGTAATTCTTTGAAAATGAACAAAAATTGTTTAATGTATTTTGATAGTATATTTTTTAAGCTTTATAAACTTTGTATTAATACCTACAAAAAAATTTATAAAGTTTTTTTTTGAGGATCTAAACAAGAATAATCTCTTAAATCAATGAAAATTAAGAAAAAAACTATATAACGGCGGAATTGGAAATTTAACTCTAAATCATAAAACAACCAGAAATAGGATTAAAAAAATGGATTGGGTTCGTGCAGAGTCATCTTAATTACACCTAAAAATTTATAGTTTTATAAAAAAAAAAATACTGTACTTGAAAATGGTCGTGATTGTATTGATTAATTTAATGACAAGAAATTTATTATAATACAAATAGATATTTATGAGTATTTGTCTATTTTTTCCCAAACTACCCGTACTGAAAAAAAATATATGCCGCATATACGGGGACAAAAAAAAAGTATGTGGCGTATATATTTTATATGTGCGACGTATATGTTTTTTGTCAGCATATATGCGCATATATATTTTTTCAGTGTGGGTATAACAAGTAAATTATTTTACTTCTAGGATTGATATACTTAGTCTAAGAGCTTTTGTATATTTTTATGGGAACAAATAAATAAACTATAAAAAAATTATTTTCTGAAGAATAAAATTCTCACCGTCAAAAGCTGTAAAATTTTTTCTAGAACTAAGTTTACGAGTTATTTTAATTTAAATGCAAGCTTAATGACAACAGTAAATAAAGTTTTAAAACGCTTTAATTTAAATTGAAATTCTTCCGAAAGTTTCTATCTACCGTGAGAAGACATAAAGATATTGTGAAGAATTTAAATTTCGTTAATTTATTGAAATTTAAAAAATGTCAAAAGCCAACGAAAATTCTATCAGTATCTAATTTCTATACATAAATTTATCGTACACTGTACATACGTATTCATGATAAAGTAACAAGGGATTTGTAAAATCGATTAAGTGATTGTCCTAAAAATATACGAAAGTAAGCTCGCGTGATTCAACAAATTTCAGAGCGTGCAATGATTAAATATCGCTAAAAAACCTCTGAGATTACACTTTTTGTGTTAAATAAACAAGAACACAAATTACCTGTCTAATTAACTAAAAGGCGTGCGATAATAAGAAACGCAAGAATTTAGAATTATTAAATAAGCAAAGAAGAGAAAAGCATTCAATTTATATAAGAATGAGTTTTTTATTCAAATAATTCAATTATTGTACTTTGAATTAGCCATTTAATTAATTGAATTTTTTATTTTAATTTCACCGTTTTAATTAAAAATCCGGGTTTAAAATATTTCAATTAAATCGTTGGCTAATTTATCGAGTAAACAAATAATTCCCGGGAGGTAAATAAAAATATTTGAAGATTTAACGGGCTAAGTAGGTCTTTTGGATAGTTATGTAACTATAAAACGACCACACCTAGAGAGTATTATCGAAGCTGCACCCTTGAGTCCCTCATGATCGACTATACCTTCAATATTGTTATGTTGGAATCTTTGAGTGTTTCCTTTTCAAGGAAAAAAAGAAGGAGGTATCTATTAGCTCAAAAATTGTAAAAAACATGAAGCAGATTTAACAAATAAAAATACAAAGCCGTTAAGGTCACTGAGAATCACACAAACGCTTCTTATTAATTTTTTATTTATTTTTATTTCATAAGTTTTCTTATTTTTATTCACAATATTGACGTAACTCAATAATTTCTATTTATGTATTGGCAATCAATTTCTTCGTCAATGTTTATTGAGTATATTCATAGTTGGTAAGAAAATGCGCGTTACATATTAAATATACCTGTAGGTAGTAGATCTCAATTCACACTATTGTTTTTCTTATGATATTGAAAGTTCAATTTGTAAGGCTACTCAATAGTTTGTTTAATTGCTTCCCTTATATATCATACTATACTGTGCAATTTCTCTAATTTAACCTTGTAATTCATCGCTCTGCTATTTCCTTCTTTGTTTTCCTTCTCTTGTTCCCTTATTTCATGTCAAACTTGATTTGCGCTCACTTCAGTAATTAATTTATCGCTGCTTGGATTTCTTAGCAGTACTTTATGTATTTCCGTTGATAAAACAACACTTTGTTTAGAATTCAAAGTTAATATTTTGCACTGAAAACTTTTAGCTTTTACTTTGTGAATATTTTTATTGATAAATATAAATAAAAGCTTGGTAGTTTTAAATAATAAATGCTTCTTTATTGGTTTTTCTTTACCTTCTCGAAAGAAATCTTCTAACAGAAATTTAAATGAAGTTAATATTAAATGATAAAAATCCTATAGGATTAAATTTGAATTTTATTTAAAATTGATGAGGGTTAAGTATAAAAGTTAGCCTAGAATTTTAGTGATAAGTTGACCAGTAATGATTTTTTTAATGTTAACGTTATAAATTATAAAATAGGCTTTTAAAAAATTATGTATTCATTATAATGAGTAATATAACTAAGTTTTTTATAGGGATGTACACTCTTTAAAAATACATTAGTAAAATTTTCTTTTATTGAAATAGTAAATACGAAAATTTTATCAAAATAATCTTTAAAATTAACACTAAAAATAAAATTAACTTAATTCAACAGAAAAATTCTTGAGCAAAAATAATAATTTTAAATAAGAATTTCATTGTTTTGAATCAAGTCGAAAAATTCTTAAATCAAATAAAATTTATTATAGTCAAGAAAAATTTTTCAGTTCAAGAATTTTTCGTCTGAAATTGAGACAATAAAATTCTTCAAAATGATCGTCTTGGCTTAAAAATTTTTCTCTTGAATCAAGTTAATTTATTTTTTTCAGTGAATAGTTAGTAAGAAAAATTACTACTTTATTTTTGAAATGTCACTTTCCAATTATTAAAAAAATCTACTAATTTAAAATGTAACTATTTTCACTAATTAAAAAATTGATTGCTTTTAACTACTAATAGTATATTTTGGACATTTTATAAAAGTAAATTTTAACTATCAATTAGTAATTTTTTATGCTGATTCAGTTTTAGAGAGCACAAAGAGAAGGAAATTAAATAGTTAATTTTTAATATACATAATGGTAATCATTACTATGCTAGATAATATCGAGAATTTTTTAGAGACAAGAGTTATTTGACAGATTAGTTTATGAATTCTCTATTTTGATAATAAAAAATTAAAAAAATAAAAAGTTGTATTATTAAATCAAAACAAAATGAATGAAGGTAACAATTTTTTGTAGATTATCACTATAAAAATTTGCTGCCGCCTTAGAGCGTTTTGTTTAAGTAAATAACTCGGTATTATATATAATTATTACTATAATTGTTCATGTGAACTAGTTAGTTTATTTTCATATTTATTTTATCGACGTTAGAGTATAAATAATTAATTGTTATCTTTTCATTTTATCTATTGAGATGTTTATAAAAAAGTTGAATTTTATTTCTAACCAATTGTATGGATACTGTATGTATTTTTGAATCAATAAATATTTACTTACTTACTTACTTATCACTATAAAAACTCAACAGCATTCAAATCAGATTTGTAAAAATACATAACAAAAAAATTTTTTCAGAATAATTTTGACAATATGTAATTAAAATATTAATTTGAAGGTAAATAATAATTAAAATTTTATGGTTATGACGTAAATCATTTATTTATAGTTATTAAATCTATGTGGCATAGAACTTAGGATTCTACACTGATAGAAGGATTTATTTGTATTAAATAATATTTGTTAGTAGTTAACAAATCATTTATTAGAGACCACTTTTTAATACTAAACAAATATTTCTTAGTATTTAAAATGATTTGTTTATATTTAATAAATCTGATATTCATTTATTAAATATTAATAAATCTTTTTAAATACTAAGAAATATTTGTTAAGGACTAACAAATGGCTTCTAATAAATGATTTGTTAAATATTAACAAATCTTTTTAACTATAAACAAATCCTTCTATCAGTGTACATAGTTTTAATTCTTATAGATTACAGTGATATTTATTCTTTACTTAGTTACAATATAACATAGTTATTATTATTACCGGAAATATTAATAAATCCCATTGTACATAGTATTATGTATGATTTTATTAAAAATGAGATTCGTAACAATGGAAAATGGTAAATCTAACTATTTTCTTTTCTCAGTGTAAAATTATTGAAAAATCAATTTAAACTATTGTCGATAAACGAATGCATAATTTATAAGCGATTGCCGCTCCTTGACTGGTAATTTTTTATCTCTTCTATCATAAGTACAGTGCTTTAAAAATTTTTTATACCCGTTTAATAACAACTAACTCTATTACTAACTCATTCGTACAAATATTTTTTCCTGTAATTATCAATGATCATAAAAATATTTGGAGTTTTTATTATTGATTTGACTGTACGATAAATTATTTAGGCGAGTTACTTAAAGATTCAAATCGTTTTTTAAATTCCATGGCTAAATATAAACATCCGACAGCGACACATTTTAAATTCCAGTACGATTACTAAACATCAGAGGTTTAAAATTTTAAAATTGCAGTAGCAATTCTTAATATTTCGAGCTTAATTGAATTGTCCGTCTATATGAGTAAGAATATAAATATATTCTCCTATAAATTTCATATAAATTGCTAATTGGCGTTATAATCTATGTATAATACAAATATATATACTGTAATAAAAATTTTTAATCAACGAAATTATGTTATAAAGCGGATTAAAAGCATAAAAAGATAAAAAATATAATATAATGCTGATATTACGTGACATAAAGTATTAAGACTTGTATATCTCTGGAGTAATGTGATGTCAAATATTTTTTGATGACACGAAACACGTCATGCAATATTATATAATTTGACTCCTGAGGGAATTTTCACATAGTTACTTACTTTGACTAAATATTAACCACTTATTACCACATAAAACAAATATAATTAAAATTGTTAATGAACTTTGCAATTTTTCGTTCAAATATTGTCAAAATAATGGGTCTAATTTGGTGGGTCGTGTAAATAATTATTATTACTTATTTGAGGGACTTATAAAAAAAATTTAATTGAAGAGAAAAAAATTTTGAACCAAAAAAATGTTTTTTGTTTTATTTTTTATTAATTTAAATAAAAAAAATTTTTAAAAATTTGAAGTTCGAAGTTTCTTGTAAATAATTTAATTTTGCAAACCTCTTTATTATAAATTTTATTTTTCAGATGAAAATATTAATAAGAAACTATTTGAAGACTATTTTAATTCATAAATTTTTTTAGAGTAAGTGAAAATAAAAATAAATATATAAATAAATATTTAACACTCAGCAGGGTGTTGAATCCATTAGTTTTTCAATCAAAGTCCGTTTCCTTTCATACTGTTGATTAAAACCAAGTGTCGTATGTTATGTATTTGCTATTTTAATGCGCGGGCGTATTTGACGACAAAGTAATAACATTTATATATGTATGTACATTTTATAAATATAAACGCATAAATAAATTAATATATGGTGTTGTATATAAATAAAAGACGATTGTCCAAGTCGAAGGAGCACATTATATAGAAAAAATAAAATAAATAAAATGATGACTACGTCACTCGTGAGAAGGAGCCATGCGACATATAAAAAGGAAACTGTAGGTTGCTTTGTTAACTTTTACGCCTCGCCTCAGGTGTTGCACAGATATTTTTTTTTTATTATTAAATATATTTAAATATACGTACAGATATTCTGCGTATAAATTTAAGAACTTTTTTTCGCATTAATGCAGATGATAGTTTGGAAAAAATAAATAGTAACTATTATTGTTTTAATCATCGATATTTTCTGCGACAAATTTGATTTACATTTAGGACCAATTTTTGAATTGGAAATTTTTTTTATGTGCGGTTAGAGGTGTATCGACCTCATAAAAAATAATGAAGTAAATAAACTTTTATTTTAGAGATATTTGTAACATTAGATTTTTTCATACATTCGATTTTTTTAATTGATAGTAATATTGATTAAAATTACAGTTAGAACTTCATATTCGCAATTAAGAATCATTTTTACATTCATGAATTTATTAAATCTATGAAAATAAAAAGATATTTATAATTATTTGAATTTGTGAGAACGAAATATTCAATTACGATGACGCGAATGTAATGAGAGTAATTTTAGGTAAAAATAACTCGTTTTGAGTTACTAGGTGTACTGTAAAAATCGTTTCAAAAATTTTAATGATCAAACATTTTTTTTTAGATTTTATATATATTTATTTTAAAAATTAATATTTAAAATGTTATCAGTTACAACGAAAGTAACGCGACGTAATTAGTTTTAAATGTTTATAAATAATAATTAATCTAAAATAATTTTCTCTTGAAAAATATTTCAAATACTATTATTATAAATTATAATATGTATTTAAATAATTTTTTTCCTGTTAAAACAATGAATGATAATTATTATTATTTTGACAATAATTAGATTATTATAATTGATAGTGTTATGATAAATATCAAGTATAATAAATAAAAAAATGTGATATCACTTCCGACGGGCTGATGTCATATTTATATAAATTATAATAAGTGCTTTTTTGTACGACTATTCTTGTATTCGAACGACCAAATTGTAATTTGAAGGTAACAAGTAGAGTAGATTAATGTTGAATGACAGTGATGATTGTGATGAACTGATAGATAGTTAATAATCGTGTGTAAAAGGCGGTTTATTTTGTTTAATCGTAGGAGTTGATTTTTAAAAGTTAAGAAGGAATTATTATATATTAATACAACTCATATTATATCAGATAAAATACAGTATATATTAATAATAACAATAATAGAGAAAGGGAGGAATCTGTTGAGGAAGTGGAGAAGAAGGAACAAGAGGAGCTGGAGGAGGAAAGAGAGAAAGGACTGAAACTAAAACGTGCATCGCATCTTTCGAGATTACTAAAAATTTATATGAATTATGTATTACCTGAGTTTTTATTTTATACTTTTTGGCGTGGGCTACGAGGATAGAAAAAAGTTTAAGACGTAACGCAACGCTAGTCAAACTAACGAGCTGGATCATGGGGATGGTGATAGTCAGTCTTTTTATTGGTCTCGTTATATTTTTATTAATTAAATTTTATGGTGATAGTTAAACTTTTTATTGGGTTTTTATTTGTTTCGAAATAAATTAAATTTTCATCATTATTATTATCATCATCATTCTAGTCATTATAATTATCATCATTAGTAACATAATTATTTTTAATTAGCGAAGAGATAAAGTCTAAAGAGCCGAAATGTTTAAAATGAGTAAAAAAAGAAACAAAAATTTGATAGTTATTTTAATACAATTTATATTGTAGTTTTCTATTTAAATTTTAATATCGACGGTATCGCTTATAAACAAGTATAGTGTGTTCTTTAGACTGTAGAGGGATTACACGCCGATAATACTGTAAGCTGCATTATTGCAACATTTGAATATTTATTACGTTCTTATAATCAGTATCACTCATCACTTGGTAAATAATTGTAAGAAAATTTATCAATTCTTAATGTAAAAATAATTAGTTATAAGTTATAAGGTATAAGTTGTAACTCTGTGGTATTTAAGAAGATAAAAGATTGCTTATAAAAAAAATACCGTATATTTTGAATAGTGATGCATGATAATGATTAAAGCGACGAGAAATTATTGTATTGAAAGGGATTGTGAAATTAACATTGGGATTTCATTATCGTAAAATATAAAAATCTAAAAATGTCCATTCTCTTCTATTCGCCATTAGAGCCACATTCGCCGTATAGTATCGGAACATTGTGTAGAGCAATGCAGACCTGCAAATGACTCACCGTTGTTACAAATCAGAGCTATTCAACTCGTATTTTTATTATTTTCCCTCGATGCATTTAATAACACCAAACACAATGGCCCGTACTTTTAAACACATATCACTATTTTAATTACAATACATTTAACTGTCAATTATCACCCCGATTTACTACTAATACCAGAATAATAATAATAATAATTTTAATAAAAAGAACAGCCCAGCCGGATAAATAAATTGCAGTAATAAAAATTTTTATCTAACCAAAATAAATTATAATGAATAGCTATTAAATTTAATAATGTCGTACTAATAACTTCCTTTTCTACTTAAAATAAAATTCATAAAAAAATTCTTTACTCAATTTATTATAATTATTTCATAAAATGATAATTAATTAATATAATCGCGGCATTTAGCCAGAACTTTTGTTTGTAATAAAATTAAAAAAATTAATTACGATATTGTTATCCACTAAGTCCATAAAAGAAGATGAAAAGATAAAAAAGTTAAACACAAGAGGGCATTTAAAATCCTCCAAATGAAATCCCGAGACATTAAGTTATCTTTTTGCTCTGGTTAATTACTTAATTAATTAGCCGGATCACTGTAAAGAGCTCCGTCTGTCTTAATATATATATATATATTATGTTTGAGGTAATAGTCATAATGATCGTCATCTGTTGATCGTTGTCGCCGGATTTGCAAAAGCAGAGGCGTATGTACCGAAGACCTTGTTACATCCCACACACAGGGCCGTGAGTGAATCTCGAGAACCAGGGCGTGTAAACCCCAATAAAAAATAATTTAAACCAATTAATCCCCAAATTAATGTAAATTAAATCATTTCATCAATCCAGGGTCCATATTTTGGCACCGCAGCGTGCAAATAAGAGGAAAACATATACATACACCTTCTATAAAAAACAGAGGATATTATCGCTAATATTATATAACATAACTAAATATTAAAAATGAAACAACAAATGAATCACAGGATTTTGAACTCGACAGGGAACGAAAGACTCGATCACCCGGAGAAAACGGAACTTAATTGCGATGATCGTTGGCGCGTGAAACCGTTAAACTCAGGACTTTTGCATTGCATCGATCTGGTAGTTTTTAATCTCTGCAAGAAAGCAACATTTACGAGCGCGTAAAAAAAAAACGAATTTTTTCCTGCTCGGAAAAATTAAGATTAGATAGGATTAGAAAAGGACAGTCTAGATGTCGATGACTCTGTTGAGTTGATACAAGTTGACTGTACTGTTATTTTTTTTTATCTTGACTCAACTCCTGTTGGGTGTTATCTCAGCTCTAGCTGCATCTGACACAACCGTCTTATTTGCTCCCTGTGCCCCTCCACCTAAAAGATTCTATATCCTGAATCCACTATGCACTATCCGGAGATACCAGAGAATCTCAGGTGCAGGTAAGCCAGGGAGGCAGGGCAGGGCGTCACCTGCTTGCTCTCCCGCGTGTCCTTAACCGGACGGACCGGCTGGATCTGTCGACATCGTCTTCTGCGTCGATCAGTTCGTCGCACTCACTCGACCTACGTCCTCACCAAACACAACCTGTATCATCTGTTAAGTCCTTCCTCCTTATTTATATTTATATTATTAATATTTAACTCTTGACTGGTATGGAATTTTAGTATCAACACTGACATCGACACCAACACCAACACCGACATTTATAATATTATTTATTATTCCTTTTCGTCGGACGTAATCTTACGTGGTGATTCACAGTACTGAATACTGCTAGTGGATTTACACATCCCAAGTGGCTCGAAAGGCTCGGCTGAGATGAACGATACTTTTTTGGGTCCTTGCGTCATTTCACCCACCAGACAAAGCGTGAAAAAAAAATATACTTACTCCTATTGGACGGTTAAACGGTGAACGGTGACAGTGAAAAATAATAATAATAATAATAAAAGGATTTTTTGGTAAAATCGAGAGTGCAGTTTCGAAGAATAGGAGTAGAAAGAAGAGAGAGAGAGAGAATGTGGATGTGGATGTATATGGAGTGAGAGAAAAATATTGAAGACGGTGAATTCATTTTAGTGACAACAAAAAGGGAAGACTACATGTGGAGAACCAGGACTAAGAAGCAAGAGCTGAAGCTAAAGCTAAACCCAAGATCCGAGATCCAAGACCTGAGACCCAACTCGAAGTTCCAAGAGCAAGAGCAAGAGCAAGAGCAAGAGCAAGATCCAAGAGCTGCGGCGGACACAAGAAGGCGAGCAACACGGCAAAGTGCACGCGTACGTGAAAGTCGCCGGCGACTTTCAGGGTCGCTCTCTGGCCCGCCTCGTTTCACTCTTCGCCGCTCTTTTCCTTCCTTTCTCACTCTCTCCCTTTATTAATCTTACCTCGAAAATCTTGTGTTTCTCTCAGACCCACCACACACCGCACACCATACACCATTTCACTCAGTGGTAGTGGTCTCCCATGTATGTGCGGACTCCAACATTACATTGCTTACATACATTCATATCCAGGCGAGCACGGTATCCTGCTCGATTGCCGGATTCGGTGATTCGGCTTTGACCACAAACGATCGCATCGCGCCGGTACAAACAACAACAACAATAACAATAATTATACAGCCAAGAGAGACTGAGTTACAATAGTATACACCGGGATTATTTAATACCCACCGTTTTCAATAAACATTATTTTATTTTATTATATATATTTGTATTTAGTACCGAGTAAGTATTGTTTAAATAACTCGGTTTTGTTATTAACTCAGTTTTTAAATTTTTTCACTCGGTCTGGAAGCCAGGCTCGCGTGGGATTCAATCGCAAAGCCATCCTCCGGGTACAATCGAGAGTGTCGACAGTATTTGTCACGCGTTCAGCAGCAACGCGATCTTATATTCGATCGCTATTGTGGTTTATTGTTAAAATAAGTTTTAGTGATTTGTTATTTATTAAGAATTATTATTATAATTATTAGTGAATAAAGAATATAATTTAAAATAATAATGAAGTCACGATTTTGGAACACATGGACGAAAGAAGAGCCGAAAGTAAGGTCGCCAATTATTATAAAAGATCGTAATCAGAAGGAGAGCTTACGTGACTCCAGTCAGAGCAATGATAATCGCAATAAGATCCACCAGTACAGTTTGTCCTCGCGTGTTGACCGGTTTCAATTGATAACCGACAACAACAATGATAAATTACGCAACGGGTACAAGGAAGTCTGTGTAAAAAATAAGGATGACAGTTTGCATAAACAGCAACATCATTTGTCAAGGTGCAGAGATAACGTGAACAGTAAAAATATTTGGGAGCTACACAGAAACAGATATCACGATCAGGAAAAAATTTTGCATCAGCAGCAGCAGCAGCATGGAATTGGGAACCAACAACAGCCAATTAATTATAGGCGGCGGAAGTCTAAAGGATCACCTTCAATAGTCGGTAATAATAGTGACAATAATAAATCCGGTGAACCGAAACTTACAAACGGGAAGTTACGACCGTCAAACAACGGTTTCACAAAACAGGTCAAACGATCTGACGAATCGTTGGATCGTGAACGCAGAGGTGTTAAGTATCAGCAAACTTACCACCAGGAGGACACGAGGAATTTTTTTTACGATGTGGAAACGCCGAGTAACGGAATCAGCGAGCCCATTAAATTTGTCAGGAAATTCGAAGAATACGAGTGTCGATACGATAAGCCGCGGATTGGTGGAGAAGAAGAAGAAGAAGAAGAAGAAGAAGAAGAAGAAGAAGAAGAAGAAGAGGAAGATGGAGAGGAAGACGAGGATGTCGATGTGGATCAGGATGAGGAAGAAGATGATGAAGATGATGAGGAGTGTTACAAGCAAACGCGTTATTCATCCTCGTCATCGTCATCCAGAAAAATAAATGGTGATTTTATACATGGTAGATCGTTATCACCGTTAGATGATTCTGTGAGCAAAGGCTGCAAACGTGAATTTATTTATTTGGATAAGAGATCTTGGAGACACTGCGAGGAGCGGTCGCCAGACCGCGCGATTGAGCTCATCAAGGCGGTCGGAGAAAATTTAAATTCAAATTCAAACTGTCCGGGTTTTGTCAATGGGAGTAGGCGGAACGGAAACCGGTGTGATAGTTATGTTCCGGGAAAAAAGACAGCGAGTGATAAAACTAAAACCAATCGTAAAGATTTTGATCCATCTGCTGGGAAGTACGATAAGATTAGGGAACACAAAAAAGGTTTTAATCTAGTCAGAAGCGCCAGAGGGTCTTCCAGTGAGCACGAGGAGAGGAGAAGGAACTATTCGGGGCACCGAAGTTTGGAGAATAAAAGTTACTTTAAAATGAACATAAACAGGGACTCTTCTATTGGTAACAACAAGCGCGAGTCTTCGAGAGACAGACAGATATTTCGTAAAATTTCATTAAAATTGAAAGGTAAAGACAAAGAGGAAAAGGAGAAAGACGTTAAAAATAATTCTAGTGAGTCAGAGTCTATTAAGAGTAAGCCGAGAAGAGACAATCGACACTCTAGACCTCTCTCTCCACCCACGTTTGAAAATATCGAGACTGACGAGGTGGTACCAAGACAGCACCGTAAAGTATTTTCGTCTTCGAAGGATTTTCATCATCAGGATCATCAAAATTATCAAAATCATCAGCAACAGCAGTTAAGACTTAGAGAGAATTATGGTGGCAAAAGAGAGGAGGTTAAAAAAATGAATAACCACAACTATCAGCATCATCACCACCGCGACTCACGTGATTTGTCATGGATTGAGAGAGAATTGTCCTCGTGGTATTCCAGCGAAGAGTCGCCGGAACGTGAGAAGACTAAGAACAAGTCTAGTAAGCCTCCGAGAACGCGTTGCTTGCTGTCAGATGAGGATGATGACAACGACGAGGACCGAGACGGGGATGAGGATGAGGATGATGATGACGAGGACGACAGCGATTTGGGTTTTTCCACGCGGATTGAACGCAACGGTGCCACAGTTATTAGAATTCACACCAATCCAAAGACACCCGAGAGACGAAAAAGTCCCGAGAGAATTACTGACAGACGATATCTGGGCAGACGCACCAGGAATATTTCACCAGATAGGTATACATTTAGAGATGATGACGAGCTTGTGCGAGAGGACGATGATGATTACGACCATTTGGATGCCGGTATCGATTTTTTTGGCTTGAGAAAACTATCAACTGACTCACTTACACGGAATTTTCGTGACTCGGTACGATATTTTTGGTTATTTATATAATAAGTATCAGTATAAAATTAAATCAAATTACATTAATTAGCTTGTTTATTTATTTAGTTATATTAGACATGGATCAATGAGTTCGATGTACATTAATTTATATCGGTGTATATCTGAATAATTTTACTACTATATTCTTGGGCAATTAGAGTGCCCACTTATACTTGGTTATATTATTACTTACATGTTATATATACACGAAAATAATATGAGTAAAAATGACTCGCCTACGAAATCATTCACGTTCTTTTACGATTTCCGTGATTATCATGCAGTATTTTATATTTATTTTACTGTCAGTAAAGATCAAAACTTACTTGCTTATATTATCTTAGTTTTTCATTAATTAATGTTACGAGACGTAGTAATTAAAACTCGGGTGGAGTAGTATGTTTTTATTTCCGCATGGAAGTCAAAAAAAAGTACCGAATTACTAAAAATTATAATTATTATTTTTAATTTAAGAATTTTTGTAAATAATAAATCATAAGTTTCTTTGACTGAATTAATATTCTTACTATAATAATAATAATAATAATAATAATAACAATAATTTTGTTTATCCTGAATTTAGTGTACGGTAAGTATATTTATGAGTATGGACACATAAGTGAGGAGCATATTATGTGTCTAGTCGATATTTGGTGATGCCAGAACTGACGTGGGTACAGAGGTAGTTTATGTAGGCGTTCTTACCATATTTGTTTTGTTACTAAAGTCTCTACTCGATAGTCTTTCTCTTTCATTCCCGGTATCTAGACCTCTCACTCGCTGCAGCCATCCTTTTTTTAGCACCGTGATTAATATTATAATTACACGTTATAAAGTAACAAATATACACAAGCTATTCGGTTTTCAAAATAATAAAATAAGAGGCTCAAAAAAATAATAATATTTATTTGTATGGTTTTTATGTTACAGAACGTTCAAATCACGGACCTTGAGGATGGCCAGCCGTGTTTGCAATGCGGCGAAACATGTTCCGGATTTTCGCCTCATACATGGAGGTATATATATATTTTACAATTAATTTACCGATAAATACTTTAACTCGTCTCCTTAGTTTTATTTTTTTATGGAAATCCCTGCTATAAATGACTATCGCATTAAAATAAACGCTGTAATTTTTCAATGGCAAACACCATTTATTGCTATTAAATTTTTTATTATAGCCTTTGCTGTTACTTTACATACACTCGAGGCTCAGAAAATATTTTTTTAATTTTTAAATTTTATTACTTTTAATAAAAAGCTTTTTATTGGCATGTTTGTGTTTCTGTGCAATAAAATAAGCGCTAGTTTTTGTGTAATTGATCGCAATTATGATAAAATTCTTAGTAATAACATTGAACAAATTTTCTACGTAAATTATAGTCTTTTTTTTTACAACTGTTAAGAATGAAATTGTTGAACAATTATTTTGCTGTAATAATTTCCACTTGTGATTTTTTAAATAGTTCAGAAAAATTTTCTACTCAAACTTTAGAATTTTTTTTAACTAATTAATTACGACAAAAAAATATTTGAAAAAATTTGCACTTGCAGCTTTCTAAAATTCAACATGTAAAATTTTTTACTGAATTTTAATCATCATAATTTAACTATTTCAAAAATCTAAAAATTATCGAGCATCTATTAATTTGTATCATATTTTTCCGCAATGATTATTTTTGTTTTAATATTAATTCAATATTGCTTGATAGAAATATCTGTTTCAAAAATTTTTTATGTCACGTTTGAATATTTTAACTACAACAATAACATTCACCCGACAGATGTGATATATATCTCTTGATGTGTGTGATATATATCTTAGCCTCTTACTGACTGTTGATTTTGGCTTGTCGGAAAGTTATACATCTTACAATACAACTACATATATCTATCAGCGGCAAATGTTCCCAGTGACATTTTGACGTCTGAACATTGGAATTAATAATAGTACAGTAATTTTAATTACCAGAAGAACTACATCAACATCAACAATAAGCAATAATAACATACATTGTCGTATCGTAACTTTAACAAAGTGGTTTATTATAGTTTATTAAACTAGCATAGAGTTTGAAGAATCCACGAGCAAGGTATACAGCGAAGGCTGTCAGACTCGGGAGCGCCAGTTAAATTATCCACGTATAATTACACACTTTGGATCTATGTACTTATATTAGACAAGTATTGTGGACGAATGACTCACAAGACTTTTCTCTGTATTACCCTGCCCATAGCTACTCGGTAATAACGAATTAATTGTGCACTCTCTGATGGGGCTTCGTGACTCTACGAAGCCACCTCACATTTACTGAACTCTCAACACATTATTATATTTATTACATACATTGAGGTCATTATTTTAGACATCTTACGTCGACGAATGGCAGAACTTGACAAGTGCCGAGAATTCCTTATATTAACTACATTTGTTACGTCAGATGTCAATTAATTGCTTTCTTTGATTATTCGTACCCCGAACTACACAGTAAAAAATTTTGCGTCATTGCGTCAAAAAATTTTGTGTTAAAAATTTTTATGTTAAATATTTTACACTTTTTTGTGTTAATTTAACATTTTTCTGTGTTAATTTAACACAATTAATGTTAAATTTACACATAAAAGTGTTAAATATTTAACACAAAAATTTTTAACACATAATTTTTTGACGCAATGACGCAAAATTTTTTACTGTGTAATTAATACTCTATTCATACGAATTATTTTAAATTTTAAGACAATAAATTTTTTCCGGTTATCCAACGAGCTTAACGAATTTCAATGTTAAAGTGACAGTTTATCTTTGCCGCGTGAGTAATGCAGAAAATAAATAAAATAATCCAACCAATGACTCTTTCTATTTTAGTATTTCACAATACGCTTACTAACTTACTTACTTATACGACAAAGAGTACATGAATCTCCGAGTTTTTGGCTCACAATCAATTTACTTTAAAAGACACGCTCATGACAAGTAAATGTAGAATAATGGATAATGAAACAACTGTTTTAAAGAGTACGTATCATTTTTATTGTGCTATATTTTTTGTCAACCGATGATTCATATTATTGTTGGTCAATAGCCAAAAATACGAGATCTCTCGGTGCAGTATACAGTATGCAGTATACAGATCTTTAGAACAAAATGTTACTCGCTGAACAAGAATATCAATTATTTATTTAATTTTTCTGTTTTCCGAATAGAAGAATGTGTGGTTTTTGTGTACCGTGAAAATTTTTTTATGAAGGGTGCGAAAAGTTACATTATATAAGTGCTTTGATTTTGGGATAATTGCTTTTAGAAGTGAAATAGTTTAAATTTTTGATTAAAAATACGTTAAAATAGTGTCTAAATTTTACACGATTATTTTGGTGACTAGTAACCCTCAAAAAATTACCTTCTAACTTAGTGTATTTATAAAATAAATAACTAAAATTTTTGTTCATCGTAACACCTGCTCATTACATTTTTCATTTTTGAAAATTGTCAATGGTTCAATTTGTATTTTTATTCAAAATTTTGTAAATAATAGAAGATACAATAAAATTGATAAGGATTTTTTTAGAACATTTTTTTCTAAAAGGCTTTCAAATTTTTTGTACTATTAATACATGATTCGGAAATAAAATTTCAAAATTTAATGAAAAATTCAAAAACTAACTCAACGTTGAAATATTTTATTTTTCATAATTTTTTTTTTTCAAATTCTATAAATAAAGTTTCACTCCAAAAATTTGAACAGTAATTACAATAATTAAATATTAAATTACATAAGACCAATTAATATTTTTCATTTATCTTAAATTAAAAACACTCTCAACAAGTACTTTTGTTTTTCATCTCAAGATCTGTTCTGAATGTGTTTATGATTGAAAATTATCAATTGGCTTTAATTTCGATTTAACTTTAAAATTCTATAAGTGAAAAAATTATAAGAAAATTGATAAGGACTTATATTTAAAAAATTTGGATGTTTATTAGAAGTCATTATAATTTTTTGCATTTTCATTATTCAACTAAAAAGTTGAATTTTCAGATTTTATAAATAACAACTTTATGAGAATACTTAAAAAAAAAAAAAAAAAAATTGATAACTAAACTCAAAATTCTGATTTTTAATCATCTTCTCAATTTGCTAAAATTTCTTGTAATCTATACAGTAATTATGATGCTTACAAACCACACTAAAATAACGTACAAAGTATTGCTCCGAAAATTCGAACAGTAATTCCAATAATTAAACATTATATCACTAAAACCAAAAATTACATAAGACCAATTAACGTGTTTATTGACCTTAGATTAAATAACACCCTCAAAAATGACTTCTTGAGTGTATTTATAAAATAAATAATATAAATAACTAGACAGTATTCATCGTGGCACGTGCTCTCATTCTCATAGCGACCACGAGACATCTCGTATCTCGGATCATCATCGTCATTACCGAGTTACAATAATAAGCGCCTTCTTTTGTGCGTACAATCTCGTACTTGTTACAATATAATAGTACATAGTAGTCGGTCATGTCAAAGTAATAACGCTCTGTTGATAAGCGATGCATGTAAACTTGTGAATAAAATTACCCGGAAAAGTGCCACTACTAACTAATACGTATGTAATAAGTAATAATTATCGTTATTAATGAACCGTAAAGTGTCATTGGAGAAAATAGCTGGTGGAGTGTAATAATTATTATGATTATACAGTGACATGATTTGTATTAATTGCGTAATAATAACGACACACCTTTGTGGAATAAATTGAGACATCGGACTTGAGTTTTATTTGTCAGTAAACTATTATGTTTAGTATTAGTATGTCGTGTTATATTAGTTTTGTTACTATTATTTGTGCTTTTCTTGGTTACTGCGATGAGTGTGTTTAGTAGTTATATTGAGTATAAGACTAAATTTACCGTGGCTTGGTTATAAGTTGTCCTTACATACGGATTTAAGTTGTTGATATTCAAATCGTGCTCAAGTGTTATCTCTTACTGTTGAAATGATAAAACTTTTATTACATGGTGATTGATATTTGATCTGTTGATTTGGATACGTCTTATCGAAAATAATTGATTTTAAATTTTAAAATCAAAAGTGAGGTATTTTTATTTTTCCATTTGAATACATTTTTTTAAACTCTTAAAATTAAAGTGTTTTGTTTATTCCCGACTATTTAATTTAATTATACGGATGTGGTTTCTTTCTCTATTAAAAGAGTTACTTATTAAGCAGAGAAGCGTTTTACTGATAAAAAAAATAAAAAAATAAAAAAATTAAAAAAAAAAAAAAAAATAAACGTTATTACGTTTCTTAGGATAAATCGCCTAATGACTCAGTTTTTCCTCAACTTTTTGCACCAACGTCTAAAGTATTTCCAAAGAATTCCATTGCAAAAATACCTCGACAATTTACTCGCGCATTTGTGATTTTTGTTAAATAATTATCATCTCTCAGGCTATTTGTTTTTATTCAAATTGTAATTATGTCTTTAAAACATTCCAGACCTTTTAGACTCTAAAGAATATAAAACTCAATTTATTAGTTTGACTTTTTTAGTACGTTACTATTTAATAATTTTATTAGAATGCTTTTTTCGAAGCTAAAGATTAGACGGAGACATTTTTCGTTTAATTTATAATATATGTCGGCGCAATACATTATTTCAAATAAAGTTACGGTAAAAAACTACAAAAGAAAATAAATAGTGATAATCTCGAGGTGTTGATACGTGTTAGACGTCATTAGAAGTCATTAGATGAGACAACAGACCTTGAATGTCACACTTGGGTTCATTTAAGATAAATATTTAGGTTATACCATTGTATTAAAAAAAAAAAAGACCTAACAATTACTGTCCTCTTATCTGCAAAGTAAGACATTCGATTCTGGCTTTAAAAAAAAAAAATCATTATCGATTACAAAGTTTTATTTGCGCCACGTAATTGAGGTGATAATTACATTATAAAGTTTATAAATAAAATGTATGACCCAAAAAAAAATGAAACGGAGCGTGAAATGAAATGACTCAGAATTATTTGGTTAAAAAATAATAAAATGAAATGATTTGAGTGTAAAAACAAGCATGTAGAGGTAATGTACTTCAAAATTGATTATCTCGAGTACTTACACTCAACACAACGGTGGAATACCGCCGCGTGACCGCAAATCTAAAGATAAGATTTGTATTTTTTAATATACACGATATAATACTACACAGACTGTCGACTCGCCGTTGAGCTTGTTACAATCAGTTATGACGCATTGTCAATTCGTTCAACATCAACTCATGTGTGCACGTAAACTCTTACTTGCATTTCACTTTTAAATCTGTAGAGAAACATATATATATATATATATATATGTTTTATTTGTATAAATACAATACTTGTTACTTGTAAGGCTTAGATTAGAAAAGTATGTGGAAGTTGTTGTGTATTGGATCAAAGAACGCGTTCTCTTAACTTGTCAATGTGTTTGGCTGATGGTATCATCTCCTACATTAGTGGAGGTTCTTGCATTAGTCAGGTCCTACACTCTACTGGTTGCTACACATTACATTATAAAATGACTAACCATACACCATGATACCGATAGTCTTGGAACATCAACCACCAAACAGCGAGTAAAGTAGTAAGCAGTAAGCATCAAACACCAAGCACAATATAAAGCTAAAGGGGACTGAGGCGTGATTTTAATGTCTGACTATATTTAGAATGTGATCATACACCCGAAGCGCGCTATCGCACGAGTCTCCGGATAGTTATAGTTATAACATTTAACGCGACGATAAAACGAGTTTTGGTGGGTGTGGATCTATAATATTACGCGGTATCAAAAAATTCAATCTATGCGGATGGAATAGAGTTGAATATATTTTTAAAGTTGTACTTCTTCTTTTTATTTATTCCCATTTGATTTTTTAAACGGACTAGTGTAGAGAGAAGAAGAGTGAATTTTGTTTCTGCCGGTGAAACTTAAACTTGTGTTTAGTTTTTATATTACCATGTCTAGTGAATAGAATTGTAATTTTATTTAATATTATATTGCATTGGTGTGATGGAAACAGTAATGTTGTTTTAAGTTGAAACTTATTTTATTGTAATTTATTTTATTTGTTGGAGGGTAATAAAATAACGAGAGGAAGTTGCAAGTATTGTGGAGAAAAAGGTGATTGAGAGCGACATTAGAATTTACAATGAACGACAGATGGGAGACGCGAAAACACACTGCGATTGTCCATAACCCTGGGAATGCGTACGATGACGATCTCGAGGATCTGAATTACGATAATGATAATGATAATGATAATAATGACGATGATGGCAATGAACGATCGGGTATTTATTGCACCGGGTGAGTTGGCTTTGTTCACTTTTTGTTTCAATGTTTTTGTTTTTGTTACAAATAAATAAAAATTATTTTAAGAATTTTTATGACTCGTTTTCTGCATCAATGCAATTTATAGATTCATTGACGTAATTTATACATTTCATACGTTATCATTTATTCATTAGGAATTATTTATTAGTTTAGAAAATTTATTTAATATGTATAATTTTATCCGCATAAATAAGACGTTATTTATTATTCAGTAGACCTGCATTTAATATTTTTTTAATTACAATTATTTACAACTTCTATTAATATTTGTAGTTATAATAGTAATAGTAATAAATCAACTTACTAATTAAGTTGATTTAAAATTTTTACATCAAATATTAAAGGATTTTTATTTGCAATAAAATATTTGTCTGTGCTACTTCTTTGTTAAGTAAATTTAAAAATTTATTATAATATAATAAATAATAAGATACCAAATAAAATTTGAGTAATTACATTATTAAGACATATTTTAAAAATGATAAGTTGCTTGAACAATTCCATCAGCTGGACAATGAGCTCTGAGGCGTTAAAATGATAACGCGGTTATTTATTCTGCAGATATCGTTATCAATACAACACAGGCGTATAATCTCAGTAGAATACGAAAAATATTATTGAGAGTAACTGGCGCACAGCAGTTAGTACAATTCAACAATTAATAGCGGGTGGTTCGATTTAATGTAAATTAATATAGAGAGTTTTATATCACACTGATTTGGCTCATCGTAAGCCGCTACTAAAATATTCAGTATAAGTAATAAAGTGAAAGTATTTCTTCTTGGAGTAGTAAAAAAAGTAGCCCAAAACCGTGAATATAGTTTTTGTCAGTGTGTTTGTCACAGATAATTTAAAATAATATTTAATAGCAGCATTCCAGTGCCGAACGTGACACGCAGCATATCGGTGTGTAATTGCACAAATGAAAATTGCCGTACGGACAATGGCACGTAATAAAAAACAGTTTGTGAAGGCCGCGGGTTCTTTCGAGTTGTCGTATCTTGTGTGCTCCAAGTAGCTGTCATTTCTATTTCGTTTTTTTCGTATTATATTGTTGCTTCTTTTTTCCATTTAACTTCGTCAAGTGGAACGCGCAGTGCAACTTCCAGTTGGAGAACGTGTCAGTTTAAAACGCGATGTCGTTGAGAAAACTCGGTTCATATCATATCAACATTTCACTTTATAAGTTTATTATATACTGTATCAGTACTATTATATATTCAATAGCTTCTTTTGAATTCAGGTTCGTGCCATTGCTCAAAAACGGTCTCGTGTTCATGTAATCGCTAGTAAGTACCCGTAGATTGATTGTCGACAAGGTCATACCCGTTAATTTTCATGTTGAGAGAATTTGTGTCCGGTTATTATATTATATTGTGTGTATTCATTTTATGTACTGGAACTTGAGGACTTAAATTAGACATATCAATGTCATATTCATAAATACAAACAAACATTTTATTTAATGATTAAATTAAAAATAAAAAATTATTCAGAACTTTAAAAATACAAAAAAATTTAATAATAGTTGTTTGCAATAATAAATTGTTTGTTTTCTCAAAGTAAAGCCATCAATTTGTTGTCCATTAACCTGATTGTAACAATTCAATCTACCGGATCAAGTCGATAGACACTGTGTTGACGTTAGAATATTTTTTTAGCGGTCATTATTGTTTATCTTGGCCAAGGAACGCATTAGTTTCACTTAAAGTCTCACCCGAGATCCTATTATTTCCCTAATGTAATTATAACAGTGATATTTATTTTTTTTTTATATTTACGTACGTGCGGACACCGAACAGATTGCGAGAATTAATATTTGTCCAAGTTGATAAATATCCATAAAACAATAAAATGGTTTGGCACGATCGGTTATCAGTGAAAGAAGTGACGGAAGAGAAAAAGAAAACACCGCGGTTTCCATCTCGCGAGCGTAATTTCGCGGTGAGAAGAAAAGGGGCTCGGAAAACTACAACTCGGGAAAATGGATTTTCAGTTAGCGATTTACCGCCTGTGATGCCTCCACCACCACCACCACCGATGCCGCTGCCGGCGCCATGGGCATCTGTTATTAAAAATTCCCACCATGAAAATTTATGCTTGCACTGTCCTTGCATTCGAGCCTTGAAACTTAATGAGTAAGATTTTGATTTTCTTTTAACAATATAAGTTAGTTACTTATACTATAATGAAATACTGATAATGAAATTGATTTTTGAATAAAAAAAAAAAAAACAATAATAATAATTGCGATATAATTCCAAGGATCAGTTATTACATAAATAAATCATCTATACAACGTGACTATTATTATTACCATAAATCGCAAATAAAATGATACGATAAAAAATTCATTACAAATGTAAATTATCTAAAAATGGTAACTCCATCAGACGACTGATAAATACATTTAATAATAATATACGTATATATTTATCCATGAGATAAATAAATCGTGTAGATGTTTAAAAAATGTAAGCTTTAAGTACGGTATTTATAAATGATTTATATGTAAAAACAACATAAAAAAAACTCGGCATTAAGTATTTATAACGACATTAAGTGATAAAAAAAAAAAAAAAACCATGTTTTGTGACATTTGGATAGTATATATCTGGAAATTGCCAACAAATTTAACTTTTAATAATAATTAACAGTTTCATTTATTCCGTTCATTTAGAGCGATTAGTTTGATGGAAAAAGAAGCAACTGGAGTGAGCAGAGTCTACACTTTTTACTCGGTCATAAATCTTATGAATAACTGCGGAAACTTGAAATCAAGCCCAAACCGTGGAAATTTTACGAGCCTTTATGACTCCACTAAGCTCCTATATCTTTATTCTATAAATACTTACACCAGAATCCCACTAAACGTTATTAGTTATAAATTATTACTCATTACTAATAGTTATAATAAAAACAACTCATTGATCTGCTAATGATTAGTAATTCTTCACAAATATATTTTGTATTTTTAAATATATTACGCACATACATCACACTTGTCTAAACACCAGTAGCTCGATATTCAAATTTTCATAGTCGGTTAAAAAATTAATCACAAAGCTTGTCACTCATTCGAACAATTTTATAATTTTTTTAAAATAATTTTTAATAAATTTCTGAGATTGATAAATATTTATATAATTTTTGGTAATGGTTATGGTAATTTTTTTTTCTGGTAAACTGATAACAATAATAATAAACAGAGTAAATTGTTGGTAAACAAGCGTTATGTTAACACGAAAAATAATTAATTATATAGAGAAAAAAAAAGTAGTATAGTTATATGAATGGAGGAAACTACAGGAAACTATTAGTAACAACAGACTCAGTGAGTGAAGTTGCCAACAAACTGTCATACTATTCAGGCAACAGTCCACGGTTAAACGTACGTAATTTTTCAGTGTGTGTGATGGATCTAGGAAGATAGTAGTGAGCTTTTTGAAGAGTTAGGAGACTGTTAGATTGCTAGCCAGTGCCTTTGACGCAGATTATACAGCTCACTCAGCTCACAAGCTTGGCCTTACGTAAAAAGCCCCGCTAGTAGTCAAAAACGAGGAAACCAAGGTCGTCAGTCTGTCATTCCCGTCATCGTCGTCAGCTCGCTCATCTCACTAATGAAATTAGAGAAGATGACTGTTTTTTTTCACCCCGTCTTTACTTTAAACTTTTGTGTAGTGTACTTATATTATATACTAGTCGTGAACACCCGCTTCGCTGGGTTATTTTTAATAGAACAATTATTTGTTAATATTTGAATTTTTTATGATGTTTTAAAAGTTTCTAAAACAATCTGACATATTTTCGACCGATAAGAATATTGATATACATTTTGACGCTTTCTGATTTATTCGGAGTTACTCTGGATCATTCTAGAATTTTCTAAATCACTCTCATTCAATCAGAATCTAAACGTAGATTTTAGAATTTTCCGACCATTCTAAAAATCTATAATACATTCTTATTGGATTAAAATCTAAACGTAGGTTTTAGAACTTCCCAGATCATTTTAGAATTTTCTAGAACGTTCTCATTCGATCAGAGTCTAAACGTAGATTTTAGAACTTCCTATATCATTCTACAACTTCCTGTATCATTCTAGACTTTCCAAGATTATTCTAGACGTTTCTGAATCATTATAGAATTTTCTAGAACATACTCATTCGATCAGAATCCAAGCATAGATTTTAGATCTTACCAGATCTTTCTAGATCATTCTAGATCATTCTAGACATTTCTGGATCATTCAAAAATTTTCTAAAACAATCTCATTCGATCAGAATCCAAACGTAGATTTTATAACTTTCCAGATCATTCTAGAATTTTCTAAATCATTTTAGAATTTTCTAGAACATTCTCATTTGATCAGAATCTAATCGTAGATTTTAGAACTTCCCAGATCATTTTAGAATTTTTTAGATCATTTTAGAATTTTCTAGAACGTTCTCATTCGATCAGAGTCTGAACGTAGATTTTAGAACTTCCTATATCATTCAACAACTTCCTGTATCATTCTAGACTTTCCAAGATCATTTTAGACGTTTCTGAATCATTATAGAATTTTCTAGAACATACTCATTCGATCAGAATATAAGCGTAGATTTTAGAATTTACCGATCATTCTAGAATTTTTTCATTTGATCAGAATCTAAACGTAGATTTTAGATCTTTCTAGATCATTCTAGAATTTTCTAGATCATTTTAGAATTTTCTAGAACATTCTCATTCGATCAGAATTTAAACGTAGATTTTATAACTTCCCAGATCATTTTAGAAACTTATGGATCATTCTAGAATTTTCTAGAACATTCTCAGTTGATTAGAATCTAAACGTAGATCTTAAACTCCCCATATCATTCTAGAACTTCCCAGATCATTCTACACATTTCTGGTTCAATCGAGAATTTTCTAGATCATTCTAAAATTTTCTAGAACATTCTCGACCGATTCGAACATTGGTATACATATGAAAGCTTTCTAGACCATTCTAGAAATTTCTAGAACAATCTAGACCATTTTAGACCAATGATAGTCTCACAGTTTTAAAGTTAACATCTTTCAACCCCCGTATCTTTTACACCCTTATAATTATCAACTTGCAGCCACCATAGTGCACGATGGGAACCTTGTACCTATTGCCACATACAAACACTATTCGTCTGCGATGTGTAGTTTTTGCTGCAAAGTGAAATATCGGGACACACACCTCCAATTTTATATACACTGATAAAAAAATGACTTGACTCAAGAGCCAAACTCTTGAACCAAGAATACCATTTTGAAGAAAATGATTTTCTTGAGTCAAGATAATAAATTCTTGTGTCAAGAAATTATTCTTGTTCTAAGAAAATTTTCTTGTTTCAAGAATTTATTCTCTTGACTCAAGAAAACAATTTTCTTTAAAATGGTATTCTTGGTTCAAGATTTTGGCTCTTGAGTCAAGATAATTTTTTATCAGTGTATGTTAAGATTTACACTTTTTATACTCAACTGAATTTTTACGCTCACTAAACTTTGCAAAATGTTTTCTAAAATTAAATAAACTTTATAATTTATAATAAAATAAAAATAACAGTAATGACAGTAACAAGTTTTGAAACTTTTTCCAGCGATGATTACTTAGCTTTAAAAATTGCCAACATTGAATAAACTCGAGCTAAATAAAACGAAGCAGTACAAGTGAAATACTTTTTATTTTATTTTATATAAATAAAATAATGAAATCGCAAACTCGACATTATTAGCATTAATGCGTACAGCAAGCTTGCATTTAATATAAATTCACCCGGGATTTTTTTATGCAATTAAGTGGTTTCAGTAAACTTTATGCTTCTTTTAATGTAATGACTAAACACAAAAATAATCGGGGTAAAATAAACATAAACAACGTGTAAATTAAAGTTAAGACTTTAATTATGTAAGCAAGTATAAAGTTTTCGGATAAAAATAATAATAAATCTGTGAGAGTGTGTGTACTGCTAAACTTTGAATCTATTTTGTTTGAGCAATTTCGAGATAAGCATTTAAGAAGCCACTTAAAAGTTTTTGATCTCGCTTATTGTGAATACATTTAAATAGGTTGTGATCGTGATGATAATAATAATAATAACAATAACAATAATAATAACCATAACGTCAAAGACCCTAAATGTGTAAAAATAAAACTAAATTTGAAGAAAAGCTTTTGCAAGTTCTTACCAGATGACACCGAGATGTTGCGCGTGCGCGAGTAATTCTTGAATCACACGTAGAATGTTTTTCCGCGTGTAGAGGTACAGCCTACCTACGTGTGGACTGAACCTCGTGGCGCCAGTTTGAAATATGCTCCTTCTGTGGATGCACTGTCGGTCAATTATTATTACACGTACATACAAAAATAACAATAATAGTTTTATTATTAATGAGCTTCTATTGAATATAGTTGTCCATCTTTTACAGCAGTTTAAGTTTTAGCATTTAAAAACACTAACAGTGTGTTGACAAATCAGTGATTTGTGACGCTAATTTTAAAATGCAAAAATAATAAATGATCAGTGATCACGTTTGTAGATGATAAGCAAATATAAAACAATTTTAAAGCGATAATAGCATTTAAATACAAGCATAAACACTTTTTATCTAATTAATAGCCATTAGCTGAGCCTATAGGTAGCACAACAAACAGATATAAGATATAATAACGCCTTTGGGTGACTTAACTCCTCGTGAGATATACCTAAGAGTGTGTAGGATAAATCTCATGGCCTTTTTTGATAACACCTGCGCGTGTACAATGCGTCGTCAAATTATGCATCTACACTGGGATTTATCCGTATAAAATGAATATGAGTACATATTATCGCTAGTGCTGGCTATTTTATTTCCATTAAGAGTACGTGCTTTTTTTTTTTTTTTTTTAAATAATTAAATATATTTATCGTAATTAGAGACTCTTGCTCGGTAAGATTTATCAGCCAATGTGAGAAAACAGATTGCTGAATTACATACAAATACAAATACAAATATAAATACATATATCGTATGTTTTAATCGTGATATCTCTGGAACACCGTAAAGCACTTTAATTTTGTTTATTGTTCACTTTTCAGTCCGTTTGATGAAAAAAAAAAAATGTGAGGGCGTAATCCAAGCACGATAAATTTATTAAGTCTAAGGAACAATATTTTTTCAGAGCAATCATTTAAGTCGATAACAAGGTCAAATTAAAGGCGGTTTTCATTATCAATACAATAGAGAAAGAAACCAATTGATTCAATGTTATTGTCGACATTTTTTTTTATTTTACTTTTATTATTATTTATTGACATCCTAAAAAGGTAACATCATTAAAAGTTTATTTAGGAGGTAAATAGTGCCGTTATTATCGATTGTAACGAAAAATCCTCATATTAATCCTTAGCAAAGTCTTTACTATGGTGACTGATGGATCAGAGTCCACACCTACATATGCATACACATACGAACAAACCCAATAATGGAGTCAAGAATGAATAGCTGTGTTTTCGTGACAAAGATGAAATCGTACGAGACGACACGCTGAACGAGCGATTGCAACGGCGTCACACGACGCCAGCTCTACCACCGTCTTCTCCGAGTTCATCCTTAAGGATGAGCCCCAAAGGACGCTCTGGGGGTCACGAGATGCCTAAAGTCGAAGTAAGAGTCTCGTGTGTCGCTGGCCCGGGTGGTGAGCCCCAGGGAGTGCGTGTAAGAATTCCAGAACCGAAGAAACGACCGATCAGTCCGCCTTCCACGCGCACCAGGTGTCCTTCTGTTCCCGAAAAGGACTTCTACAGGAAAACCGCCTCGCTGGATCGCCGTGAAAGGTATCCGACCTTGTCAGGGGCTGAGATAAAGCAGTACGCGAGTGTTTCTACTGACCTTCCACGTGCTGCTACTGCTTCTGTTAAGAGGAATCCCATGTTGGATCGAAGGAATCGCTACCCCACGATTTCGGGCGCAGAGTTGAGGCGCAGTATGACCATTGGTCGCTGTCCTTTGGAAGACGGTCTGGACCTCAGCTTGGCTCCCTGGCCGGGGATGAAATGGGCCTGCGTTCGGGTCCTACATCTCTACTGTAAGGTCTTCGATCAGTATGAACTCTTCGAGCTGATCGTTAGGTATGCTACTAGTCACGAAGTCCTTTTTCTGATTCGTGTGAGTGAGTTTGTTTCTTTTTTTTTAGTTTGGTCAGCGCCTAGATCAGATGGATGCTGCAACAAATTTTTTATTTTTGGTTTATTAGTAATTAGTACTTATTTTTTAATCAGAAATTCAAATAGCGCTTTATATATCTTTTTTTTTAAGATTTTTTATTATAAAAATTTATACACTGATAAAAAGATGAAATTGATTTAAGAAAAAAAAACTTGATCTATGAAAAATACTTTGAATAATTTTTCTTGTACCAAGCAGAAGAGTTACAAAATTAAGAAAAATTTTTTCTTGAAACAAGATTTTTTTTTTTAATTTAGTTTATCTTTTTATCAATGCATTAATTTTCATATTTGGCTGCTCTAATTTTAAAACACAGTAACGTTACTTAGATTTTTTTGAATGTGTCTTATAAGAAGGTTTACACAATCAAGTTTAAAAAAATTTGATTTAGACAAAGAAGGTTAATTAATAAAAAAATTTTTACATTGTTTACTCAAAATACTAAAAAATGTAATAATACAAAAAAACAGGTCTAATTATACAGTTACTTTGTTTTAGATAAACGATACATGATTAACAATTTTTAAATCTTGCTTATATTTTTAATTATACATAAATTTAGTACTAAAAAAATTTTGGACTGAATAGACTGTCCAAAATCTTTGAAAAAACGTTCTGTTAAGTATGAGATTTATGAAAAATAAAAGTATGTCAAGTGATAAATGAATAAATCCAGCACAAAACCAACTGGACATGGGCTAAAAAAGTGAAAGCAATGAGTCTCCACAGCTAGAGATTAGTTAGTTCCTTTTACTACTGTACATACTTTATACCAACTACTGTACTCTTACTATGGAACTCTTTTACCACCACGGTGTAAATCGGATTACCCTCATTTATTATCAGGGCGTTGTTGTTTCCCGCTAACGGCTCGCGACAACTCGCCTAAGAATTAACGGAACGTATTTTTTATTTATTTCGTTATTTTTAACCTCTTTTTTTTTATCTCTACACATACAGGATGCATTACATTAGTTTTATTTTTAAGCGAGAAATTTTAATGAGACGCCGCCGACATGTGACAGCACTTTTTTTCTAGCTCTTTTTTTGTGATGTCTTAATTAATGTGTTTATTAAAGAAATTCATATTATTTCGCCGTTTTATTTTTATAATAATAATAATAATACTATAATAATCTATGTACGGCTCCGGAGAATGTTGAATGGTGTTGAATGTAACGCGGGGTGGTGACGACATTTACAACCCCACCTATTCTTCAGCGCAACGTGTTCTCATTAGAGCTGCTATGTTATACTACTTGGGGATAATGGTGTGTGGAATTGCATCTAACGAGCAACGAGGGACGATTAACATTTCTTCGTACTCTCTATCATTTTTCCGCCCTCGTATTACATTACCGTGATTTTTAAAAATGTCAAATCCTTAAAAAAAATAAATGTCTATATGACATTAACGGGACACTTTCCAAATTTTTCATTAACAGCACTTGACATTGGCAATGACGCAAATCAAAATTATTTTAATCCTTCTAAAAATAGTGCTACTAAATTAACAAAATTAATATAAATATAAAAATAACAAATGTAAAAGCATGATAATTTATTTAAATTTACAATTGATTGATATAGTAATTTATAATAAAATATAGGTTTATTGCAATAAGATTCCGGGGAGTGGAGAAATGCATTTTTAAAGTACATTCGCACTGTATGAGTGATAAGACCTTGAACTGACGTCCGGAAGGGCGCGGTGAAACTTTAATGAATATCAATATGCATTTTGTTGATTGTTTTATAATAACGCATTAAATTATTACCCAAGTTCAAGGACTGTTTAATTAACACTTATTACTAATTGCTCAAACATTATTCACGACTATAAATAACCTCATTTTTATTTTTATTATTATTGTTTTATTTTTTTTTTATTAAAGCAATTAAAGTACTTAATAAATTTTTTTTTACTAATTTTTTATCAAAATAAAATCCGACAGCGTATTAAAGATTATATATCTGAAAAATTCACTTAAATAAGTGTATAAAAAATAAATAAATAAATAATGAACTTTTTCAATCATCGGATTTGTATAAAAAAAAAAAATCCAATGCAAAATAAAAAAAAATTTAATCACGCGGATAGTTAACTTTTATGACTCATAAGATCAGGTATAGCCGAGTGTATCGAAGCGTTCAATAAAACTAGTGGGAGGATAAATATTTATCATTCTTTTATCACTTCTATCAAATAAACTATATGTATTTGCAGTGTCCTAGATATTTATTTTTAATTACCGGAAATTAATTGTTTTATTTTTCTCAGGAAAAATTGTACGAGCTGCAAGTGCCCGAAGGAAGTCCACGACGTCTGTCATGAAGAATGGGTGTCAGTGAGAGCGCGTTTAGGCTTGAAAAGCGAGGGCTCTAACAATTACATCGGGTTCGAACCGCGGGATCGAGGATTAGCTTGGGCACCTCCCGGTCTGCCGCCTCATAAGGTATCAACAGCTAGTTTATAAGTTTAAATTATAATGTTAAGTAAACACTAAACAGCTTGCATATTATTTGACATTTCAAACAACTGACGAGATGAAAAGACGTTGACGTAGATCTGATGAGATAAAACCCGAGCACGTGGTAATCACAAACGGTCAGCGGCGATTAATGTTTAAATAAAGCTTCAAAGAGTGATTGCAGTTGAGGTCGTTGGGAAATTCGTAAATTGCCGATGACGTATTTGGACCCACTGCGACTTTTATTTGAACTAAAATTGTTTAATATTTTAATGCGCCTGCTGCTGTTAATTATTTTTATTGTTAAACTTTTTTACTGCTGCACTTTAAGATATCGGTATTAGTATTAGTATTAACATTAACATTACTGAGTACTGAAAATTCTGGAAGTTGGCCAGGGATTTCCATAACGTAATTTTGAGAAAATTTATCTCATTGCTGCTGCTAGATTCTATTACTTTAGTCTTCTTTGTCAGTAATTAAAACCAATCGAGTTGTTCGTTTAGTTGATTGATGAAGTAATAAATTGATTAATAGATCGAATTAAAAATATATAGTATTACGGGACATAAATTGATAAATAAATGGATAAAGATTGTAAAGATTAAGTATTATGAAAGTATATTGGCTGTTTCCCACAAGTTTAACGATTATGCGTTTTATTATGAACATACTCATAAATTTACGATCGCAATATTTAATTGAGTCAAGTGTTTGCATCTGGTTTTATTAGTTATTTTGTGGGATTTGTGCCAAGAGATACAGCTGAACTATCATTTTGTAATTTTAATCAATCAAAATAATTCTACAATGTAAAAAATTCGCGGAGTAAATTATTTATTTAATTTTTAATAAAAATAAAAAAATAGTTTTTATTCATTTAAAAATGATTAAATACGTGTTTAGAGATTTTTTAAAAATTAATATAAGTTTTTATCTTAATTTAATTTATCAAATAAATTTTATTATTAAAAAAAATTGCATCAAAATTTCTAAGAAAAATATAGTTTTAATATTTAAAAACTTAAGTTCAGATAAATCATTTAAAGTATTTGTTAATGATTTGGCATATAAAACTCATTGCAGCTAATTAAAATTTATTTTAGTCTAAAAACTCCGTGTTGTTTTATTTCATCTCTTCGGTTCTCCGAGTGATGAGAATAAAAATTCACTTCCAATTTCTTGCAATGTACTGATAAATAATAAAATATTTATTTCAGGTGGAGGAATATTTCTCAATGTTGCCGGAAATATCAGTTCCACGGTTAGGAACTCCTGGAGAACGTCATCGAGACCGTCAACTGGCGACTCAATTACCTAAGCAAGATCTTGCGCGGACTTATTGCCGGCACTTGGACCCCAGGCACGCGGCAAGTGCTGATGATTTTATGGCCGCGAGAAATGAAATAGCTTTGGACATCGGCAGTGTCCAGGAAGTACTTGAACGTGGACATGTAAGTTATTAAATTTTTTGGGTTTTATGATTATTAGTTATCATTCTGTCTTCCTATAAAAAACTTATCTAATAAAATATTATTATTATTATTCAGGAATGCGGAGTATGTCACGAGCCATTTAAATATGGGAGTCTCGCCGTGATGGCAAGCAAACTTGGACTGCTTTATCATCCCGCATGTTTCCAGTGTGCCCAGTGCCATGAACTACTCGTTGATTTAGCCTATTGCGTTCATGATGACGCATTATATTGCGAGAGACATTATGCCGAAAGACTTAAGCCTCGTTGCGCTGCCTGTGATGAGGTAAATAAATTTTTTACTGCGAATTTTTAAGTTTCAAGATTTTTCTTTTTTCTACCGTTTTGTTATCGGCAAAGCCGAGTTTTTTTGATCGCGGTTGATAATTAAAATTTTATCAACAAAAATTTATTTAAGATTCCTTTTTTCAGTTTTTTATTATTTTATCGAATAATAATTTATTTTCTTAAGTACAGCTTTTACAAAACACTTTAATATTATCCCATCCCATGCTACATTCAATTAACAATTATAAATAAAACTTTAACAATTTGCTTCATTTTTGGTTATTTGTAATTTCGAATAATTATTTATTTAATTATATCAAAAATAGTTTAAAAAAACTTAAGATTCCTTCTTTCAGTTTTTTATTATTTTATCGAATAATTATTTATTTAGTTATATCAAAAATAGTTTAAAAAAACTTAATTGTCTGAGAATGTGTTTCTGCATTACCTCCGATTTTTTCATGAAATAAGTAGTAAAGCCAGTAGAGGTCAGCCCATGTCACAATTCCGACTGTCCGACGTCTGACACATCTGCTTTATCCACTACTCGCGTTTTTATCGACGAGCTTTTTTATTCGAAATTTAATTTATTTCAGAACTAAAATTCTTCTGAACTGAACCCAAGTGCAGACACTAATAATTAACTAAATTAATTAGCCACTGAGAGGCAATTAATATTCTTGGAATTTAAAAACCGTAAATTGAGCAATTGTTGTCCATTGATATGTTAAATTAAATTATATAAAAGTAAATTTTGTTAATACTTAGTGACAAATTAACAAGATTCTCCGAATCTCTGAAAATACCAAACTTATTGCGTTAACAATAAAATAAAGCGATGTCGGCGAGAGTTGTGTTGATAGTCGGGCGTACAACTACATTTACCAGCAACTAGGCCGGACTTAATTTAGATGTACTAAAATAGCGAGACCTGAGTTTACCGAAAACTCGGAATTTATATCTAATCGCTGGGAAATAAATTTCTTATTCGTGAAAAAATTTCATCGCTACGCTAATTGCTCCAGGCAAAATTATTTCATCATTAATAATTATGATTACATCAATAAATACGGGGATGATGAGAAAATAATATTGATGGTTATATTAATATTAATAATATCAATAATGATTTTCTCTTTATTTTGATTGAGAAAATTTGTAAACGGAATGAATTCCCGGTGCACTGATATATCGACCACCTGTTGAAGTAACGATTGACGTCCTGTCGATTCACGACTGCGATTATTAATAATTATGTAGTTGATTATTAAAAATTATCTGTTCTGTTTAAAATCCGTTTTTATTGTTTGATTTATTGCTTTCTTGTCACTTTATTGTGGGCATTAATGTCGCTATTATTTTTATTATTATTGTTATTCTTATTAATAATAATAACTATTAAATTTGGTTTGATTCCAATGAAAAATATAATATATTACGAGCATATTACTAAGAATTATAGCAATTGACGCAATCTATTTTGATATTTGGTGTAGCCCACGATGGCGGGGCTTTTTGCATCCAGACTTGTATCCTCCTTCTTAAGATTTTATTAGTCAGTCACAGAAACTCGAGCGTCTATCGTAAACTCTTCTCAGGTCATCATCGTCTACATCAAACGAAAATTTTATTATCCAAATAAAAATACATTATCGAGTAATCAGTAAACTCTCTTGAAATAAGAGTTTATTTTATATTAGGTAAGTTTCTTCTTTTAATTTCATTTACTGTTGAAGATTCAAGTTGTTGATTATGTTATGATGAGTAGAAACGGTTGAGATATTAGGCAAGTGTGTCTTGTGGAGCCGATTAGGTTTATGCGCCAAAAATCTTGTTCTTCTGGGTTTTATACACACCAGAGATGATGAGTTTTACGGTTGTTTTCTATAAGTCATTGTCTATTTTGAGATTGTGTCAACGAGAAAATATCCAGTGCGATGTAAAGCAACAGCAAGATGTAAATAATTCACCTCTAAGCCATTTCTTCTCCTCCTCCTCTTTCTTCTCCTCTTCACAGATCTTTTTCTATTCTTATTCTTTCACATAAAACTTGTTTTACTACTGGCGCGTTTCTGTCATTTTTACGAGTTTTTTTTCTAAATGGCCGCCGTTATTCTTTCTTGATTTAAAGTGTTACCTCAAGTGATTTATCATTAAGCTATTTAAATACGTGACTAGAAAATTTTGCACGCGAGACCATTAGATTTAAATTCACAATCTTCCATGCGCTTTAATTTCCTTATTTTTTTATTTTTTTCACTATTTTTTATTTCTTCTTTGTCTTTTTCTTACAATCACGCTTTATTTTCATTTCTTATTCCCACTCCCACTTCTACTCTCATTTAACTTATTTTGGTAACCTTGACACGGTAATATCGGTACCAGGGTTCGATAATTAGCATGGAACTTCGTGTCGAGAAAATTACATCTGCCTGCTTACCTCGAGATAAGGCTCGTCACGAAAAAAATACACACTTCTCCCAACTCTGCTGACGATCTCTGTTTTTGCAGCAGAAATTTTTATTTAAGTAAAGTATGCCTCAAGATCTTACAAACAACCGCAATTTTATTCAATTGAAAGCTAATTATTGACGAGAAAAAAATCTTGAGACTGATATAAGTTCTATATAAATAGTAACAATTTTCAAAGCTATGAACTTTGAAATTTAAAACTGAAAATTGATAAACACTTGACCAAGTTTTTTTTTTTTTATTGAAATTTATTCTCAACATTTGAGTTAAATAATAAAAATTTTTTTTTTAAATAATAACAGTCACCGAAAATTGAAAAAAATTTAAACAATCTTATAATTTAGGATATGTCCAACTTTAATAATTTTTAAAAGAGTAAATTTATTTAAAAATCATGAGACTTTTTTTCGAGATCGTTCAATTTCCTAGAAAAATATGTATCACGCTTCTTAGTACGTAAATTGATGGATGAGATATAAAATTTCAAAGATTAAAAAAAATGTTTTCTTGTGTTATTTGAATGGAAAATTTTGACTATAAATATTATTACCTCATAAGGGCTTAAATCTTAACATGACCTTCTATTTAATATTTTCTGATAAAATCTTCAAGATCGTTTGAAAAAAAAAATTATCTATTTCTTGATACACCTTCAAAAATACACATAAATGTCACATGAAATAAGTTAATTTAAATTTGAAGAGAAGCGAAGATGAATGGATATAAGTGGGTCGATGAAGCTCATGGTACGGAAATAATCGAGACTCGATGGAAGCATTTCCAATGGCAGACGTTAGATGTTTAACTCTATACTTATATTCTGCACTGTGCTACTGCTCTGATCTGTTAGTATCTCAGAGCGTGCGAAAGGGTTGCAAGTTTTGCGAGCCGTGCATTCTGACACGGTTTTTGCTCTTGACCATTCCTCAATGCCAAATCTTTTATTACTAGTCTTTTTTTTTTTTTGTTTGTTATTTAGAACAATCAATTTTTCACTGCTTCGCTCAACTTTCGAGCGGAACATTAATTTTTAATTCAACTTATGTAAATTGTTTGTTTGTTTATTTATTATTTATACTTTCGAGTTTTTATTCAACGCGTCTGAACGACCATGGCCGATTCGATCATCGACCGAAATAACGTTGGCATTGTTCCGTTTTCTTCCAGCCCATGCCCGTATTTCCATACTCATTAAAACAGAACCGTTAAATTTAACATTAATGTACTGGACTCGATACTTACTCATAAATAAGTACTCTAAAATCAATTATTTGTGTACTTGTATTTAATTTTTATAGAATATTTTTCAATTTTTTTTTTTTTTTATTTAAAACCATTCAATTTCGCCGGCTAAAAATAATAAATAATATAAAAATAAACGGGCAGACTATTGAAATGATCATTAAAGTTTAACTTAGATAATATTTATTTTTAGAAGATACTTCAGAAGATTTTTAAACGGATGGGAGTATAAGATTATTGAAAAAATGTAAATATGAGTAGAACGCGGGAGCTGTCGTTAAACGGAAGCATTCATCATGACATATGGATAAACATATATAAAAAAATACATATAATAACCACCGTAATGTTTGTTTTATTAATTTATAATTTCTTACTTCTCTAATAAATAACAATAATTATGAAAATAATATTTGAGAAAAAATTTATTAACACCGACTGGATAATAATCCGGCAATGCTGATGACCAGTTGAGAAGTTTAAATATAAATTTATAAATCGTGAGTTTGATAACGTGGATGAGAGCATAAACGCCGGGGTTTTTTAATGGTTGGCACTTAGCCAAAGCTCGTACCGCGCGCAAAATGCGTATGGATGATGATCTCCTGACGTTGGCTTGTAACCGATGAGGTAACCAAAATAAGATCTATCGCGCTGTCTCGACTGATCTTTCAATGTATAAATCGGTATAGTACTTTAATATTAAAAAGTCTCTTCATGAAACTCGATATTTTACTTAATGATTAATAAGATTCATTTATTATTTAAGTGATTGACATACCTGAGAAAAGACGACTAAATATTTTAACTTTGGATTTCATTTTATATCTATTATTACTGTCAACATTCGCCAGTATGTTAAATGAGTAACATTATTATATCTATTTTGGAATTATCGACAGTTTTTTTGAAAGACAGTTGTGGCGTTAAAATTCTAATTTATCATCAAAGATATTAATTATGTTTATTACATGTTCATTGGCTGCGTTCAAGTTTACTAAGTTCTTGGCAGATCTTAGCATATCTTGTATCAGCAACTTAAAGTAACTATATTATTTTTTTTTTTAAAATCTATAATAAAATAATGAAAGGTATATTTATTTAAGTATGTCTAAAATTAATTTTTTGGTAGATAAAGTTAGCCCTGCTCAGAACTTAGTAAACCTGAACGCAGCCATTCTTTCAATTACTTCGAGAATATCGATACTAAACTAACTTCATTTTAGTCATCAATTTTATATTATAAGATTCTCTGAAACAGAAGTACGAACATTATCAATTTAATTTCCTCTTTGAATTTTTTAGAATTCTATATTTGTACTTTATACACTGTAAAACAAGCAGTGTTAAAATGGACTCATTTTAACACCGCTATGTAACACCTATGTATTAACACCGGTGTAGCGGTGCTCTTTTGCGGTGTTAAAAATCCGGTGTAATATCAGTGTAACCGGTGTAATACTGGTGTAAGAGTAGAATAAATTTACACCGTATCGGAATATGAATATTACATGATCCATAAAACACAATTAATATTCAATATTTATCAAAATGAGACAAGAAACATTTATTTAAGAATTTTCAACTTATAAAATTACGCAGATATCGATTTAATGAATGTTATACAACAAGTTAAATAGTATTTACAATATTAAATGTTTAGGAACAATATAATAATTATTTTTATCATAACCATGATGTTTCTCATAATATAATGGATGTTTTAAACATGACAAATCTACGGATGTGCAAAAATAAATTATCTATATGAAAATCATTTAAAAAACATTCAAAATTGTTGTAAAATTGTTCTAAAAATGTTTCAAATTTGTTATAAAAATACTCTAAAACTGTCCAAAAAATGTTCCAAAATTGTCTCAAAAATATCCGAAAAATGTCTCAAATGTATTCAAAATTTGTTCTCAAATAGTTAAAAAAATGTTTTAAGATTATTCAAAAAAGGTTCCACATAAGAGTTAAGTACAAAATTTCAACTAAATTGCTTCAAATAAATTGCATTGATTCTAAAATTATCTTAGAAGTATTCCGAAAATCTTAAAAAAAATACTTAAAAGTTATGAAATAATTACTAAAATCCATTATTTTAGAATTTCCGATTATCAATATGATGTCCTAAAATTGTCCTTTAATAATGGTGTTAAAGTAACACGGATCGAAAATTTACACCGAGAGAATTTCACACTATTATTTCACACCACACGGCCATGTAAAGTGCTCTGGGTCCATTTTTACATCGAAATTTTTTACAGTGTATTTATTTTAATCAAAAACTTTTATCTTTTTTATATTTTATTATTTTAAACTTTCTAAATTAAATATTAACTTTTTTTTGATTATTTATCTTTAATTATTAAACATAGAAAGTTTAATTATAAAAATTGTGTTACTTAAAATATTATCAACACCGGAAAATTTATAACACCGAAAAAAAATATTTACACCGCGACCGGTGTTACTGATACACCGATTTCGGTGTTGAATTTAACACCGGAATTTTCAACACCGTACACCGCATGGACTCACACCGGTTTTTTTTACAGTGTATTTGCTTGATTCTTTTTAAATAATTCGATTTTCCCTGCATTGGATTGTAGTTTAAAACTTTTTAGATTGTGTACTAAATGATTTCTATGGTAACTTAAATTATTTTTAATTTACAACTGCATTTAAATCAAAATAGATGTTCCAGTTTTTCGCGTTAAAGTTTTAATGGATTTAAATTATTAAAATCTTTTGTGATGAATTTTACAATAAAATAACCCGAATAAGAAGATGGAATTGAATTATTGGATAAGTTAATATTTTATAAATTGAAGATATTACTATCAGGCAATTAAATGGATGTATTATTCATTCGACATTTTGTTTAATGCTTTTAGTGAAGATATTATCCTTCAGATAAAATATTAAAATATTACATTTTATTCAAAATCAAATAAACTAAAAATAAATGAAAAGTAAAATGACTTTATGATTATTCCTTTAAATGCAAAAAATTAAATAATTTACAGCGTTAAAATGTGAATCATGTAAATCTAGGTGCGAAAAATGAGGAAATCATTGCCAAGATCTTATAACAAAATCTCGTAAATAAATTCGGTGAACCAAAGAACAAGCATACTAAACGGTTACAAAGAGCTTTCATTGTCATGAATGTCGTTTTAGTCTTTGTTATAGTCTAGAATGAACGTGAAAAAGCAAAAGCCTCGTCTGTTGGAATAAAACTACCAGCGCACCGGTGCCAAAAAAAGTTTTTACCGGCGGCAATTAATTAGCGACGACGATCATCGATCGGTAACATGTTTTTAAGGACACGCTGTGCAACGATGTAACCAAGTTCTCAGGGCCACATTAATCTAACTTTAGCGTTTCAGCCCGGGAATGTATTTGTTGGTCAGCGACAGATAGAGATACATATGTATACATTATTATATCGAGGTGACGTTCTACCTACCAACTTGAGGGAGCAACTTTGCATCACCAGTTTTTGTCCGATCTCGTTCATCTGCAAACGAATTAAATAAACACAGTTCTGCTGAGTAGCCTCATATCCGGTGAATCTAGGCCTATCGTAGACATTTATTTCATTTTTATCTTTATAATTTTTTTTTCTTTTTTTTTTTACAATTTACAATCAATAAAAATTGATAAATATTCGATAATTATCTGACTGGCAATTGTCATTAATTAAAACAGTGCAGTGAAAAGTAAAACGAAAAAGATCAAAATGGTTTTTTAGTTCGAGTAAATATGAGCTGCGACGCGTGTCAAAGTAGTTCGCGTAATGGAAGCCGTGAAATGAATGTGAGCTTAAATATTTTCTCTTAGCATATAAAGGCGTCGATGTGGGTGGGTAATATTGCGCAATCAAGAGAGAATTTGTTGATTCAAGAGACACCTGTATACCTTTTTGGCATTTTCAAATTAAATTTTTATTATGTGGACATTAACGCCAGAATTGCTCGTAAGGAATTATAAAAATTTTGAAATCGTTTCGCCAATTAGATGACGGTACAACGAAACTTTAATTGATACTTTACTGAGATAAGAGACTTTGGGAGCGAAATAATAGAAAAAAAAAAAGAAAAATGGGTCTGCTGCTATCGATTCTAGTAGGGTGTGTAGGCGCAATTGAATTGCTTGCATGCTTGAAACATTTAACGGAGGAAATAACAATAACCCCGGCGCCGTGTTTGTCTTACCATGGCCCGGCGATGGTGGATAATCCGAGCTTCCATGACTCCCTTTGCGGAATCAGTCATTCGGAAGACTTGAGGATGCCCTCTAGTGCGCGAAATAAACTGGAAAATCTTCACGAGTACAGTTTGAGAGTACGAAGTGAATTAAAGTCACACGGGTTCGGAGACGGAAGTACTTTGTCGGAATTGAGTAGTCGTGATTTAAGAAGCGTATCACGGGCTGATTCCAGGCTTAGTTTGGATTTCGAGCTGATTGAGAAGGATGCGGAGGAGCCTTGGCAAGCGCTGGTTGATGGCACGCGAGATCAATTGGCTGTAATATTAACGAGGGGTGATTTTTCAAAGAGTTTCGATTATGATAACGAGCAAGATGACGGGTATGACGACGATAATGATGATAGGTTAATCCTCGAAGAGATTAACGACCCGGATAAATTAATTGGCGAGATAGAGAGCAAGGGAATATTGAAACCCATTCCGATTCTACCGAAAAATTTATCAAACTCGAGCTCGTCGTTGGACTTGAGCACGACATTTGAAAACGACTCGGGCAATGAATTGCCAACGAAAGAACACTTTAGACACGTGCCTGTGGTTGTCACGAGGTATAATGGAGGATCCTCCTCGTCCACTCATTCTTCGTTTGAGGAGTCCGTTGTTTGTAGAAAATCACAGCTTAAAAAAAGTTGCATTAAGAATAGAGAAATTGAATCCAAGTCTCCAGATCACTCGGCAATGCCGTCTGAGATCACTTCAGTCAGTAGTTTTAAAGGAGAGCTTTCCTCTAATGAAAGTCTCTTGTCAGTCTCGAATAGTGATCATGTCAAATCGATTGATGGAGATGAAGATATAGACAGAGAAAGTAGAATTAAAGACCGAGGTACCAGTCCCGTTTCACAATCTAGCCTGAAGAGACACAAAGTTAGACCGACCAGCGTTTTGAGAAAGTCCACAAGGTTGAAGTCAAAGAATGCAGAAATAAGCAAGTCCGCGGAAAATTTAAGCACCAAAAATCTTACCAAAAGACAAAGGGACCCGGAGAGACGCAAATCGGACATTTCGATACAGACTAATGGCAGTAAAGAGTTCTATCGTGATGAATGGACCAATACGTCGCCTACTGACAGTGAAAAATCTATGTCAACGAGCAGGTCGAGCCTGGTGTCTGTCGAAGTGCAAACAAACCTCGAGATCGATGATTATGATATTCCTCCGTGGAAATGTTGTCCAAAGTCAGAAAGCATAAGAGATGGGTGGATGAAAAACGGGAGGAGGTCGTTTGTGAGCAAACGGTTTCCTAAATCACGATCGCTTGACGATCACTACACGGTCGAGTACGGGTCTATTGATCCCGTCAAGTCCATGCAGGGAGTCCATTACGTTCCGAATAACGGTTTACAATTTAGAGGGAATAATTCGAGAGTTGAGGCTTCCACTGCAGATCCAGCTCCTGCTAGAACGAGCTCTGGCGATGCTGAAGCTACGAATAGTTGGCGACCCTCCATGTTGCTGGGCAGTGAAGAGGATTCTTTAGATGAAGAAGAGTTTGTGGATGCTGAAGATGAAAGTATTTTACAAACTACAGGCCCCATTGAGTACTGCATACCCAGCGTTGAGTCTAGTAAAGCTTTTTGGGTAAATTTTATTTTTATTTATGAAACGTAAATCCTCTAGTGGCCACCAATTATTTTTGTTACTATTATTATTATTATTATTATTATTATTATTATGTAAAGAAAAGTTTATATTTATTTCGCCTTCACGTGGATGGATATAAAAATAATAATTATTCAACTAAATGGATTTTTTAGCTCTGATAAAAAATATTCATTTATTTTTTAAAGTTTGAAAAAATAAAGTTTATTTATAAACCCATTTGTTATTCAAAAATACTTTAAGTATTTAGCTATTTATGATTTAATATTCACACTCTTGAGTTGAGTGACGACGCGGGCACGCATATTTTGTGGTGCCGGGTGACTCTGTTCATCGCGTGAGGCAGACGAAAATAATATCTAAATCGTAAGAATTCAATTACGTGGGTGGGAAATACTGCGAGCGTGAAAGACGATAGTCTTTTTATTTATTTTTTATTAAATCATGGATGTTCCTTACAAGCTGATACGAACAATGTCGTGCGAAATTGTCAAGCCTTTTTTTTTTTAAGTTTATTTGCATCACTTTATGTAAAAGCTATCGCTATTGCGATTACAATAACAGTTGCATCACTTGTTTAGAGGTAAGCAATCTGCATACGGTTTTGCGATTCCTAATTCGTAAAATGATGATCAATTAATCAAACAAACTTGAGGCTGAGTATTGGTAATTTATTGCCTGATGTTTAAGTGGCTTTGAATAATAAATGGCAATAATTATTACGTCGTCAATGTCATAGCTTTTAGTATAGATATCTCGCCTCAAGTCAATGTCAATAGGATTTATCGGGACGCAATAATATTATATATTGGTGACGTTTATACTTATTCGTTATCAATACTTTAGAGACAAAATAAAACTATTTAAATAAATCTCACGTTACCAGACTTATTCATCAGCAGCCGTATGAATATGAATAAAAAAAAAAAAAAAAAAAAAAAAAGATAAAATAATATGAACAATATATTGAGTACGCGTGGGTGTACCAGACATTGGTGATGCGTGGAAAATGCCGACCTACTTGCGCGCATCTTTTTATGTAATTTTTCAAATCCCCACTCTGAAATCCTTTTCAGTCTTTTTTCTATCTTACGTTTACTTGTTAATGTCAAAATCCGGCATAATGTCTAAAAACCACCTGCTTGGCACAAGATCAAAGTGTCGCGAACATTGTCTCAACTTTCTTTTTATTTTCCTCAACTTTATATCGTACTTAAACAAAAAAAAATGTCCAACAACGTCAAAATGATGTTTTTCATAAAAATTTTATTCGACTAATAAAAAACTTTCGACATTTATTTTCACCTGTTGATAAATATCTATTTTTATAAATAGATTTATTTATAAATATTTAATCCCGGAAAAAAAATTAATCTCTCAATAAAAAAAACCCGATTAATTTATTCATTTATTAAATTCTTTTAAAATTACATATATTATGAATAGAATCCTCCTATTGAGAAGAGTAAAAGTGATACCACTGGAATTTGTGGTGTTTCCTGAACTGAGTTGAGTTTGCGTTAACGTCAGGCACTAAAATACACTCAGTCTTGTTAGTGTATAGTATATAGTGGTATGCTTTGAGAAAGAGATTAACCGAGCAGAGACAGAGTCAGAGTAAAAGACAGAGAACACTGGTTTAATTATTATGAGAGGTAGAGAGAGAGAGAGAGAGAGAGAGAGAGAGAGAGAGGAAAGATAGTTGTGATAGTAACTGTACTGGTACTGGTACTAGTACTGGTACTGTTGATGATGAGGATACCGTGAAAAATATCATTGGACGGTCTAGTTGGTGGAGTGTAAACTGTCTGCGAAGAAGAGTTGCACCCGGCACACATGCATCGCCGACAGCGGCAGGCGACAAGACGATGGATGAGGAGGTCGCTACGGACTGACAACCAGCAGCACGACCACGAAGACGAGGCTGACGGTGACGACCAAGACACCAAGACACATCCAGACAGAGATGGACGACAAATAACGGTAGTGGGACTGGGTTAGAACGTTAAATTTCAAAGAGAGTAGGGGAAAACATAGCCAAGGGATCATGATCAAGTTAGGACAAGGGGTCAGAGACGCACTCTGGAGTCGTCGGGACGCTGAAAATAGCGTCTCGATATGAGGATGACGCCCAACGCATTCTGTTCCTAGATTTCAGTCAGTTCGCAAACCTCCAAAGGAACAACGCGGTGCTTTCTGATTTTCACTCATCTTTATTTTGTTTTATTTTATTTATTTATTTATTTATTTATTTATTTATTATCAAATCGACTGTCTTATCCTAACGAACCGATTTTAATTCGAATCTAAAGTAAAGTAAAGAAAAGTAAATAAATATAAAAAAGTTTAAACGTTTGGTCGTTTGTACGTCACCGTTTTTGGTTTATTCGTTACCGAACGTTACGAGACTGCAATCGAGGGAGAATGGCGGAGGTAGAAAGTGCAGTGTTCACCACCACGGAGCGAAAGGTTCGCAAAGTGAAGAAGACGACCAAACGCAGGGAGAGCAGCGACCAGAACGCGGAGGTCACGATCACCGAGGTCGACAGCACTCAGAACAACCATCACGCCATCGACGAGTATGTGCTGGCTGAAAATCCTACATTCGCGTTCCTTCAATTACCTTTTTTTGACTATCACTTTAGTTTTTACTTTTTTTATGTTGTTTCTTATCACGGTTTGATTTTCCTAACAGAAGGGCGGCTCCGGTGACTGCTCAGGTCAAGGGGTCTCCCTGAGTACACTGATAGAAGGATTTCTTAGTATTTAAAAAGATTTCTTTTTATTTAAGAAATCATTTCTTAAACATCATTTTTTAGTATTTAAAAAATATTTCTTAATATTTAAGAAATATTTCTTAAATACAAAGAAATATTTTTTAAATACTAAGAAATGATGTTTAAGAAATGATTTCTTAAATACAAAGAAATATTCTTAAATGTTAATAAATCCTTCTATCAGTGTACGTGATACCGATTCTAAGACACGGGTCTATTTCTATTCTGTATAAAGAGTTGTTAAAGGAAAAAAAACGCTTATCTTGACGAATTCTTGGCTCCGCAATCGAAATATCTAAAGCGCAATCAATTATAATAACAATAATGACAATGATTTTTTATCCATATTGCAGATAAATATCATAAAAAATGATATGATATTTACCTGTTGATAACTCTTAAATTATTGTTATTATTTTTAAAAGGCTAAATTATGTCTAAACCGCGTTAAATACATTTTATTTACAAAATACATGTAATTCAGCCAGCACATACACCAGCACTCACACAAGGTACATATTTCAGTGTGACAAAAAAGTCCAAATAAATACACGCTAAAATATATAAATTACCATAATGAAATATAAAAATGTGAATTTCATACTCATTAAATTTCTGAAAATTAAAAAAATATAATAATAATTATGTAATTGTTTTAGTAATTAAATGACTATGACTAAACAATAAAAAAAAAGCTAATAAGCTAAATGGTTATTTGTTGCAGTTAATTTTCAGTGGGGAGTACACAAAGGCAATGAACAAGGATTGGCACAGCGGTCACTTCTGTTGTTGGCAGTGCGACGAGTCCTTGACCGGACAGCGCTATGTCCTGCGCGACGAGCATCCCTACTGCATCAAGTGCTACGAAAGCGTCTTTGCCAACGGGTGCGAGGAGTGCAACAAGATCATCGGTATCGATTCAAAGGTAATAAATTCTAACCAAGCGAGTATGGTTTCACACTTAATCCTGGCTTGCAATTGTATATAAGCAAAAAGTAAACCCAAATAAAACCCTGCTACCAACATCTCTAATGATAGTAATAGTAATAATATTAATAAATAATACCAATAATCATAGTAGTAATACTTGAGCTTATTTGGTGCCAACGTAATAATTGCATTTTCGTGCCAATGGACGACATTATAATGTCGGTATAACTAATGTAATGTAGTAATGTAAAAACATAAACGAAGATACGGAACAGCAAGAGCCACGGGTGTCGGCTTACTCACTCCTAGAAATAGAAACACCCGACGCAGACATTACATCGCTGCTTTTGCTGTGCTCTATAGTATAAGTAGTTACTATACAGTGTACAGTATACAGTATATCTTATCGTTTTTATTTTCGTCTTCTCCCTCCGACGCAATAGTCCGGCTAACATCATTTTCATACTCCATAACTTAGTTTGTAATATTTATATATATAGACACTTAATAATTTGTAAATTTTGTTACAAGCGAGCCAAATTATTAAACATCAAAATATCTCTTAATGACACCAAAACATGTTTCCGTGCCAAAATATCGTTTGTTATGTTATTAAATCGCCAACAAACAACTTTGTGGGTTGTTTTAGACAATGTAACGGTTGTTACTTATTTTTTGGGCATTCAATGATGTTAATTAGCAATAAAAATAATAATAATAATAAAAATAATGATATTATTGTTTAAACGAATTGAATTTATTTAAACAGGATCTGTCGTACAAGGACAAGCACTGGCACGAGGCTTGTTTCCTCTGCAACAAGTGCAGGGTCTCTTTGGTGGACAAACAATTTGGAAGCAAGGTCGACAAGATTTATTGCGGCAATTGTTACGATGCCCAGTTTGCAAGCCGCTGCGATGGATGCGGCGAGATCTTCCGCGCTGGTATGTTATTTTATAAATTTGAATTAAAATCGTTTATTTAAAATTTGATTTAAGGTTGAGTTCATATTAATATTAATTATTTTTCCGATAAAATTTTAATTAAAACCAATTATTTAATGTGAGTTAATATAGAGTCTACTTCAATATGCAATAAATCAGAATTCAAGATCACATAACGTACCAATAGAGAATATTAACGATCGATGATTGATTAAATTTAACAATTTAATTGCTCTCGGCAGTGTAGCCTTTAAATTCAATTTCGTAGGATTAGTGTTACTTGTATGTGATGGTATGAACAATCAACAGAGTTGAGGCTTGAGTTAAGCGCTCACTCATTTTTATTGTATTTTTAAAATCTTTATCTCACTCTAGTCGTATTCGGGTCTTATTAAGGTAAACGAGTCAAGGCCCCTGCGATTAGACATTGACAATTATCGCAACCTCTTAAAACATCAATACAAGTGTGACATTCTTTCATTACGGTAGTCCTTAAATTAGATTTAAAATAACTCTTTTAATTGTATCGCTTTAAAAATACATTCAATGAAAACTTAAATAAAATGCCTATTTTTGATTACAACACTGAGTATAAAGTATTGAGCGAAAAATTTAATTAAAATGTTAAATATTAAACATGTAATTAAACATCTAGCAAGACATAACATAAATACCACTAAACAAAGTAGAGGAGTATAGTCGTATAGTAGTTAATTTTTTTTTTGATACCAAGCAAACATGGATTATTAATTCTGAGAATACTTTAGCCTGTGCAAATACACAAGAGTTGTGTGTACGCTAATACATATAACTATGTATACTTAGAAAGTGTATCAACTGTCGAGTGTATTATGTATATATAGTCGATATAATACAGCACTTGATAATAGAACAAATGAAGATTCATTCATGAATAAAACAAAATGTAAATAGTATTATAAATTGTATATAACGAAAGCCTTATTCACAAATTTATTTCTTCTCTCTATTTATTATTATTATTATTATTATTATTTTTTTTTTAACGCTAACTATACGAGTGTACATTTTGTATACCCAGTGAAATTGTTGCGCCTGCTCAATAATTTACTCTACATAATGATAATAAGACAAGAATATTATACCCGCAGTGGCTTATAAGCCTGCGGGCTTACCACAACTTTGTATTTTATATTATCATTCGATTGCTGAACTGATGCTTAGTTTCTGTTTATTTATTTATTTCCCTAAACTTTCTTGAATTTAAAAATAATTTTCCATTTAATTAAAACGCTACTTCAATACTACTCCCATCACTGTTATAAATAAAAAAAAACTATTGCTTGAATACGTGATTACGCTAAATAAAAAGAAATAAATATCGTGAATAGGAAATAAGGTTACTCGTTTTTATAAAATGGGAAATAAAACATTAAGTATAGCATTAAGCGCTGGCTAGACCGCGTGGCGCAAAAAAATCGAGAAAATTAGTATGTGTATGTGCGTTACCGGAGTAAAATCAAGGTAATCCGATAGGAGATAACACTGTAACTGGAAGATGGAGGAGTAGAGGTTTAAATGACGATACCATACAATAAAACATAAACACTAATACGAACACTAACACTATAAGAGCTAAGTATAATGCAAAAGAGAGAGTGAGTTTAAAGTATAAGGTGGGAGCGATAAGAAGAGGTAGGATAATCGAGAATGGAAGAGACTTTGAGAAGGAAAAGGTTTTAAATGGTTAGTAGGTGGGGATAACGCGGGTTCTTTCAATAAGTATCTCGGCACATCGATGATCACGGCTTACTTCGCGTATAGTAATCACTCTACTTGCGGCTGGTATACTGCTGGGTAAATTCGTGCTTTATTTAGTATCGGGTTCAGTGTTACGATTTTTTATTTTCGTTTTGTAAAGTAAAACAAAACTAAATAAAATAAAATGGCAACCGAGGCGCTGAGAGAGCGTTTGTCTACGAATTTACGTTTCACCACAAAAACGATCAACGAAGACCGGATCAAAAGGGCCAAAGAAAAAGATGAGGACGTCGCGATATTCAGTATGATCCCCGTGGAGGGCGATCCGCGATTTCGATGTTGTCTAGGCCGTGATTGCAGAATCGGCGATTGGAAAAAAGCTGAGCCAGGTATTGCCAGCCCTTTTGATTTTAATTTAAATATTTTATTCAAATAAATTATAGTATTATTTAATATGTTTAAAAGGTAAAAAGTGACTGAAAATAATTAAAGGTCGTAACTGATAGTAATGTGGGCCGAGGCGCGCATTAATACGTCATACAACCGGTCGATTTGTACCGAGGTGTATAGCCTTATCGGGTATACCAAGTGTGATTTTTTTCTATGTACAAAATAATGTGTTGTATTTATGACTCCTATGTCCGTGGATTGGCTGTTCTATCACTGTTTGTGTTCTGTGTGCCAAGTAAATAAGTAAATAAGACACACTTTACTAATTGATGGTTACTTACGAAACAAATAACGTTATAGTATACAGTATGTAGTACAGACGGTTTTGTTTGTTTGTTTTTTCCCTTTAGCTCTAACGTTTATCATCATTACGGGCCGCGATCGATCGAAAGCTCGCCTTGACATCTGTAGTCACTACGGTTGACCTTTTCCCCGTGCCATCCAATTTGGATTAAATTTCTCGTTAATTAATAATGAGCGATGTAAACAATTATGCAGATAAATATGTTTTGGTAATTGGGACAATTATGGGTAATTGTACGACAGTAGTAATGATTAACTTTTTTTTTTTTTTTTAATTGATAAGTCTCTAAAGAGATGAAGAAGTAATTTTTATTTTTTGTTTCAATAAAAATTTAAATAATTATTGATAACATGATAATAAATAAATAAAATAGTTTAAAATGTATATTGAATGACAGTAAACATTTAACGTGGTATGGTATACATTGACCAAGTTGCGACAATCAGCCTTGAGGCCCATCTGAGTTTATACTTATACGGAGGTGGTCTGGACACTCTGACGTCACTTTGCGGTCCTACTGAGTCATCGATAAATATTTTTTAAGAATGAATAATAATTATGATTTTTAAGAAATAATGTTTTGTTTTTATAAATTTATAATAAAATTAAATACTTCCGCGTTAATTGAATTTATATTGGAAATAAATGAAAATTATAAATAATTATCCATTGGGCCCAATTGTGACATTGATAATAAATTAGTAATTAAAAAAATAATTTATTAATATTTGAATATTTAAATGGACTCTGACAAAAAACATTAGAGTAATGAACGAGGAAAGGACGTCAAAATTAATCAACTGTAAACAAGTTTGCGAAGATAAACATGTGTAATTTACTTTGGGACGTGATATCATTAATCGCATCGTCTTGTGGCTAATCAGCCGAGTTAGATCATCGGTTTAAATAAATAAATTTATTTAAAAAGTCGTTTTATAATTTTGTTTTTGTAATTGAATTTTTTTGTTTGTGATAATGATAAAATTGCTTTGTCGAGTTTATTATTGTACATCGCGAATTGTGAGTGATAAAAATATTAACAGCTATTCATTATCATTGTCGAACTTTTTCATTATCTGTACTTGTCACATCTGGTGATTTCAGGAGTCGATTTGCGTTAAAAATACATACGATATTGTGCGTTTAATTATTAGCGTATAGAATTACTTAAATGGAAAATAATGCACAAAATAATATGAGATAAAATTTATGCAGAGATAAGTAAGTTTTGAAATAGTGGTAAAAAATATGAGGATAAATCAATGTGTCATTTATAGTAACTTCCATAATTGGTTGATTAATTTAAATAAAATTAATTAAATGGTAATTTTTCAGGATTTTATTTAAACCCATATTTAAAGTGATGTCGGTGGTAATTGAAAAATAAATAACCATGCTGGGAATGAGTCTAAAATTGGATGTGTCATCGTAAAAAACTAGCGATGGTGACACATAACTAGAGAACGAAAAATAAAATAAATTACTTAATTTAGTTGTCTACCTATCGTTCATGTGACCCGGCACTTGAATAACGAACTGACAATTATTTTACTGGAAATTATGTAGGATCAATCGAAGCTAATTACTTTTACTAATTATTTATGTTATTAATTGAATAATATATTTAAATGATGGATAGTCTAATTTTATTATTAATTTCTACACTGAAAAAAAAAAGCTTGATTCAAGAGAAAAAAATCATCATTTTTAAGAGTTTCATCGTTTTGAATAAAGTAAAAAAATTGTTCTTAATTAAATTTTTTTCTTTATTCAAGACGATGAAATTTTTAAAAATGATGTTCGTGGTTGAAAATTTCACTCTTGAATCAAGCCAATTTTTTATTAGCATATGTACTTCTTACACTCAATAGTACCTAAAGGTAGCTATTACATCTCTCGTATAATTCGGATGCGCCTAAACTCCACTGTCTATCTTAAAACAACAAATAAATTTGTTTACTATTATGTTTTATGTATTTTCAACACTAAACAATAAAGTAGCTATCTTCCAATAGTCTTTACTTTAAAAGCTCTTGTTTCTTGTACTTAACTCGTAATGTTTATGGGTTGAGCACAAGGTAAATATGTTGTTAATGGAACCGGTAAAACGGCTTTAAAGATTTTTCACATAGCGTTCCAAAAATTCAGGTCAATCGGATTCATACACTTGTTCGATAAATAATAATAAAAAACGCTGTGATTTATTGTATCACTTATTGACGCATCTGTTTCTCTGATTCCAATTTAAATCTTAAATTACTCACATTCCATAATAGGCACGTGCTATGTGCAAACAAGTATTTATTTCAATGCGTAGGTGATTTTATCTCATTTTAATATTTTAATTGCTATTACAGATTTATTATATGTTATAATTAAAATAATAATAAAAATGTAATAATAAATATTATTATTATTAGGTTGCTAATTGATACGAGAGCTTAAAATAAAGAGATGCAAAACCATAAATCATTTAAATTCAAAACATGATGTTTTCATTAAAGCGACCCCTTTGACCCATCTTGTGGGTTCAGCATTTACATTAGACTAGAGTTGATGAGAGTAGATCTCGATGTAAATGTAGATGTAGATGTAGATGTAGATGTAGGTGTAGGTGGGCTCTCTCTATCTTTAATTAAATACAAAGTTATTCTGTTTATTCACACACCTCTTTGGGTGTTTGTTGTTGTTATGTTTTTCAGGTACCAAGAAGATGGAATACAAGACTCGACAGTGGCACGAGAAATGTTTTTGCTGCGTCGTATGCAAGAACCCCATTGGTACAAAGAGCTTCATTCCGCGAGAACAGGAAATTTACTGTGCCGGTTGCTACGAGGATAAATTTGCTACTCGTTGTGTCAAGTGCAATAAGGTAGTTATGACACCTTTTTTTTTTCTTTATTGAGACGACTGTATAAGTATGTCGCTTTTGTTTATTGTCCAAACAAGTCTAATTTAAAAGCACACCAGCTGGTGTATTGTTTTCGTCATGTTTATATATAAAATTTAAATTCTGAAATATTCATATTATTTTTATCCATCATAACTTTTCATTCTTTATAATGAATCATAAAAACTGCAGTTGTTGAAAATTAAAAAAAAAAACAATACTATATAATTTTATGACGAAGCGCGATAAGCAGAAATTATGTTAGCATCGTAAAATTAAGACTCAATTATTTAAAAAACTTCTGGTTTTATCATTAAATAATAATACTCTTGCGGTAATCATACGTGAAAAAGCAGATAAATTTATTTATTTTTAAAGTTTTATAAAAGTATATATAAGTTAAAGCTCGTAGTAATATTTTATTGTAAGCGACATAAACTTTACAATCGATAAGAAACAATCGTAGAAAAATATAAACTGCTATTGAAAATGATCCTGATATTTATTTTATTTAAAATTATCGATTGAAAAGGATTGGCAAATTTTTTTTTTTTTAATTATTTGATGCATGATGGTTCAATTATTTTGATAATTAACAATAATGCCTTTTAAATGATTAGTATTTTGTCATCCGAGATTTTTTTATTATAATAATTAACTTGTTTCGAATTACGCGTTGATTAAGTACATCAAAAATCGTGCAATCAATTTTTATTTTATGTCCCACTGTGAAAATTAATAACATGCGCTGTCATTAAATGCGATTCGAGTAAATTTAAAAATAATAAATTGACAATTATTTTTTGTTAAGTAAAATTGAAAAAATATATATATCAGAGTTCATTATTGTTGAGCATACAATAACTTTACAAAAGTTACTAATTACTTTTTCCAGATCAGAAAAATTACTGTTTCATTTGTCAAAATATCTCGAGGGTATTTTGTTGCTGTACCTATCGGTAATTTTCAAAGTTTACTTTTTCCGAGCGAGCGGAGAAAATCAATCGTGTTTAATGACAAAGCTTAAGTGAAATAAATGTCTTTTTCCATTGATTCTGATTTTTTAAGTCAAACAATTAAAAAAAAAAAAAAAAAAACAATTATTAAAAACAAATTCTGTTGTAAGAAATTTGTCACATACAATTGAATTACGAAATTATGAATGTTTCTGGTTTTCAAATTAGAGAACCTTTTAATATTTATGATTACAAGAATTATAAAAAGAAATTCATGAATATTAATGAATTTTTTTTTGTTTTAATACAGATTATCACCAGCGGCGGCGTAACATACAAGAACGAACCATGGCACAGAGATTGTTTCACTTGCAGCCATTGTAACAATTCACTGGCAGGCCAGCGGTTTACTTCACGCGATGATAAGCCGTACTGCGCTGAATGTTTCGGCGAGCTTTTTGCCAAGAGATGTACAGCTTGCACGAAACCAATCACTGGTTCGTAATTTTATTTATTTAATATTTTTAATTAAAATTTTTGCATTTAAAAAAATAATGTTATTTTATTACTAAAGATTTAAAATGGCTATTTTATTTCCATTAATCAACGTGATATTTTTTTATAAATCAATAGGCATCGGTGGCACACGCTTCATCTCATTCGAGGACAGGCATTGGCACAATGACTGCTTCATCTGCGCTGGATGCAAAACCTCACTAGTCGGACGTGGATTCATAACTGACGGGGACGACATCATCTGTCCCGAGTGCGCCAAACAGAAGCTCTCGGAATGAAAAATTCCCGGAAAAAAATAATATAAAATAAAACATCAGCTAAAAAGTATATTTAACAAAAAAAATATAATAAATAAAATAACGAGTGTTGATGACGAGAAAATTTATAGACGAGGAATAAAATTCATAGAAGATATAATACGTGTGAAAAAATATAAAATAACAATGAATAAATAAATATAACGACGTATTTTATTATACGAAATTCATTCTCGCTATGATTATAAATATTTATAAAATGAAACTTCATTGTAACTTTTTTTTTTTTTTTTTCGTGTTTTTAAATTTATCGACATGTTCCTTTTTTTCAATTAGTTATATTATTAGTCATCTGTTATTGTAATAGTCATTTATAATTTCGAATTTTATTTTTAGCTCTTATAAATTTCTTATAAATACACACCGCTCCAACAGTATTCGAGATATTTTTAACTCTTATAAATTTTTCTCGAGTATTGTTAGACTTGGCTATTGATTCAATGTATGAGCTTATGAATATATATTTAAAAATATAAGTATATATATAAATATTATGAACTATTAAACAAAATGTCCCAACGGATCATAGTGGGAACAATGTGCAGTTGCCTTAAACAATCAAATCGCTTAATATTAATATATTACTCTATACGTATACTTAATAAATAAAAATGAAAACAAAAAAAAAACATTTAACTTAATAAAGAAGCGAGTCAAGTTACGAGTGATGTTATTAATACTATTTCTAAACTTTTTTTTTATTAACAAAAAAAAAAAGAAGAAATATTAAGTCAAATTAAGCTACTTTGTTAATATAGTCGACTCAATGATTTATTAATTAATATTTTTATTCTGAAATAAACTTGATTATTTGCATTGATCTATTAATACGGAAAATCCGAATTCATGAATGATGAAATTGTATGCCGCTATTCAAGTGACTTTAAATAGAATATTGTAAAAATAAAGTAATTAAATCGCCACTGTACCGGAGTATGACAATAAACGAAATACATACACCCATATTTACACTTACACATACACATACATAACTACATTCACACTTACACACATTCATACATTCACTCATGCTTACGAATACACACACAGTAATTTATTTTGTGATTAGTTACAAAACCAATCAACACATAACTACAGCCCGAGCACAATTGCCAATTTACGCTCCCCATAGAATTGCAGCGGGCAAAAAAATTACTATTTTGTTTTATTTTTAAAAAAATAAACCAATGTAATTGAAATTATCTAAAACAATCCAAAATATCTAATTCTAACTATATGTGTGTGTATCTGTCATCATCTATAAATGATAAACGAAATTTGTGGCCTTATCGTGATTACTATATGATCTATTCTTAATTACTTAATTGGTTATAAAAAAATCTTACTGTTTTTAATAACAATAATATCGATTAACAATAAAAATAATAAAAAAATGAAAATATATCTTTATTATTAATCATTTTATTAATTAATATATGTAGTATGTAAATTTACGGTCAACCACAAATAAAAGCAGGAATTGATTTCAAATTGACTTTATAAAACATTGTTATGTATAATAATGAAATAAATGAATAATAAATAATAATAATAATAATAATAATAATAATGATGAATAATTTAATTAATGATAGTAATGAAAGCTTGCATTAATAATAACGATTACATATACCATGACGAACCAATGACACTTGCTATGTAAACATTTAAAATCACTCACATGCACTAATCGTTTTTATTATTAGTAAATTATAAATAATAATAAAAATATAAATAAACTATAAATATATTTTAAACGTGATTATGTACTTGAAATATCAATTTATCACAATGTAAAATTGATCAAATAAATGTTATTATTTACAAACAATTTTAAGAGTTAAAGAATCATTTTATTTGTATTATTCCAGGTGGTTAAAAAATTGATCGTATCTGTACTAACTCTGCAAAAGTATTGCATCCCCTCGTTAGATGGCGTTACTTGGTCCTTCTGAACTTGCAACCCCTGGTATAAATGTAGGTAATCAGCTGTTCAATGTATGCATGGGTGCAAAACCACGCGATAATATCACGTCGAAAAAAATAAATAAGCGTGAGAACTTTATTATTGCGGTTTATTCGCAGTCCAAAGTTCGGTAATAAAAACGTATGAAGAAGAGACGGAAAAAAATGTGTATTCATACGAACATATCGGATTATTTAGCGAGAACGAGCTTATTTGGTAGCTGAGTAAAGTTATTGTTTACGTTTTATTTTGTGTCAACGTATTAGTGATTTCGTTATTCAGTCAGTTGATAAAATATTTTATGCAGCGTTTAACCATTTACTGATTGCTGTATTTTCATGGATCACAGGAAAATATCATCATCACGGTTTGTTTATTTCAATAGAATTTTTATTACATATTTTTGTTCAATATTTGCGTTTACACAAAATGTGAATAAATATTTAATAATAAACAGGAAACGCAACGAATTATATTATTAGTTTACGAATAAAATAAAACCCGTTTTATCTTTCAGCTTTTTATTTTTTTTTTAATAAACGATATGGATTGTAACTATTTATTTAATGATTTTCTGAAAAAATAAAGTGAGATTTTCATCACTGTGAGGATTGAAAATTCAAGAGAGAATCAACAACTTTGTAGATGGCACTAGGTATACCACGTAAAGAGCTTTGAAACAAATCAACCGAAAAAATAATTGATCCGCGGTGCAGTTTTATAGAGTAAACGATCCATATGACAAGCAATCGATTCCTTTTAGAGTAACGAGATGCTTTCTTACGATAAATTTATTATCTTTTATTTCGGGGATCGATTGATGAGAGCGAAACAAGGGAGCAGCAATGCCTGACTAATTTAACAGTTAACTACTTGCTGCGAAGTTTATAACTTGGTGATATCCCTGATTATCGTTAAAATAAATAATTTATCCAATTAACTTTCGAAAGTCTGGGATCTTCCCTAATACGATGGATGATTGACTTGATAGAAAACGATTGGAAAATTCAATTACCGATAAATTTATTAATTCAACTTACATCGTCTCTGTGACGTTGCGAGGCTTTAAACTGTTGAGGATAATAAATAGAATTTACTTTGCTTATCTAAGCTTTAGAAATCTAACTAAACTCTTTACTTTATAACTTTTTTATGGTCCATTTTTTTCTTTTATTTGATTAACGAGTTAAATATATTGGCCTCAAGTTTGGCTTAAGTACTCTTAGATTGATGTTTCTGCTCACGCGTTCGGTGAGCTTTTTCCGGATTTCTATACGGGATTGTAAGATACGACCGATACGTGATAATATTTCGTGAAGATTCGTTCACATTTTAACAGCTTTATCTATTTAATAAAATAATATTTACAGAGGGTTTTCGATTTTCTGAAACATTTTATATAAATTGATTTATTAAAAATACAGTTATATTAACCTGATTAAATTACGTTCGATCGTAAAAGTTTTCATGTGAAAATTATTCAATTAATCAAAAATGTAATTTCGTTAATATACATAATTATTTTTATAAGGATTTATTTTAATATAATACAATGTTAAAAGTTATGTAATGTTAACTGTCAAACTAATTAATCCGGTATCCAATTAAGAAGCAGTGAGATTAAATTAAATTAAAAAAAGTCAAATTGCCAATAAACTTTTATTAGTATGAATTAAATTTGTGTAAAAAATCCATAAAAGTTAAAAAAAAAAAAACAAAAATCAAGTAACTTTTTTTTTCTTTTTCATTTTCATTATTAGTAACGCAATCTTTTAAGGTTTCAATTCTAGGAAGCTGATCGAATCCTTCGCAGATACCACTCCGCTTTCGTACAACTTTAAATCCGTCACACTCGACAGGGTAGAATCGATATCGAGAATCAGTCGCCCGTCTCTTATAAATTCTTCCGAGAACTAGCTCGAATCTCAAGATCTATCTCTTAAATAATCGGGGTCATTCCGTTGTAATTTTTTTTTCTCCAAATAAAAAACTTTTGACGATCTCTATTTTATTCTATTTTAATAAAAAATATTCCAAACGATTTCAATTTTAAAACTCTACTAAAACTAGTTTAATACTGCATACATTAATCCATAAATTTTAATGATATTTTTTAAAGATAATCTATCTTATATCAAACGCTCTAAAAAACCGGATAGAAAATTTAATTACCGTCAGTTTTATCAAATTTTTTACATTTGATCATTCGGGAAAATTTCAGCAGCGCTGAAATGGGATATAAACCTTTGAATTGCGTGCTTGTATGATCAATCGACGTTGAAAACTAATCCTGAAAAAAGTAGCTTGAGCTTTTCGAATAAGCTGGACAGTAACTACACGAATGAAACTAGTCAGAAACAGAAGAACGGCTTTAGTTCCATATACAGATAAAAATCCACACACAAATAGAGAGCGTACCAGATAGATACAATTCTGAGCTGCCCTGAGAGAAACTGTAAACGGAGAAACGTCTTATCGTGAGATGAGCAAGGACCAAGACGACATTGATCTTCCTTAAAGTCCTGGTGTTTCTCTACAAAGTAAACGATAAAGAAAACTTGTCATCGGTTAAATCGAACGGCTTTGATGATGTGATCATACTCGCTGAATAAAATCTTTTCATCATCATTCAGTTTTGCAAATACATCTATTGGGTATTTTATCTCTATTACGATTCGCGGTGTTTTTATTTACCTCAACAAAGAGTGAGCGCTGCATTATATCCCAGCAGTTAATTCAAAGAGACAATGCGGCGTAGTATCACAGTATCGTATTCAGAACTTAAATTCTTCTATCTTTTTTTTTTTTAATTTTTTTTTTTATAAAAGAAATAACTTTTGCTTCCGTAAAAAAGGTAAAATACACAAGACAACTTGTAGAAAACTGTCTCTAGTACATGATGAAGGATTTTATTTTAAGCTAACGCGACTACAAAAGAAAATATCAATCATTTGAAAGGATTGAAAAGAACGCGGTACTCGGTCAATGGATTTTTTCAAACGAAACGTTATCAACTCGATTGTTACTTTCAAAGAAAAGCATCAAACCAACCGACGTAGACTTGAGTTTTTTTTTAATTTTTATTTTACTCTTTACTTTATTTGTTTCTCTTAATAATATTATTATTATGATTTTTTCTCATCACCCTTTCTTGAGGTGAATTTCTGTTCAATAGACAGCCACCTCGGAACAATAGATAAGCTCTTAGTCATTTACTCAAGCAACTATCCCGTTCCTTTCACAAATTTAACGCGTTTCTCATCCTCAGTTTGGTTATTATGTGTCTTATTCAAACAATGATCTCACTCTCTAAAATGTTCGCAGAGACACATACACATACAGTAGCAAAATAGCAACAGTAAACCAGGATGAACAGGAGTATTGAAAGTTTTATAACCTCTGAAGGGCTTTTGTTCGCCAATAATTTCCAACGCAGCTTGAGTCAAGACGAGGTTGTGTCATTTGAAAACTATAGCAGCTGCAGAACTTTGTTCTTAAGAGTAAGTCCTCGGTTGTCGTCGTCAGTATCGTTTCGTCTTGTCTTACGTCTCTTGTGTACAAGCTCTGTACTCCAATCCTACGGCAGCATAGGGTAACACAGCATATAGTAGTAAAACAGGAGATCGTCTCAGCGAAGTTTACTACCAACTTCGTAGTTAGTACGACAATGTCTTGTCTTATGGTAAGCGTACCTCAATCCACTTGTTCCACTATTTATGGCGGAAAGAAAACTGTTAAATTGATTACACAATCAATCATTTATCAAGATAATATCCTGGAGTGACGTGTAACAAAAATTTAAAAAGTGCGGTTATTTTTTTTCCTCGGTAAAGCCTCATTTATTCTCGACATTATCTGTAATAATTTATATAAAGTAACGCAAAGCTGTGATATTTATTCTCTCGGGCTTTGTTAAACGTTGAAGGTGGTAATTTAACATTATATATTGTACATTATAATGTTTTCTTTTCAACTTAATATTTTAAATTTTATTACACAACCATTTTTGAAGATCGGCCGAAGGTGGATCGACACAAAACGCCGGAAATGATGCGATCCTTTATTTTCTTGAGCAAACGGTCAACCGGATTCGGATGCCCGTCTATATCTGAAGATGCAACAACAGCCAGCCAGCAATCTGATACAACAATGCCCTGGAGCATTGGCACCAGAACTGAACCGAAACTTTGTGCACTTGGAGCCCGTAAATCAGGCTGGACTTTTGTTGCAGTAACTGCTTAGTAAGTACGAGACAATTTGCTGTGCAGACAGGGTATTCACTGAGCATCGACCAGAAGTAGTCCACAAAATGCTTTTGTGTATTATACACAGCATACACTATAAGTGAAGGATATGCCATTTTATTACTTTTACTTGTCTTGTATTGTGTTGAAAACATAGGCTACACAACTGACTTATACACGAAAATATGTACCAGTCAAGTTGATATCGACGTTACGAAATTTGGAGTCTTTCAAATGCCCAAATGGAAGCAATGCGCGTCCCGCTGCCTACTGCCGCCACAATATTGCGGCTTCCTTGGCTCGCTTCCAAGTTCTACTGCAGCCCAAGTGTCCTAGCTCTCTGTGCTTTGTGGATATAGCCGTTGAAATTGTTCCAGTGTGCGGTAGTTTTTAGGATACCTTTTAATCTGTAACCCTCTCATCATAACTTTGATATCGTGCCCACTGCCGATTCTTATCCAGCTGTTCAACTCACCGTATCCTTAATACTGCTTGCGCAAAAGAAAATCTAAAGATTAAAAATCCTTATCGTTTTATTTTTTGCAAGACCTCCTCGACGGACAACAGTTGGAAAATTTATTACTTTGAAGAGAATCATTTTTTTTTTCAAGACAAGTTGGTTCTTTTTTTTTTTTTTTTTTTTATAAGAAATTATTATTGCTTTCATTAGCAAATTGCCTAATTTCAGTTTTAAAAATGATTTATCCACTTTTTTAATAATTAATTCCTCTGTTTTTGATGTTGGATTATTTTCAAACATAAATACTCAAAATAACTTGAATCATTTTTATTAATAAAAATTGATGATATATTCCCTTTATAACCTTGATAGAGAATAATTATAATAACTGTAATAGCAATGAATGAATAAAATATACTGTGAATATTTATCTAAAATGAAATAATATAATTATAATTTTACTAATGGAAATAAAAAGAATAATGATAATAACAACAAAGAGTATAATTCGGATACGAGGGGCTAATTTATGAATTTTTGATACGCGATATTCTCCCACGCATTTGTTGGATACGTAAAATAAATTTGAATAAAACAATTAATTAATATAAAGTTATCGTTGTAGAGAATCATTGTTACTGTTATTATTATGATTACGGTCATTATTATTGTTATTATTATTCAGAGAGTGGTGAATAACCAGAGGTGTTCTATTTTATGAGTATCATTGTACTATTTTCCTCGTGTATACACACAGGAAGGGAATATTTAATCAGTAAGTATTAACATTCGATTGGTTGTAATGCGGCGTGTATGTACCAGCGTAATTTTGGAAAACCCGTGGACTATAAATCAGCAATTTCCAATTGTACGGTGTTTACAACACGAGTACGTCTGCTAGTTACTCGTGTATTTTCGAGTGGATCGATAAGTTGACGCACTCATTCGTACCCGCGCACCCTTTTAGTCCGCAATAGTTCCATGTTTAGCGAGATCGGTTCCAGGGTTCTGTGGGGGGAGACGGCGCGATACCACCCCAGTATATAGTATATAGTATACAGCCGAATGTTGGTAGAATATTTAGGACGAATCGCAAAACGCATTTAGTCATCCGTGTGAATTTTACAGTTAGAGCAGATGTGTGCAAACTCGCGCTCGTTTGAGCACGGTGCCACTGGCTCGGTCTCCATGCACTCGTTGGCGATGCTACACAACGATTGATGATATATCGAAATCATCGTCTATCATTGTCGTCCCGCATGAGTGCTGGTGCAAGTCTAACTGAATATATTTATTCAATTGATCTTTTACGTACACACATAGTCATAGTCGCATCACACTTTTCTGTCATGTGTACCCATATCAACCGACGAAACTTTTATTTTTTATTTTTATCATTTTTTCATTTATTTTTGCTTTTTACTCCCTCGAAAAATGGAATGCACTGTGGAAAAGTCTATGCATTTGATAAGAAAAACTTGAAAGTTGTCTGACCCAAACATGTTGGGGCACTTTTACTTCGGAAAACTCGTAATACTTTATTTATCCCACCAGAATAAAGTTTATATGTATGTATGTATGTATGTATGCATGCATGCATGCATTCAAGTTTTCGCTATTCGCTGTACAGTGCATGGTGTACGCTACACCACACTGCACTACACTGTAAGGAAGAAGAAAAAAGAATCCACTAGTCCATTTTGTCGCGACGTCGATCACACACACATACACACATTCACATTCACAAACGGTGATATGAGGATTATAGTGTGACGACGGTACTTTATATTAAACTTTTTCGTTTTCACATAAAACGAAAGTGCGGCTTTGGGAATGGAATATATATATATATATATATATATATATATATATATATATATATATATATATATATATATATATATATATATATATATATATATTTATAAATAAAAATATATAGGTTGGGTGGGTGGAGTTTGGTTTGGTTTGGTTGGATTTTGATGGGTGGTTAGTTGGGTTGCGGGTGAAGTGAAAAGAGTAGAGGAGAATTTCAGTATAGCAAAATGTCGGTGCGCTCGAGTATGATGGATGCGTTTAGGAATTATTCACAGTAGTTTGAGTATTTTCCGGATGCAACTGAGTTTGTGTGCGAGGTTTCTCAGAGACAAACTACAGTCATTTGTCACAACACATTTCTCGCGGATGGTTATGAATACCCGACCGACCGTACTTCTATCGTAATTTACCGTTATTCTACTAATAAAGTGACTGATAATGTTCTCGCGGTTAATATTTGTCCCGAGGAAAAATCGCTAAAAATCAACTCGTTACAGATATGATTAGCTGCACGCTGTTATATACTCCCGGGTTTCTCATAAAATCAAGAAAATATTAAAGCGTAGTGTAATTATAGATAAGGCGGTGTGTTTGCAAAACACAATTAAGAGATTACGGGAAAAGTTATAATTAAAATGTCATTCTGAAGGGTGAGAAGGGGGAGGGTGTGTTATTCTACGAGATTGTGTTATCTCAGCACTGTACTAGTCTTTTCTCTTTATTGCTACTCACGAGGTTTATGTCAATCTTAAACGACTCAAATGTTTCTTTAGTATTATATCAAAGTACAATCTACCTTCTACCTTTTACTTAACTTTATAATGTTTTATTTCAAACTATAACTCAAATATTTGCATAAGAAATTTCTGAATATTCTAGTCGTTACTTAAATTAATTGTGCGGTTAGATTAATTGGGGTATAATTATTTTTATTAATTTTTACGCTGACAGAATTAATTAATTAAAGTGTTAAGAAAACACAATAGAGTTATATAATAACAAAAATAATAATATTTTTTTAACGTACGTAATTAATCATTTAACGAAAAAGGGTAACACTGTTGAAAACAAGTTGATAAATGTATTTTTTTGTGATAACCTTGAACCTTATAAAAGTTCTTGCATCATAACACGAAGGAAGCGTGTAATTTCCCGGATACTCATCTTTTAAAAGCTATTGTGAGAAAGTGAACGAGGATACGAGAAAGAGTTGAATAGAGAGTAAAGAGTTCTTATATAATCTCGCTCGTGTTTCTGTACTACTTGTGCGGTGGATGGTTGTATTAGTTTCCGCGAAAAAGCTTCGTGGTTAAAGCAACTTTTACTCTACTCTTCTACTCTTACTGTAGGTATTTCACCCATCCGACAAGCTCTACCCCCAAAGGATCCAGCGTTATCGTCCTCAACTTTTTATCCGTCTTCATTCGCGTTTTTCACCAACTGTAATGACCCGAGCCAATTTGTCTTCCCGAAAAAAAAACAAACCACGATGACAACCAAGTGGAAGAGGAAGAGGAAGAGAAGGAGGAGGAGGAGGAGGAGGAGAAAACCCAGCTCGTAGAGGAAAGAAAAAAAAAATTATGAATGAAAAAAATACTGAGAATTGTGAGCTGGCAACTTTTTGATGGCAATCGAGCGAAGAAAAATTTCTATAACTAAAGAAAACTTATTTTTTTTTCTTTTTGCTATCATTATTGTTGTTATTTCTGCTTTAACTAAAATTTTTTTTCCTTTTTACAAGGTAGTATCTCTTTAGTTTACAATAGATTGGTACCTTTTCATAAACGTTTGTTGTTTATTTGTAGTATCATAAGTAAAGCTTTCAGTCTGCTCATAGCTTTTATTCTTCGATTATGTCAACTAAGGGCAACAGATTCCCAGACCATCTGTAATCATCTCGGGTTAACAATACCCGAAGAAGACTTACGCTTATCCGTTGTAAAACTAAAATCCAAACATACAAAAGTAGCTCAACAAGCGTCTGGCGGACTGATAACGAGGACATATCCTGGAGCAGCTAACACCACCGTACAGTATTATTATATAGAAAAGGATAAACGATAGAGGACCTGGAGTCAGAGTCACTTGTGTTACACTAGGCTACGGAACAAGAGACTAGTTCCTTCAGTTGCAGTTTATTTTCATGGATGACAACTTGAATCCTTGGGATATATCCTCTTACATTTTCTCTTATACTGCTTCTTGTTTCTTTTTATCTGCTTCATCCCATAAACATTTGTCTTTGCACAGTTCACATCGATCCGAACGATACTCATTAATTTCAATGGACGCTTTAAATATAGAGTTACTGCTTCGAAACAAGATATCTTTTTCTTTCCGGGATGATCAGTCAACTGGATTGTTTTTCTCATAGATAGGCAGCTCGTTATAAAGATCGGAGATTAGAATTTAGCTTAAAAGTTTCATTTTCAACAAGATTTGGGTTTTCACCCTCCTAATCGGTAGTTTAAGACAAGCATAACTCAACTTCTTGCTTCAACAAACTAATGACTCTTGGGTCTTCTGAAGACGACACAAATTGCTAATAATACACGGAGAAAAATTAATTATAGTATTTACTATACGAAAATATTAACTCCTACTATCTGAAATGGTAATAAAATTAATTAGTCACAAAATAATAGGTGTTATCATTGACAATTGTGCTAGTTACTATTAATAATGGTAACGATTACTATCGAAAATGATAATTGTAATTATTAAAAATTATCTGCTATAATCGAAGATGGTAACTGTAACCATCGCAGATTGTACAAATTCTGAAAGAAAAAATAATATAAATTAATTTAATTTAATTCTTTATTTGCATCCACATTTTAGTTATGAACATTTTGTCCTTTAAAATTTTAAAACAAGTAATAACACAATCGTCTAAATTCATATATGATTAAAATTTCCAAATATTAGAGCTGTTATTGATTATTTTGAATAATTGACTGCGATTATCAAAATAGCAATTATCCAAGATTTGGGTTACTAAAAAAGTCTTATTATTATCAATTGTTAATATTTTTTCACAAGATAAAATAATGAAACATCATTTGATGGTTCCATTATAATTGAATTAATTATAATCCTATCATCTATATTATTAAGAGAAAATACTCTATCTCTAGATTCATAATTAATAAATGACCTTATATCTTGTGAATTATTGACATTTTTAAAAATATAAGCTCACTCCGACATTATACTCATTGAGACCTTTCATTTGAGTACCCACATCAATTTTTCATATATATATATATATATATATATATATATATATATATATATATATATATATATGTATGTATAAATTTTGATTTTTTTGGAAATTTCAAATTTTTTTTGAAAAATCTGGCGTTGAAACTTGTTTTAGACAAATGAAAATTTACATATAAATTCAATCCCGATTTTTTGTGCACTACACTGCGCTACAACTGCTTTTAGTTAATTCAGAAATGCATTCACGCTAACGCAGATTCTTAATTTCTTAAATATTTTTTACTAGCTTAGATAGTAGCTATTGTTATTACTGATGGTAACTGCAACCATCAGGTTCTATTAGGAATTACGATTTTGATAATAGTAGTAACTAGTTAAAATAATAATAGCTATTATTACTGATTATCATCATAATAGTAGGAGTTACCATCAGGATGGTAACTACTACAATTCAGATGGTTTACATAATTATTTAAATAATATTTACTACTATCGAATTCAGTAAATAGATTTTACCATAACTAGATAATAAACTCTACTACAGAAAAACCTGTACAAATGACCACCTTTGTAATATGACCACCTCTCTATATTGACCAGTATCTCTAGGAACCGGCTTAATTACGCTTACATTACCCATATTAATACCTCTCTAATCTGACCACCTCTCTTTACTGACCACCTGCCTAATGTGACCTCTATTTTAAAAATATTCGAACTTCAATTGACCTTTGTACATTGACCAGCTCCTCCCTCTCTCTCATTTTTCGCATTATCTATGAATCTTCTTTTTCAATTTTCGTAAAAATTAATAATTTTATTTTTACCCGGGCAAAATTTTTACCCACTTTTCATTCTCTGTACATTGACCACCTGCATACAATGACCACTCTTATTGAGAACCGTAAGTGGTCAGTGTACACAGGTTTTACTGTATAAAATTTTCTCCGTGTAAGTTAGTAGCTAACGGGGAATGTCTCAGGGCCTCAGAAGTTATTGATGAAAGATGAGATTTTAATGGTGAAGCGTATCTTAATCTGGCAAAAATAGACGAATAAGCTTAAAAATTGATGATTAATATGATTAATTTTTGAGATGAGTCGTCGATGGAAAAGGGTATTTATAAACGTTTAAATATAATTTGAACGTCTGGAGATTTAAAGTCATAAACGAATTATTAATTTTCGTTAAGGTATCATACAGATGATGAAATTATCGATAAACAATAAAGTACTGTCAGTATTGCAAATGTCAAATATCAATTAAAAGTCTCGTTTTATTTTTAAAATTATATGCTCGGAATCTGTACTTTCAGTAATGGAAAGTGTTTAATATGTTTTTTTTTCTGTTATCGTATTAATTTTTCTTAAAACCTAAACGATATTTTTAGTAAAATAAGATAAAAATTGTGATTTCTTATTAGACAATATTAAACGCAAAAATTTTAAAAGTTTAATATTTTTTTACTGGTTCCATGTAATTCTTCAAAAGTTTAATGTGATTATTATATTACAAGAATCTTCTAATATGCAAAATTTCAAGACAAAACTTCATACGTCTAGAAACAAGAAAAAGTAGCGATGTGATTAGGAGTGTATATCAAAAGAATCAACAAATTTTTTTCCAAATGATCATAAAATGTCGTCAAAGAATGTCAAAATAAAGACCTTGTCAAAATTTGAGCTGTTAATATTAATCTTTAGAGGACATGAATTAAAATTTTTTAATTTTAGAGGTCACACAAAATTAATCTTTAGAGGTCACACAAAATTTTCATTTAAATAATATGAAAAAAAATATTTAAAAAATTTGGAATTTTATATTTTGTCTCCTAAGCTACTTATCTAGTAACATTATAAATAATTTTCATAGATAATTGAACGCTCTACAAATAAAGTCTCTTATTATTTTTCGATAAATTTATTTTTTCAAAAGTTATTTAGGGTTAAAGTTGGGCATATTCTAAATTGTTAGTTTTTTTTTCCATTTTCAGTGAAATAATTATTGTTTAGATGAAAATTTATCAATAATTTGTTTGATCAAAATTTCCATCACAGTTGTCCATCAGAAAATATTGTCAATAGACAGAACCGACGAAGACTCAAATAAGTTGTATTCTACTTAGAACAAAAATACCAAATCTCAAATTACCATAAATTAGTAATTCAAGAGCCATAAATTGATTCAAGGATGAAGTGAAGTTAATGAGTGATTCAAAGTGCATCAAGCTATTCTTCGTTATCCGGAGGATTCTCGAATGTATATTAGTATCAATATAGATCGCAGATAGGAGCAGTAACACGGCAAGTGACAATTAGTTGACGTAGATATATATGTATATCCTTACCCTCGAAACATCTAATGTACCAATGCTCTCTCATTTGTAATTCAAAGTGACCATATGTATGCGTGAGAAGGCACTTTATGCATCTGTATAGAGTCGAAACTTGCTTTCTAAAGTCTACAGTCTACAGTACTAGTAAGAGTATTCGTCCTTACTCGAGGGATTCACTTTGGACTGTATCTGGTAGTTTGCGAGACCAAGTATTCTCTCTATCCTTTCTCTCTAAGCTCACCCATTTCACTCAAACACATTTCAGATGCCTGATGTACACGGGGAGCAAAGTTATCTTTCTTTCTCTACTCAGCTCTCGGCTCTTTAGATTGAGTGACGAAGGAATATTCAAGTTGGATTCAACTTAACCAAAGACATACGACATCCCTTTCGACGACTGTTGTACCCTCGCTTTCACATCTATCGCCCTCGCTCGATCAAATTTACATGACCAATACTCGCACTTCGGAACTCGGTTATATCACTTGGATTGCTCTGTGGCAAAGAGTTATTATTAGATGAATTATGCACCGACGAATAATAGCACGGCACTCAAGGCTGACATTAAAAAAAAAAAAAAAAAATAATAATAATAATATTTCTAATGCATGAGATTGAAAGCCTCGGTTTAGTTTTCTTTTTTATTATCCCTTATTTCTTCTCCTTCTCGTTCGTTTCCTTGTTGCTCACTTTTTTTGTCTTTTTTTTTCAGCAGTAACTTTCCCGCGTAAATGTATTCTTTTCGCAGTAAGAGGACGCGTACTAGAGAGGTCGCTTTAAATATTTCATTCTGTTAATCAGACTTTTCTTTCTCTCTAGTTTAGATTTTTTTTCTTTATCTTTTTAAATATATTCACTTTATCCTTCTCTCTTCGGCCCACAGCCCACAGTGCTCATTTCTCATTTTCATTACCGTCCTCTTTTATTTTTTTATTTAGTGTTATTTCTGTGAATAAAAAACACATTTAATTTTATAGCAACCTGTTTCAGGTTCCTGTTTATATTTATTTATTATGTTCATTATTCTCGGTTAAGCCTTCAAACTAATTATTTATATCCGACACATTCAATGAAAATACCTCGTGACATTAATAAAACTTAAAATGAAAACAAAACAAAAAATACAAAAAAAGTTAACATTTAAGAGCTTTCAATGTAATTACTCTATTACTCTGGCAACTGCTGCAAAGTATTTCATTTTTTTTTTGTATTTTAAATGTATTTCATTCTGACCTAAAAATAAGCTTAAACAAAGCAAAAACTAAATCGAACACGGTTTTAATATTCAATAATCCATTAGTTTGCTTTTAGTTTTAAACATCGATTGACCCGTTTCTAGTTAAGTAGACGTTAATAAAAAACCATTAATACGTATCCAAAGTATATATTACATATTTTTTATTTAAAATAATAGACCTAAACAGTAAATTAATTCGACAATATCTAAAAGGAACACCAAAAATATTTGTCGAGGCTCCATTAACTTGAAATACAATTGTGGGAGCATAAATTACGTCCTCCTGAATAGAATAAACCATAAAAACTTAAACAGTGAGTACAATAAGGACATGCACACTCGATAATGCATATTCTACACAGTAACAATGTTGTGAACCACGATGATACCACGCGTATAACAGCTCGAAGCATTGAGAATCGCGCATCCACGAGAGTCAACGATCCGTTGGATTTGCACGACATTACACGAGTCACCAGTGACGGATCGACGATTGGAAATGGAATCCTATGAATCGTTAGTGGATTCGATCACCGCTATAATTACTTAATCGTGCTTGCGTCCGTTCCTCACCCCCTGCTCCCGTATATTTCATCGACAAGCACATCGTTTTCACCCGTTCATATGTATCCGATTTTATTGATCTCTACTACTGAAAAGTATTTTCATAAAACATCGTACAAGCTTACAATACCGTACGTTTCTACTTTTATACCTGTGAAAAAATTTTCTGATGCGGCCATGAAAAAATTTGATGTCCATATATGGCTTAATATGAAAATAGAGTTGAAAATCTCCGTCAGAAGCGCATGATCGCTGAATCGCCTCTCTACAAGAGATTTAAGTCTAAGATTTTAAGTTATTAAACAATAATTTTTTTTTTATTCTTTCATTTAAAATTTTTAGAAAAATTTACTCCTAAATGAGCGCAATAAAATAAAAAAATAAAATATCAAAATATATAAATAAAACGAGATCTGAAATTGTTGACTGAAAGCGAAGAATCATAACAAAACACCAAATTTAATCACATTTAACTAAATTGTAACAATTTATAAATAATGTAAATACATGAAAGCTATGAATAAAGATTTTTAAAAAGCGAAAAAAAATTTTTTTCACGCGTTCTGCATATAGTTTTTTATTTTCATTTTTTCTCAACTAAAATGCATCGAATTATGCTTAAGAGTACGGGAAGCAAAAAAGTAATAATATTGTATAAAATGTTCAAAATTATTTTTATATTTTTAAAATTATCAGCAAAGATTTCTAAAATAAAAAAAAAATGTCATTCTCGTAAGAAGCTTATCTGACATTGATTTTTAGCTCAATCAGCTACTAAACCAACTTTTGTTTAATTAAGGTTAAATTAATACGACATGTTGATTGACGTGCACAATTCTAGAAAAAATACAAAATTATAATTAACTCATTTTTTATTTTTATTCATGGCCTGATGTGGCCATCTATATGACCAAATTAGGTCATATTCGATAATTTTTTCACAGGTTTATGTTATTATGAATGTATATCTTCCACATAGTATGTACGTGTGTAGAAATGTTTGAGTACATTATCGTTGGTAAAATCTTCATGGGTTCTCGTTCCGTGACAAGTGAACATTTTAGTGTAGAAAAATGATGCGTGTTTTGATACGATTCCGAAAAATAAAAGGCAATACTGTTACGTGTCTATGTGTACATAAGTTTATATATATATGTATGTGTTTTGTTATATCTAGACGTAGAAATATGTATTATTATCAAAACAATGGGTATCGACTCGACGAACAACGACGTGAACTAAATTTTATTTTGTTTTTTTTTTTTAGCAATTTCTTTTCTTTTGTCACGATCGCCCTTATTTTATTGTAGTATGCTGCAATAAATATACATTTGTGTGTGGATATGAAAACATCGACGGCAGTATAGCATGTGACTATGGTGATATACTCTCACTCATTTTTACACAATAATCCAATCGCATGATGAGAGAACAATAGTAACAACCCTCTTTGTCACACCCCATTTGTCCGGACATGTAGACTTTTGGCTACTTCCGAGAACTTTGGTAACATGTACGAAGAAAAAAGATTATTATATGATTATTAGTTATGAAGAAATATGAGACTAATAACAACAAGTTTCGATAAATAACAGACATAAACAATGACTAATAACTCATAGCTATAACAACAGTAAGTAATGGATGGTATTCGTTTTTATTTATTATTATTATTATTATCATCATCATTATTATTATTATTTTGTAATTTGAATGAGTAGTCACCTGGCGTTTCTCAATTAACGTAAATACACTTGATCCAATAGAGTGACATTTCTACGTTATCAAAATAATTACCATTCAGTTCACAGATAGAGTTTGACTGATTCCCCAAGTTTCCATTCTATTAGACACCCGGGGCTTCACCTACTGCTAAAAGTTTTCGGTAAGCTTTGTGAACGTTTGCAACTATATCTTTCGGTTCTGCAGACAGACATAGTCATAAATGTGTACATCTATATTATATGTTATATATTATGTACTATATGTCTTGAGACTAGACCGTAACTCGCGGTAAAGTGAAACACTGATGAATGACATTCACTTGCAGTTACTTTACTCGAGTTATGTCGAATGCATTTGAGATACACTACTTATTACAATGAATCTTAGTAATTTATTGTGGGATGTAACACGCCACTGAATAGATCATTTAATACATAATAGAAGAATGTGTTTTTTTTTCTAAGGTTGTATTGTCAGTCATAGCTTTATTGTTCAGAATTCAATAAAATGTTGAATTTAAATAGATTATGGTAAGTTTAGATTCTATCACAAATTAAAACGACGATAAAAAAAGGGATATTAAATATTTTCGATAATTGAAAGACAGATTCAGAGCCAGTAATAGCAGTAATTAATAAAAATAACTATCAAAAATTATTTTTGTCTCTATTTCTTCAACGCAACGTTGCTTAGGTTCATCTGCTACGTAAATCAATTGAGATTTTCTATTTGATATTTGATGTTCGCAATATCAATAGTATTACTTAAATTCTGTTTCAAAATATAAGGCTCTCAGAGATGTATAAGGATAAAAAATAGAATAATGTGACGTATAATATTGTAAAAAAAAATAATAATAATAATCGTGATGGTAATGAATAAAAAAACGAACCGGTGTTGGGCGTGTGGAATGTACAATTTTGTCTCTCGTGGGAATACAGCCTTCACTCGGTGTTTCGCGCTCCGAATTCCCGGGGCGGCTGTCGGGGCTCGATAACTTTATCTTGCCTATTAACCGCGGGATTCGAGAATTTCCGAGCAAACCGGACCACCAGATATTCAAGAAATTCCACAAACTCCGTGTAAAACAATACAACGCAGACAGTAAATGGCAACCTTCATAAATTTAATATTGTTATTTATCACTATTCAATCGGATTTTTGTAATAAAATTTTTTAACAACTTACAGCATATTTGCAGTAAAAATTTTTTATTGAGAAATATTGTCGATAAAATGTTAAAATAGGCAAGGATCCATTTTATTCGAAGCAAAAATTTTAGGGAGCTTTAGGGGCAATAAATATTCCCATGTTAAGCAAATAAAAAATGACTAACCAAGTATAAAAGTGTCGGTGTTTAACTCAAGAACAAGCTGAGGAGTGTAATAGCTCTAAATATCAGGAGGGTCAAGATGACATTTCCGTTTCTCTCGATTAGTTTCGCCCTTAGGTGTTATATATTCCCTCGAGTGCGTATCCTCTTCAAGATACACAGTACAAAGCAAAAGTACATAGAGAAACGTCGTGGGAAAGCACAACGCAGAGAGAATATCTTCAGGAATTAACTCCTCTCGCGAATACTCGCGGTAGCATCAATCAACTTTCCTTCGTCTTCGCCTTCGCCTTAGATCTTGGTTTTATTTTTCACTCTCCTCCTTCCTTCTTCTTCTACTTCCCATCCCTCTTATTTTTTCTATTTTTCTTAGCCGGTTGTTTCCCTTAACCCGTGTATAGTTTCGATGTGTAGAGCAAGTATGTGTTTGAAGAAGTCGATATTGCCTTCCGCTCGATTGTCCGCTCAATGAAGCGACTCTTCACTTGAAGGATATTATTTTCCGAGACCGTTATCATTTTGAATTATTGGCAGTTAATTTTAAATGAAAATTCTCATCTAAAGTACTTACTCATTGACTTCATTTTTTAATCTATAACAACAGAGTCATTTTTCATCCATCAACAAAAGTTATACTATAACTATAACTATAATTCTTATGTTACTCTGTTTTTTCTTATTCTTATTTTTCTTGATATAAAATTTCAGTCGACTTTAATTATGAACGAAAATATTCAAGTAGACTTATAAAAGAAAGAAATTAAAACTGACTAATGAAATTATTAGCATAATAAATTTTCCTGAATATTCAATAGCCATTATATATGTATAATATATACAGTTGATGACTGTAACGGAGAGGGAAAAAATGAATGCCGCTGTAGGCTATTTCGTCAGATAAAAAAAAATAAAACTATTGCGTACTAGTAGAAACTTGGAAATCCTTTTATCCATTCGCGACAGTGGGTCCTCGTCTTGGGACGGCAGACGTGCCCGAAGGGCACACCAATCTACATTCAGCAAAACTTTACTCTGCTGTCAATGTATATATTTATATATAGATTTTTTTTTTGTTAAAATATACGTATATATGTGTATTATATATAAAGATATAGATTACAAATGCATGTATGCGTTTGAAAAGGCCTCGTTAAGTATAGCAAAACGATATGATTCTGGCAGGAGCTGAGATCGTGACTCTTCTTTAACGAACCGCCCAGAAGCCGTAAATTTTTTTTATCCTCGACTCACTCTTCCTTCTACTACTACTACTACTACTACTACTACTACTACTACTACTACTACTACTACTACTATTTTTTCTTCCTTGATTTTTTGTTATTTTACATTAACTCATCACCTGGCAATTGTACGCGTGCGCACTGTCTTGTCGAGTGAGTTAGATAGTTGGCTCTCGAGTCTGCCGAGGGTGGATTCATGTAAAATTCATCCGGCTCTTCGGGTTGAACGGCAGACGAGCGAAGGGGGACAAAAAGGACTCTGATGGTGGTTCAAGTTCCGTTAAATTTCATTTATTGCTCAGTAAGCGCAATTGTTCACCGCCTTTTTTTTTTTTTATTTTTGAGTAACTCGCGAATCAATAATTATCACATTAACATTTTTACTTTTCGATTCTCTGCCACTGCCGTTACACTTATATGACTGTGTACTGCTATACGTAAAACATTGCATGGCAGATTGGAATTTTATTTAAAAAGTTACTCGTATTAAGTTGTTTATTTTTTTCTTTATTCTCAGAACATAAAGTTTGCCCTCGTACCATTGTATTTTTTTTACAACTCTACCTCTACTCATGATGAAGTAAATAAAGCCCTGAGAAACTTAAGACCCTGATTTTTATTCAGCGTCACGCTGTTTACAAAAACCGTTCTCAATCTTTCTACTAACTTTGTACGGGCTTACTATAGTATAGTACTTGAGGCACAATATATTTATAAGAACAATACAGTTTTAATTGAAAAATTTTCATAACATTTTTACAAAAAATTAAATTTTCTAATTACGAGCTTGTAGAACCTTCATACACATATATACCAAAGTATATATAAGTAATCAAATCAGTTAATTATCTTGGTACTCCGTACATCTTACTGCAATATAGCTTGTGGAAATCTCAACTGTCGCTAATTAATCAGTGCGCGTACTACCAGCGCGGTTGTGTTAATTGAAGTAACCTTATTAGTAAAACATACCCACAGATACGCTCGAGCGATTCGTATTTAATTCTCCGTACATTTTGTACCTAAATAGATAAACGGCATACGTACGGGCTTATACATCTGTGTAATTAATTTTTCACAAGTTTATTATTTAAATTTAGGGATAAAAACTTATAAAATTAAAATTTAATCAAATATAGATGGAATTTAATTTACGACATTTACATTGTTTTGATTTTATCGCTCAATTTCTAACGTTACATAAAAAAGTTTGATGACTATCCGATCTGATATAAATCGAATTAAAAATTAATATTTTAACACACTTCAGACGGATAATGAGAAACAAATTTATTACTATGATGTCAATGAACAAATGCATTCGAGATTTGTTAAATTGAAATATGTATTTGATGATTGTTCATTTTTAGTAACTTTTGATTAATTATTCAAAAGCTGCAGGGGCTTCAAGGAAGTTGATAATGCATGAATATTGATTTACTAAATAGTACATAAATTTAATTTTAGACGGAACTGTAATAAATGTTCATTAAAAATAGATAAGTTATATTTACAGATCCTAAATTGTTTCTCTCAGTTTTCAGTCTGGTGTTATAAGATTAATTAGCTCGGAATAATAATTCTATTTAAAATTCAAATTTAATAAAATAAACATTTCTGTACGATGGAAAAAGATTCTAGTATAATAAATGTTTGCGTCTAAAAAAGATTTTAAGCTATTTTTTCAGTTTAATTAAAAGTTTGTTCATTTTTTTCAATACAAAAGAAATGCAGTTTATTAATTTTAAATGAAAAATAAGAACTGTGAAGTAATTAACCCAAGTAAATTATTTAGAGTGTTGATGGCAATAGTTAAAAGAATAGAAATTTCAATAATATAATTTTCGGTATACTGATAAAGAAAAAGTTTAATTAATATCAAGACTAAAATGGAAATGAATGTTTTTTTTTTTTTTTTTTTTTTTTATTGACAGAACGATTTAGAATCATAGTACAGTCTAGCATGTGAATAAAATGATAATGTGTGTATAAAAAGTGTATTATTCAAATTATTAGTAACTTTTTGTGTACAAACGGTCTATATATGGATGATGTAGGCAAAAAGGTTTTTATTTTACGTAAAGTTTTGCTTGGGAGGCCCATCGAATTGAGTGACAGGGTTATTTGTAAAGTTTGGCTGCTGTTATCACGCCGATGAATCCGCGAATATCAAATAAATGTCAAAGTCAGATTTATCCGGGTAAAGTTTCTTGCGGATTCCGAACAATTTAAAGAACCAAGTGTCGAGAAGCACAGTCAGTCGGAGAAAAAGTGCAAGTTTGAGTATAGCGAATGAAGAAAAGTTAGGTTTAAGTAATAAAAATGAAAAGAATAAGATGAGAAGATGAAAGGAGGGATGCAAATAACAAAAATTTTGTTCCCGTAAGAGCCAGAATGGAATTCCGCTATACAAGTGGAGGAGTAATAACGGCAAAGTTCAATAATTAAGAGTGAACCCTAGGCTAGGTCGTTCAAGTTTCTCCGCTCCAGCATCGTTAATATTAAATTTCTTCATCGCTAAGATGCCGGAATAATGCGCTACGAACTTTGAGATATCTTATACCAGCGGAACTTATACCCCTTTGACTATATACAATTTAATAATATGTAACACCTTTCTATTTAATCTATTTAACCCAAATTTACACCTTTTTTTTTTGTATATTAAAATTTGTTGGAGATCCAAATGTATAATTAATTTTGTTTGTTAGAGTGCGAACTTTTATTTTTAACTCTAAAATCAACATGATTATATTTCTTTTAGTGTTCGCTTTTCTCTTGAAGTTTGTCAAAGATTGAATAATTAAAAAAGAAAACAATATGAATGTCACTTTTTGACTTAAAACAATTTTTAAAAATCATAAAAGTTCAAAAATTTGATATCTAAAAAGTTTTACTATTTAAAATAGTTTGTAATTACGTATAAAATACCGAAAAAATTCTAGAAATTGATAAAATTTTGAAAATAAATTTTATTCAATATATATTTCAATTTTTTTTTCACCATCTCAAGCTTCTTAATTAATTAAAAAAACTTTTTTTCGATTTTTTATGGCCAAAAATAAGCAGACCCTTGTTTCCGAACAATCACCGTCAATCTAATTAAGAAGTATTAAATTTAATTGAAGAGACATTTTAAAATTTAGAAAAATGTTCGAATTATGCATTCGATTTCCCTAATGTAATATGGCGGAATAATCTAATAATGATTGCTTCAACAGTTAGATTCATTAATTTTCAGGATTAAGGATTAACACAATTACTCGATTGAATTGTTTTATTGAAGATAATAATGAAGCGAAAAGAGAATTAAAGTGGGTTTCATTAGAAGGGTGTTGTTTAGCAACTATTAAACGATCGATAACTAGAGAAGCTGTCATGTTGGGCAATGTGGCCTCACCGCGACTCTATTCGATTTCTGTTTCCTGTCCCTGCACTACATATATAACACCAGAGTATAGTCTGAGCGAATGAGCTGATGCCAGCCGGCTCATCGACTCTGCCTTGCTTTGATCTCAATAGAACTTTCGGCATGTCGCTATCAGCATCAGCACCATCATCATCATCATCATCGTCGTCATCGTCATCGTCATTATCGTCATCATCATTATTATGCCCATACACTCTCTCAATCACGGCGCTTCCTATCACTCAACCGAATCGACAATTGTTTGCGCGGCTAAATTCAAGAGTAAATTACACAAATTCGCTTACGAGCTTTCGGTTAGTTAAAATAATTTTATTAACTTCATCTCAGTTTAAAGTATTTAATATTCAAGTTCCCCGGAACAAATCGTGGTCGATTGAAGGGGAAAAAAACTGTTTAATGTGAGTGTTTAATTTGACTCAACTACACGGAATCAAATATTGAAGAGGAAGTAAGATGTTGAGAGAAAAAAAATCTAAAGCGAGAATAAATAAAAGGGTCTACAGAAGATAGGTATATTAATCGAAGTGCAAACTCACCACAAGTTCCGCTTGGATTCCCCGGGTGGTTGTTCGCTCTTGCTCTTTCGGTATTCCTACAAAACTCATCGCGTATCTGTGATTTATGCCGCAAAGTACTCGCAAAGTTCAGTAAGCTTTTTGGGGAGAAGCACACCGCACTCCACTAATTGCAACGAGACCTATTCCCCTTCATTCGTTCCATTCAGTTTTGCACCACCTGCGCTAGCTTCCTCTCTTTTCCTCTTATTATCTGGTTGCTCTTATTCTCGGCACATTGTCCTCGTCTCTGATTAATTCAGCGGTTTTTTCATGATAATCCTTCTGCAACACAAATTAAAATAACTGAAACAAATTAATAAATTTGTTATACTTATTTTTTTTTCTATGTTTTACCTCAATTTATATTTGCGGAAAAATTTTTTAGGGTTTAATGGGAAATTGGGTATTAGAGTTTCTCGATAGGATAAAAAATTTCTATTAAAATGATAAATTGAATGTTATTTTCTAATCAATATTGATGTCTGATAATTTAGTTTTAGACATTGAATATTTTGTTATTTTTTTTTAATAATTATTTTTAACTCTTAAAATTTCTTTGAACAAATTTTCATAAATGAATATAATATGCGCACTGATGTGGTCATATATGGCCTGATATAGGCATAAATAGTCATATCAGGTAATGTATAGGAATAAAAAGTTATATATTACAATTTTTATAAATTATAATTTATAAATTATAAATAAAAGCTATCATCCTATAACATGAAATTCATATTTGAGTTGAATTGATTTAGTATCGAAATTATTTAAACTTTTAAAGTTATCGAGCAAAATGGTTCTTAAATCTGTATTGATTAAGATCAAAGTGTGCGCGCACATTGCACAATTTAAATTTCTAGAAAAAATTTCTTAAATCACCTACGGTTGATTTATGTATGGTCACTTTAGATAATTTTTTCACAGGTCCCCCAAAATGTAAACATAAAATTTTGATCATTTCCTTCAATTTTTTTTAACCAGAAGTTTTTTTAATAAAGAAGAGTGTTTATTTACAACAAAACAAAATCCATCCTCCTCGAAACGAGGGAGGGTTCTGTTGGTAATTTATAAATATATAATATTTGTTAAACAATAGACTATTCACGCTGAGCCCTTGATACTATTTGCCATGCTCTCGTTAGCAGAAAAGAAAATTGAGGCCATTCAAATAGCTCATGACTGGGAGGATCTAAATCCTTCTTGCTCTATCTCATTAAGAATATATATATATATATACACTCATGTACATACAGAAGAATAAGTATAAGAGTAAAAAGTCTCACCCCGCAGTTTACACACAATATATCCCACACAAAGATTTAGCTCTGATGTATGAATGCCATAGTAAGACACATACAAAGGCTAGAATTCTATAGGCACCCAGGGACAGGAGAAACGCCCTTGAATGGTGTTGGTTCTTCTTTTGTAAGTCTAGAAAGGACTCGTTCTACTTGAGAGTAGACTCAAGCATCCTTCTTCCTTGTACGTGTATATGTGTTAGTTTATGTTCCTAAGACCATGTGTAGGTCCATATTACATATATATACACAAACTTTAAACTCGAGCGGAATTTTTTGTCGGACATCTGTGTTGTTGTATGGAATGCAGATACTTGAACAAAACATATGTGAAAAAACATTATTGAAATAATTCGCCCTGACATTACTCGATCAAGCGATAAAAATATTAATTTATATACACTAAAATGTTTTATGTAGTAAAAATATAAGAAGAGTAATATTATTATATCATAAGGTGAAATTTCTTGTGCAAATCGGCTGTAATAAATTTCACAAATGTTTTGATAACAAACATATTTGCATTGATGAATTCAGGGGTGGATATGCAAATATACAAGTTGATCAATAGAAAAAAAGTCGTGTTAGCAATCATGCGTTCATTTTAGAGTATACTAAATTCCACCCGAGACCTTTTTTTTGAATAACAAACTTAAATATTAATTTTTTTTTTAGGTTGAAAAATATTTATAATGTAAAGAGTATGAAAATAGTTATAAAAATATTTACTAAATTTTAATAAAATATTTACTCGTATATTCAAGTCTCAACAGTTCTCGAAAATTAGAGAGTTTTAATTAACTGTTTACCGTCATAAATGAGTGAGAATTAAATGAATTATATAAAAGATCCTTGTTGAAGGTTGTTGGTGAGAGAGGTAGAAAAATATTTAACGGTGCTTAAATTCTTAAAAGAGTTGAACTTTTAGTGCATTAAAGTTCGAGTATGGGATCAAATATTGGTAAAATGAAAATAATAAATAATGAAGATAATATTTTAGCATTCAATTTTCACCATATGTCGCATTATAGGTACACCGTACATTTTTTATTACCATAATATCCACAGCAAGATCTCATATATCTCTTCAAAGACATTGAAATACCGTTCACGAACATTCACTCGTGCATTTCTGCTTATACATACACCTCGGAAATGTACATGTATACTCAAGGAACGACTTTTTCCTCGACACTCAAACCGAATGGCTCATTTTTTTCCAAACCTACTTGCTCTATCTCTTGAGTTTTTCTCTAACGGATAGTAACGTGGGTGTAAAAAAAAAAAAAAAATAAAAAACCATATATAAAAAAAGGTCTTGTGCGATACCGCAAACACCGCCGCCAAAGCATCAACCTAAATGACGAATGAAAAAGTACACAGACTTTATATTTGGTGCGATAGCATGTCGGTACCAGAGTAATCATTAGCATAAACGCTAGATTTATCTACATGTTTTTGACGTAATCAAACGCTGGTATTTTTCATCTCTATAATATTCTTTTTATTATTTATTATTTATAATATATAATTTTTTCACATTATGATTTTGATAAATTTATTTTATTATGAATAATGATGATTAATAATAATATAATAATAATAATGGTTAGATAAAATTAAGTATAAGTATTATCAATTTTTTCTCATCGTAATACTATTATCAGACTTATTATGGCCGGTGTGCGGTGAAGCGATAATCGATTACGGTGTGGAAGGAGTAAGTTTGGCTAAAGTCTTGACAAAGTTTCATGACGCACTTGCGATATTAAGTAAAGCCAGATTAACCTGCTGCCCAAATTGGCGAACTTTCGGTATAGTTAATTATGTAACAAAGAGAGTACCCTACCTCGGGCTGAGTTAGGAGACGGTAAAAGGGAATTGGAGATGAAAGGATAAGGGAATACTGAGAAAAAGATTATGGGCGAATTCAAACGACTTTATTTATGTTATAGAGGAAAAAGAAAGCTAAATTGAAAAAAGCATGAGCTAAATTAAATAAAATTGTAAGACAATTGAACAATTTTTGTTGGTATTTTTAATGTGTTCAATATATTATTGCACTACAAAAAAAAAATTTACTTAGTTTAAAAGAAAGTTTTTGAACCAAGAAATTTTTTTGTTTTAAATAAATTTTACTTGGTTCAAGATAATGAAACTCTTTAAAATTTGAATTTTTGAAGTTGTCATGGGAATTTTTCCTCTCAAGCATACTATTGATTTATAATTAACTTTTCGACTATAATCGATCTCAAAATTATCCACTCGATGTTGAATGTTCATTTTAAACTATTCCTTGTCAAAAGTTTTTTCAATTTACCAAAATTCCCTTTTTTATTATTAAACATAATAAAACTTGGAAGGAAAGTTTAAAGTTTTTGAAAATAAACAGGGGATCTCCAAAAGAGAGTCATGACTAAAGGAGTAATTATCAATCTTGAGAATAACAATAAAATCTGGACGGAAATGAAATCTATTTGACTAGCTTACATCATCCTCTCTTCTATTACTCGGTAGAAAACTCACCCATTTCTTGTTCTCTACTTGGTGCAAAAGCTTCGGAAACTCCTGCCAGCGCTTTGTACTCTTTGTTTGACTTGCCCTCTAACTACTCTTACTCGCCTACCTTATATTTTACTTTTAACTCGTCCCACTGTCGGCTCCGTTCATGGCCTCCACCTCAGTCAGCTTGCCTGTTCACTCTCACCCTCTCCATTGCCTCTGCAGCCTCACTATACTGAGAGGGGTAACTAAACTATTGAAAAGTGATAGAACCGTTTCGCTGTCAGACCAGTATCTCTATTCTGCTTGCTCACTCTTCTCACTGCATTCTCTTTTACTTACTCTCAAAACTAATTCTATGTCTTTGTCAGACCAGCGATTAAATTTTACCGGCGAACTTTACGTTTGAGTAAGGGTAATTTGCCGTGATTTCTATTACAACTCTTCTGAGCATTTGACGAGTCACAGAGGACACTAAATTTATCCTAAATAGTTTTCCTAAATTTATTTGTATACGTTCTCGTCCTGTGCTGATGAATTTGATTTTTACTCTAATTATCAAACAGACAAATAGAATCTTTCTACCTTTTAACTAGATAAAAAAAAATTATTTTTAAGCTCTTGACTCTGCAGGTCATTCTTAAAATTTTATGCTATTTTCAAGCCAAAAATTTCCCAATTAGTTGATTTTCGAGCTCAAGAATCTGAAAATTGTTTCAGAACATTTTTTCTTTAATTTTTGAACTACAATATCTTTTTAATATATTGTTCAATTTTGGAGTTCTTGACCGAATTCAGCGTAGTTTATCAAAAACTCATTTAAAGTCTTGAGTCGATTACTCAAAAAATTTGAAAGATGTCCCAAAAATACTTGAAGAAAAATTTTTCTTCAATATTTATTTTTTGAATATCTTAAAAACAATGTGACCAATGAAATTCAAATTCTTAGTTTAATAATAGGCTCAATATAATTATATTGAAATCTCACTAAACCTTTCTAAATATCGAGACACGATAAAAACCTCTCAAAATTGGACCGAAATCAATAACTTCTTACTTTTGAATGCTATCAATTTTCAAAGCGAGAAGTTTAAAACATATTTCATAAATTACAATAAAAAATAAAATATTGTTTTCGTACCAAGTACTACGTAAAAATGAATCATTCTTATCTTAAAGATTTAAAATATTATTCTAGTGAAGTCAATATGCTGTAGTCCAGTAGTTTTTTAATCCACTTATTGTTAATTTCTGAAACTACCTCATGACTCATCTGCATTTCACATTATTTAATCGTCAAACTTTTGACATTTTTATTACAATTAGTAACCCGAGTATCTGAGTGAATAACTAACTTGGAGAAGTAACGGATACAATAAAAAAAAATTAGTAGGAATATAACCAAGGCATGATATTAGGTTTTAAATTCACCGCTACTTTTATAAATTTTTTTTATATACCTCACATATAAATTTTTTTTAAGCATTTAATCCCAATTGAGTATAATTTTTTTAAATCCCGCGGTATAACGTATTCAAAGTTTCTCGTTAGAAAAAGTGATTTACTTTTCTATGTTATTTGGTTATGTGCAGAGAGCATTTAATAATAAAGCCAAAAGTAAAGCAGGGAAAATAAAAAGTCAACTTCAGTCGAGTCCAGTGGAGTCTCGTTGATGTTGCTGATAGGTTCCTGATGGGTTTACGGGAGCAGCTCGTTTTTGTGTTGCACTCCATCCCGTAGAACCTTTCGCTCTGCATGCCTATTCAAACGGAAGAGATACCCAGACCTACGCTGTCGACGTACATAAATAAATCGTTAACCATGTACGTCTACACACCTCCGCTCTGTGTTTATATATTTATGCATGTGTGTGTGCATAAACCCACCCATTTAGGAGTTTTTATTCGCGCATATATAATATATAATATAAACTATATATTATACCATAACTTACTCTGGTTGGTGGCATCGAAGGGTAAAGTATTGCCCACTCGTTAAAACGTAATAATAAATTTGTTTATGCTTGTCAAGAAATAAAATTTTATTAATTTTCTCGGGTTTTATTTCGGTTTTAGTCTAAAACCAAAATTAAGTTTAAAGGGTAGATAATGTAATAATAAAATAGCCATTTTCTCGGCGATTAAACTCAATGGAAGCGAGTAAGAGCAAAAAAGGAGGTAAGTATGTGGGAATAACACAAGTTCAATTTACTCTTACATTGTTGGCGTAGACCTGTTGTTGTGATACGTTGACTGTGGGTCCATTTTTCTTTACTAATGCAAGCTCGCATTAGCGTCACCCGAGTCACTCTTTACGAGAGGTAAAATTATAATTTCCTGGTAAGAAAAAATCTCAGTTAAATTTACTGCTGACGCGATATGTACACCTCGTAGTACCAAGGGCTTGACAGCATCCGGTTTTCATAGACCCACCCGGTCTTGCTAGCTATTTATCCTCGTTTTAGTTTTTTTATCTCCACGGGAACCATTACCCTATCTATCATTTCCAATGAAAAGTGTACAGTACGTTGAGGGGAGCTCTGTAAGGGTTGGATGGTTAAAAAATAAAGCAAAAAACGTTGACATTCCCTCTGTACCTCGACTTGGTGAAAGATAAATTCATCTTCTTCGGAGTTTTACCACGGAGAGTGCAAATATTCATAAAGATATTCGTCGGGCGTGAGAAAGATTCCTCATTATTTTCCACTTTCCTAGAAAACGTCGTTCTCTTCCTCATCGTCGTAGTTTTTGACGAAAAGCAAAAACGAATAACGACAAAAGGAGTAAAAAGTCTAAAGTTTGAAAAATGAAAAGAATATAAAAAGTATGAATTTTTTTTTATTTATTTCGGCGGATCTTTTGCTCATTCCTCTCATCCAAAAGGGCTTTTTCAATCTTCCCGTCGATTCTCTGGCGAGAGGCCACGCCGTAAACATCGGGCAGACTTGCTTGAAATACGGCGACGAATGAAAATAGAATAGCAGGAAAAGTAATGAAAAAGACAGAGTAAAACGGACACTGTCACTGTAAAAAAAGGTGAATTTTATTGAATTTAACCTAAAGAAGAAGAAAACGACGATGGAATTGAATGTAATTTACGATAAAGGATGCCGATAGTTCCAGCAAAGTGACGAAAACAATGGACGAACAATCAAGTTATACAGAAATATATATGTATCTATATATATCTGCTGGAGGGTTAAACGGGAATGACAAGACGAAGTATGCGGTCAAGCCGGAAAATAAACCACAATCGCTTTATCTATTCAAGCTACTGTACCAACCAAGATATACGTGCTTCACGCATCACCGTCTAATGCGGATTCTACGCCACCGCGTCCACCGTTTAATCCGTCTATCTTTTGTGAAATCACTCCGTCCCTTTTGTACCAGGCACCGCACAAATAGACAATTGTTTCAGATAACTCTAATGATTATAATAATAATAACTATTATTAATTAACACTACTCAGTCTCATAAGTTAAGCTTATCCCTATACTCGCGACTATCACTTCGCGATTCTCGAGTAGATAGATAGACATAAATAGTTTATTGTATCTTAAGGCCATGATTGCCAAATGGCAAGTAAAAAATATACGTAATAAATAACAATAAATAAATACGATGTACTCTCTAGAATTGAATTAGAGAAAAACCACTAATTGTTACACAGAAAAAAAAATTAACTTGATTCAAGAGACAAATTCTTGAACTAAAAAATTTAGTTTTAGAGAGTAGAGTAAGTAATGAAGGTTATAACTACGACTACAGGTACTCTAGATAATAAATATTTTACAAGTGGTAGTTCGTTCTCATCCACCCTTTTCACATATCAGATATTTAGTGTTAGTATGTTTATAAATAGCCATTTGAAATAATTGTAAGATTCGTTGTCAATTACTAAGATATGCTGGGAAACGTTGTGTAGGTGAGTAGTAGATGAAATAAAATCAGAACATCGAGATGATTGATTTTTTTTTTTTTTAAATTCGAGTTATTCAGCTCATGACTAATAATTCAAAAAAATTTCATAGCTCGTAAAAACGTACTCAACAGAAATAAAAGAGCATATACTTTTTGCTAGAAACCGCTTCACCACTTGAAGCAAATCGCTCATGCATTTCATCGTCGTATAAATGTTAAGAATAGATATTCAAACTAAAAATTTTATTAATTCAAAATTACTCTTTTCTTCTATTACTATCTCAAGCACCCTGTCTTTTGTTTCAAATTAGATTTAATTTAAACACACATAGAAACAAATAACAGAAAATGATACAATATCGCGGTATTTGTTTCTTACTGACGCACGATGTATAAATCGAAAGCCAGTTGCTAATGAGTTGACGTCCTAATAAACACTAACCCGAATGACGCAGTGCTTGGACGGTTCAGATGCTAGCCAGCCTCCCTAACAACTTCTGTCTAGTCACTGTAACTAATACAAGTATGTGAGCCTACTCTGTAATATATGCATGCATACTCGGAGATGTATATTTGAGACGTACCGTTGGTTCATAAACGTATACGCTATTAATTCGAATTCGCCCACTGTGGCAATTTACTGAGTAGAGGACAAACCCAAAATGCATCTGCCTAACGATAGAACACGCGTTATATGCCACTGTTAAGGTTTAGTATACACTCGCGGATATGGATGCAGCTGCTTTGATTATAGTACCTATAATACGAGAACAAGTAACCACTATTAACTTAGATGTTGCGGTAATTTTAAGGGCATTATATTAAAATTTAGCTTGTCGGAAAATTTATGTTATATGTAGCATGATCATGATTAACTTCCTTATTCGACAATTAGTAATAAAATTGATAGATTAATTAAAAATTGAGATTGATATGATTTTTTTGTCATTCATCAGGGTTGCGAATGATGCATTGAAAAAATCCACAGATTCGGTAGAATCTGGCGCCAAGTTCCGTTCAAATCTGCTGTAAACGGAGCGCCAGACTACCGACTGTGTTTACTGTAAGCAGAACGGTATTTTGAGGTTGCAAAATTTTATTTAATTCTACGGTACTTTTTATTCCTAAATTGTATATTATAACAGTAATTAATACTTTATTTGACTGTTATTAATTAATTATATTCACTTATAACAATTAATCTACTTGAAATTATTAAATTTAATCCGCACAAACTATAGCAACGCAAAAATTTCGATCCTGACTTTTTTTCGATGAGCAAAGTGATCTGCCACAGACTAAATAATTCGAGAATGCATAGTAATCCTTCATTAGATGGGAAACTACAGTTAAAAAAAGATATTTCACAGCTTGCATCTACACCCGCCAGGGTGCGCTGGAATTATTTTACATAAACTGTAGTTTCAAGGGGATAGTTTGCTATAAAAATGCAACCAACGCGAGATTTTAGTTGGTACCAATTGTAAATTTTATTATAATTACAAAAATACTAAAATCCGAACAAAAACAGTTTCACTGTAAAAAATCGCGCCAAGTCCACGTTCATAAGACTATTAAGAAAAAAATTTGTTTTTCTTTACAAAAATATATAAAATAAAAAATTAAAAATCCAAGTAACCGATATGATTGTTTATGATTTTCGGAAATTAAAAAAATTGTGTTATAAATTTAAAAATTAAGAAAAAATTTTGGAACGTACTTGGTGTGCGTCATTGTGTATTTCAATTTTTTTAAAGTCCTAGTAAATAGATTTTACGAATTTTATTAAAAGTAAAATATTTTGCAACCGCGCACACTAAATACGTTCCAAATTTTTTTTTTAATTTTTAAATTTGTAACAAAATTTTTTTTAATTTCCGAAAATCATAAACAATCATATCGGTTACTTGGATTTTTTAATTTTTTTATTTTATATATTTTTGTAAAGAAAAAAACAAATTTTTTTTTCTTAATAGTCTTATGAACGTGGACTTGGCGCGATTTTTTTTACAGCGAAACTGTTTTTGTTCGGATAATAGAATCAGCATTCGCATTATATTTTTTTTTTTATTCAGTTATTTTGAAAAATTGAATAAAAAATAATTGAAAAATTTTTATTTCTATTATAAAAACTGAAAGAAAAAATAAAAAATTTTTAAATCTTAAGTACCGCATTAGAAATTAACTTTCTAATTCGGTAGTAAAAAATTAAATAACTATTTTCAATTAATAATTAAATTTTTAGTTTTGAAGTCAAAATGTTTAATACCTAGAAAAATTTAAAAATCTGTTATTTACAGTAAATTAAATTTAATATGATACAAACTTACACGGAAAGAACAAAAATACACTAGATATCCTGTCATATTATACTCTCTGATATCTGTGGTGAAAAAAAATTTCAGATAATATCAAATATACTCCAGATTATACAAAGTTATTTTTGTTCTATACCTAGTATAATCTCCGATTTAGCCAAGTAATTTATTTGATTATGCCGCGTAATATTATACTGGATATAATCCGAAAAATTATCTCACGTAAATTGAATTATACTCGGTCGAAATTTGGATTATGCCCACGATGACTCTGCCATTTTTTTTCCTAGCGCCTGCGCGTCAAGTGCTGTTTACAATTTGTGAGTTATAGTTAATCAGTATGTTGAACATTAATAAAATATAAACCGTTTTCTACCCCGCAGGGAGGCAAACGATTATTTCGGGTCTTGGCTTTGGCTTGACCTTTCGGAGATTATCCTTCGCCTCTTTCATGTGTACACGTGCTAAATTTAAGTAAAATTTTAATAAAATTAGACAATTGAAGAGCTAAAGGGGAAATAAACCCCCTTCATTAAAGCCCCGATTGTCATTTGCCGGCTAGTGCGACTTGTTTTGCGGAGCAAAATATCCTCAGTACCCTCCGAAAAATGACGGCACGGCCTTCATTGCCTTCATTGCCTTTCATACTTCTATTTGCTGACAATTCAATAAGCTGGTTAACCCAATAAACTAAGTTGAAAACCTCTTGCTTTATCTTCTTTAATTCCCAGCCTGATTGACGGTGACTAGCTGAGTCAGTCTTTGAACCGAAAACCGGCCAAAAAATTATCGAGTCCTTTCTCAAAACAAAATTATCTGGAGCAATTGATAAGAGCGTGAGATCATGGACTCTTTGACCCGAAGCAAGCAACAGAAGAATAGCCGTGTGTCTTAAAACTTAAAAAATGCTACTCTTATTTGGAGGAATAATTTTCAACCAGTCAATAACTAATTCGATATTCCAGACCTCCTTGCGCGGAACCACAGATTTCACTTCTTGAAGACTAATGGCTTTCAACATGGACTTCACCACCGGATGAGAGCAGAGCTTTACATCACCTTCAGGATCTACTAGGGTACCAACTACTGATTTTTTTACCAAGATCGTCTTATATGACAGCTTCTTTACCCTGAGCAACCATGAAAGGTTGGACGCAAACTGTTGAGGATCTGGTCTGTCAGGAACTACACCATTGTCCTTACACCACAACATCCATTGTCTCCAGGCTATAGTATAGGTTTTCCACGTTGAATCTCGCCAAGCAGAAGAAAGCAGATTAACATCTTGATCACTTAGACCAGCAGTTAACTTACTCCACCCCGTATCTTCCAAACCTCTAAACAAAACTTTTTCACGTTCTGGGGAGGTAGACCCGTCGATACATCGACCAGATGATGATCCAGGTTCCACAGAGCAAAAGGAGTTTCTATACTCCTGCTTTTCAAATCCGCTCTCCAAAACGTCTTCTCCCACCGAGGAGTCACTACCAGGAACAGGCCCTTCGCTTTGTTCAGGTGTTGAAGAACTTTGGGAATTAAAGGAGGTGGAGGAAATACCCAAGCCAGATCCACTGACCAGTTCCTGCTGAAGGCATTTATGAAAAATGCCTCGTAATCGCTGACATCCATCGAAACATATTTCTGGACTACCTTCGACTTGCTTGACGCAAAGAGATCGATCTGAGGTGTCCCGAACTTCTCGAAGATCATCCTGGTGGCACTGCTTTTCAGATGCCAATCCGGTAGCGGAAGACCCCTAGAAAGGCTGTCTGCCACACAGTTGTATCGGCCCGATAGGAAAAATGGAATCAATTGAATCTTGGACTGATGCATCTCCATTAACAACTGTCTGACTAGACGCTGCAGAATCAGTGAGCGCGTTCCTCCTTGCTTCCGAATATACGCCACCACTGTCTTGTTGTCGGACTGCAAGTGGACTGTCTTCTTTGTATCGAATCTTATTCCAACTTGATGAGCCTAACTTCTGACAAGAGATTCCATGAACTATAATATCTGCTGATGGTGGCGGAATTACTGGTTCTCTTTCTTTAACCTGTGGATCCATAGATAAAGCCTCCAAGTCATTAGCTGATTCAATCGGTGACTCTTCAATTTTTGGAGGAAATCCCAATCTCTTCCGCTAACACAACGGTTTTCTTTCACTTCATCAAACTTTGCCATCAGAGTATTAAACATTTCATGCATTTTTTTCTTCCAAAACTTCGTATCTGGATCTCTTAGACCGCGGCTCAATTATCTCTTCTTCTTCAACCTCTTCCCCAGTGGCCTTTTTCAATTCCTGTGCTGCCGGCTTACGCGAGATACATAAATCTTTAACAGGTTGTACAGCATGCCGAAAAATTTTCGCTTGGGCAGCTGTACCTTAGAGTTTATTCACTAAGCAAGGATGACTTATTATCAGTGCCCTACAAAAAGACCAGCGCAATATATTGACCTTTATATCTCTGTACTGTTTTTCTGGAAGATCCACCGCAGATGGATTAAAGCCTTTTGCTATTCCAACAGTAGGAAGAGCAAAGCGTAATTTATTTAAAATCTGAGGATCAACCTCCAGGTCCGCTCCAAACAAATCTTCCATAGAAAGGTCCATTGTCTTCCAATTCTTCCAACCATCCGGCAAAGATTCTTGAGTCAACAACTTAAGGCGATCCAAAATTCGATCTTCTTCCTCCGTCGGAGCCGATTCCTCCAGTAAATCCTCCAAAGTCGTCCAAACTTCATTGCTCATCTGGAGAGAACAGGAAAAAATTACAAGAGATATCCCAGGATATAGGAAAGAAGAAATAAATTCAGCTCGGGAAGAAAAGTTCGCGAGCCATTAATTGCGAATTAATCGCTGTGTGGCTGAATCAATCGAGCCGACACAAATGCATCAAGAGCATACACGTCAATTGCTATGACGTCTCGGCTGCGTCTCCTGAACCGTTACGGCTGCTGCTGCAGCAAACGAGCCTAGCATAGGAATAAACACAACATGATAACCGCTCGTTTCGGCTACGTTCCACGAGCCTAAACGGCTGCTGCTGCGGCTGGCGAGCCGAGCTGGTTTCAAAAAGGGTTCCTAAAACAAAACAAAAGGTTATAAAAAACAAATATCTTACCTTTAAGTCACAATATAACTCTTTAAATTCTTAAACGAACGTTACACAACGTTTTTTTAAACATGTACACACTACAGAAAACGAAAGCGTACTTAGGATATTTTGCTTCGTAAAACAAGTTGCACTAGCTGGCAAATGACAATCAGGGCTTTAATGAAGGGGGTTTATTTCCCCTTTAGCTCTTCAATTGTCTAATTTTATTAAAATTTTACTTAAATTTAGCACGTGTACACATAAAAGAGGCGAAGGATAATTTCCGAAAGGTCGAACCAAAGGCATAGACATAGACCTGAAATATAAATCAGAGTGAATTGTTTTAGTGAGTGACCATTTATATTTTTTTCTATGTAAACATTTTTTTTTGCCGTGATAATTATTATAATTACGCTTGAGTTTTATATTGCTAATATTTCATTTTTTAATTTTTGTATTTGTGCAATACCAATTATTATGGCGGAGTTATCGTGAGTATAATCAAAATTTCTACCGAGTTTAATTCAAATTATACGGCATATTTTTTCAGATTATATCCAATGTAATATTACGCGGCATAACCAGGAAAATTACTTGGCCAAATCGGAGATTATACTGAGTATATTACAAAAATAATTTTGCATAATCTGAAATATATTTGATATTATCTGAAATTTTTTTTCACCACAGATATCAACTAGTATAATATGACAGTATATCTAGTGTATTTTTGTTCTTTCCGTGTAGAAATACGAAATAATTTTTTTGACGAAGTAAAAACAACTTGTTTGTAATAGGACTTCAAATTAATAATGATAATAGTGAAATTAATACTATAAAGTACTGTACAAGGAGTTTAAAATCCATTGAAGATATCAAACTATTAACAAACTGAAACAACCAATGAACAGTCAGTATTTGACTTTGATTATTTAGTTTAAATAATGCACCAGTTTCAATTACAATCTGGCAAATTTATGCTGTGAAATTGTAAAACTTTGTCGTATATTACATATATTCTTTACAACCAACCATAGACGAGATATGTACCTTGGTCTACATGGTCTATTATTAATCTAGTGAATTTGAATTTGAATTTGGAGTTGTTCCATTGAGTCTAAATTTATCATGTACCAAAAAAAAAAAACGCGAATAATAGAAGAATAATAAAAAATATTTTTATTCGGTGTATATACAGGAAATTTTTTATATTTATTGAAATAATAAATTTGAAAATATGAATTGGATTTTTTTTGATTCCCAGTGTAATAGATTGGATTGTAAAATTGGAAAATGTAAAAAAAAAATATATAATAAAATAAAAGCGTATAAAGGTGGAATAGAGATGTCATAGCATCAGGATAATACACTCGATGACAAAACAGAATGCCGGTATAAGAACAGCAACGGTGGGACAATGGAGAACCAGAGATATTATTATTCCACAACGCGTAATCCGGGTGTCCGAGCGAGTATTCGATGCAGCCGGTGCCGGATTCGATTGCATTTAAAGTACCTCATTCATGGGGCTCGTTGGCTAGTAACGGTGCCGCGCTACCCCACGGCGCGGGTAGTTTTAGTCTGATAAAAATATATCTATTGGTACGATTGAATAACGCCCGTAATGCTACGTGCTCAATCCGATCATGAGTCACACATATTACTATTATATCCGTCGTAAATATCTGTTATGTCGCGATGAAGAAATAAAACCCCAGTAGTTTTAGTTCGATTGTGGTCAGACCAATTATTAAATTGTGTTTTATTTTCCAACTTAACAAAATTATTATCCTCCAGTATTTTATGGTTGTTTTTCTGAACATTTTACGGGGTAAAGCACACCAAATATTTCTCCAAAAATTTATTTCACATTGATTCAGGAAATTAACTCCTGTATCTCCAATATTTTCCTGATAATAAATTGATTGAAAATTGTTTAAACTAGAGTTAAAATAATCGAACTTCACTTTCAAGAAGCTCTCTTGCTACAATTTAAAATAAATTTCATGCGTATAAGACTACTCTAAATTGAACCTAAATCTAAAAACAAAGTTGTGAATTATTTATGAAATTTAATTCGATACCTGTTTTGTCATTTGTAAAAATAGTGTCATAACAAATTATGTTTGTATTTTTTTGTTAATGAAGTAAGAAAGATTTGAATTATTTATAAAAATTTAATAAGAAGTTTTAAACATATTTTGTAATTAAATAAAAATCTGTTGCAATGAATAAAAAATAATTTAGAAAATATGGTGATCTGAAAGTTTTAATAGAATAAATTTAAAAAATATATTTCTTAATTAAAATTAAAAAATGATATATTATAATTTTTTTTTTTTTTTTAATTTACCTGAGTGATGGTAAAAATGTCGAGTTTAATTAAAATTTAGTATTGCCACGGATACTTGAATTCTCGTCGAGTAAAAATGTCAGACATTAAGGCGCCCTTCTCATTTTTACATTCTCGCTGTTACTACTGTACTTAAAGTTCAGTATTATACCTACATAATACAATATAATAATATTTATGCCTGGGGTAATTCTCAGATGTTAATTCGCGCTCACATCGATGCCTTTAGTAGGCCAGAAGGTACGGGAGTTTAAACGCTCGGTCACGCGGCAGTTGGTCGCTCAATTTAATAAACCAGTTGTGAATACATTTGTAGGTATTTGCTTTTTGTTTCGTTTCTTTTTAAATTAAAAAAAAAAAAGTGCAAAGTTATAGTGAAAAATACTCTGTGAATAATTTATACTATTAAGTTAACTTTATTATAGCATAAGTTAGGAGTTGGTGTTATTTTAGTTTTGGTTATTATTTATTGCCCACTAATATTTGTGTTCATTTTTAAAATTGTTGAGAAAGCGCTCGGCGAAGAATGACCCAGGTGTCACACAGTCCGCGCGAAATATATTTTTTATTTGTTTATTTTTCGTTGGTTTATTTTTAGTGTCCGAACCGCAATCCAATTCTGCGGTAGGAAAGTAATAAAAAAATAAAATACAATACGAAATCGAAAAATGAAAATAAAAAAAGGAAAGAGAAACTAAAAAAGCAGGGCATGATAAATCTCTAGAGGCACGATGAAACTACAGACCTATGGGAGTGAATCATGAGAGCGCGAGTTGTGCAATTGGAAACACACATTCCTGGCTAGGCGCAAACTACGCCACGATTGCAAAGTGTAAGTTGGCGGCGAATACCCCGCTGCACTCTCTACATAACATTTATACATAAATATATACACTTATCCTCCACAAGGCAAGTACAGTATACTATATTACATATTATATATAGTATATTACTACCGACGCACAGAGTCACAGTTTTCAAACTAATTTCGCTGTACTATTTCCTGGCGTCCTCGGAAAACCTTTATACCATTATCGTGGATGCTTGACATTTTCCATTTAACTTTCTCTCAATTATAATGAACAAACTAACGAGCGATCATGAGACATGAAATAGACTTTATTTCAGAAATCTCACTCTTTTTATGCATCAGCTTAAAAGCTGTCTAATTACTGTGCTTGTGGTAACTTTTATCGTTAACTTTATCTTTTTATTTTACCCTTACATCAAATAACTTCGGAAAACTTATTCGATAAACAACATTTTGTTATTAAATAACTTCGTTTTTTATTTTCTCTTTTATCCCAAGTGTATTGTCTGTTATTGCTTCCTAATAGAATTTACGCATAAGGAGCTAATAATAGCAAGGAGCAACGTCTAAATACCTAAGCACTGACTTTGATAATCGTATTAGTTGTTGTTATCATGATAATGCGGTTTATCCATAATTAATGTACAATCAATCAATTAGTTACAGAAATACTTTAAGAATAAAATTTTTAATTGATAGTTAATCATTGAGGTAAAAGTTAGTATAAAAATTAATGTAGATTCACGGAAAAAAATAATCGGTAGCTGCTACCGATTACCAATTTTTGAAAATTTCTTATCTTCTTAACAAGAAGTTAAATTTTCACTTCTTAATGAATAAAAAAAAGGAACTTCATTTGAGATACAAATAACACTTACTTAAATACAAAATATTAAAAATGAGGAGTATTTATTAGATATTTTTGGATTATAAATTTTTATTAAATTAAATACCTTTTGGTAGCCGCAATCGAAAAAATCGGTATAGATTCTGTTTAGAAACTAACCGAGAAATATCATCCAAGTCCCAAAAAATTATTTTTTAAATTATTTTGTATGTGAATATATATATATATATATATATATATATATATATATATATATATATATATATATATATATATATATATATATATATATATAATGTATGAAAACTTGATGTGGGTACTCAAATGAAAGGTCTCGATGAGTGTAATGTTTGGGTGAATTTATATCTTTAAAAATGTCAATAGTTTATAAGATACAAGGTCATTTCTTAATTATTGATATTTTTAAAGATGTAAGCTCATCCTGATGTCACACTCATCAAGAGCTTTCATTTGAGTACCCACATGCATTTTTGATATATACATACATATAATACATACATATAATATATATAAATATATGAAATATATGAAAAATTGATGTGGGTCCTCAAATGAAAGGTCTCGATGAGTGTAATGTCAGGGTGAGCTTATATCTTTAAAAATGTCAATAGTAGACAAGATAGCAATGTCAGTTCTTAATTATTGACATTTTTTAATATATAACCTCATCCTGATGTCACACTCACCAAGATCTTTCATTTGAGTACCCACATCCATTTTTGATATATTTTTCATGTATACATATATATAATATATATAAATATATAAAATATATGAAAAATTGATGTGGGTACTTAAATGAAAGGTCTCGATGAGTGTAATGTCGGGATGAGCTTATATCTTTAAAAATGTCAATAGTTAACAAGATAAAAGGTGATTTCTTAATTATGTGTCTAGAAATGAAGCATTTTCGAATACAGCCTAAATACTTATCATGATAAATTGACTATCGATGAGAATGATATGAAACCTTAAAAAGGCGCAAATTAGAGTCAAGACCTTTGCAATGACACTAAATTTCACTAAAAAAAACCCGACTTTATCATATGACTATCCTGGAGACAAAATTTTTGTTATTCTCTCAATAATATAAATATACTTTTTTCAATACTCACTCTTATGTCAAACATTAGAATGTTATTATATTCTGACTCTAAAATCAAAAAAGTTTAGTTTTTTATACTTCCTGTGTAGTTTTTATATGATTGCAATCATGATGATTTTAACTATCTGCGATGGTAAAAGTTACCATCTAGATAATAAACCGTATTATCATAATTGTGGGAATTAATATATACTGATTGTACTAATTACAATCGCCGGATAGTTTCATTTATCATCTTAACTTTGCAAAAATTAATAATTATCCTGCATAGTAGAAGCTACAAAATAAGGATGGTTACCGTTAACATAAAATTCTCTCCGTCTGGTTATCGGTAGCCTGCACCGAAAAAATCGGTAGACTCTACCGAAAATAATCGGTATCTGCTACCGATTTTTTTTCGGTAGCAGCTGCCGATTTTTTCGGGAACCTCTACCGAAAAAATCGGTAGCCTCTACCGAAAAAAATTGGTAGCTGCTACCGATCGCCAATCGGTAGCCTCTACCGATTATTTTTTTCCGTGTTGATGAAATAATTAAGTTGATTTAAGAGGAAAAATTTTGAACTATTCTTTTTCGTTTAGAAGTTTTTCTGATGATCAAACTCTTCAAAATAATATTCTTGGTTCGAAATTTTTTTTTCTAATTCAATCCATACAGGAAAATACGACGGGGCCAGATATGGGCCACGCTTGGCGCAATGCTGTCTATCTCTGGCCCATGCTTGTAAACCCGCTTTGGCTCAGCCTTGGTAGAAGTCTGGAGTGATAACAGGGTGCAAAGCTTGGTTGCCAAGACTGGCCCAAGCATGATAACCAAGACTGGCTTAAGATTATTCACCGTGACTGGCCCAAATTTGTTAACCAAGACTGGCCCAAGTTTTTAAGCCAAAGCAAGCCCAGGCTTATTTACCACTATAGAATTTACTTAAAGAAGTAGATTATAAAATATATTTAGAATTTAATTGTTTAATGTTAAACCAAATTAGTATTAAGAACCCAATTTCGAATAAATTAAATTCTCTGAAATAAAATAGTAAAATTCTACGAAACGGTTAAATTATTTTGTATAAAATGAGTAGTTTTTAGTTGAAATGATAAAAAAGGAAATTTTTAATTGTCATTGATTTATTTCAATTTTGATATAGAGCTAATGCAAGTTTGGACGACTTAACTCTTAATTTAGACCTAATTTTCGCTAATTACAGAAATAAAGTGAAATTCGCACTTGCCCTAACCGAGATTCGAACCCGAGCCGCGCGCTTGCCAGACCGATAACTAACCCGTATGCCGTACGACCCATACGTTGATATATATCTCATCATTCATATGAACTAAATCTATATGCTGACGGAGTGTGACGGTTTATTATTTATATAATTTATGTTATTTAATATTATGTTTTGATGAAAATTATATATTTTTTACAAATGTTTAGTAATTAAAAAAAAGCAAAAGTCAATTTCTTATATTACTTTAGACTTTGTAAATTATTCTGTATATTTTTAATATCATATTATAAATTTTAATGTTTAAAATTATTAATATTAAAAATTCAACTGTAAATTATTATATTTTAATTTTTTTTAAGATCATATCAATTTGGACGATACACAATTGTTTTGTTTAAAAAATAAATTTTCAATTTCAGCATTTGCTATCAAATATTCGTTAAGCAATAAATATTTACTGTTCCAAATTCTGTTACTTATTGATTAATTAAGTTTGGATTTTCTATTAAATGACCAAAGTTAGGTTGCTCAATTCTGGCTCAAGTCTGGGTTTCCATTCGAAAGCCAAGGCTAGGCTTCCCAGTCTTGGCTAACGCTCGGGTGATCATTACGTCGGCCAAAGATAGGTTTCCCAGTCCTGGCCCAAGTCTGGGTCGCCATATCACAATGTCACGTGAATTTAAGGAGTTCAAAACCCAATTAAGGTGTCTTTAGGTTTGGCCAAAACTAGGTTATTCAGTCGAGGCCCATGTTAGGGTTACTATTCAACGGACAAGGCTAGGTTATTCAGTCTTGGCCCATGTTAGGGTTACCATCCAACGGCCGAGGTTAGGTCACACAAACTTGGCCCAAGTTAGGGTGACTGTAGGCTTGGCCAAGGCTAGGTTATTCAGTCTTGGCCCAAACCTGGGTAATCATTGGAATGGCCACGGCTGATTGCCCAGTTATGGCCCGGGCATGGGACAATATAGGTTTGCCAAGATGGGCTTCCCAATAATGTCCCAGGCATGGCCCCGTCGTTCAACTCTGGGGCTTCCTGTATGGGAAGTTTAGGTTTTATCAATGTAGAATTATTTGAAATTTTTAAAGTTTCTTAAATAATAATAATTAAATGTTTTCGATTTTTTAATTTGTCTAAATCCAATATTTAACATCATAAAAAAATTGAAATGAAAATCAAAGAAAAGCACTGTTTATTTGAAGTCAAAAAATTTAATAACAGGTGAAATAGAATTGAAAAAAATTTTTCCATCAAAAATCAAATATATTTTTCACCATCAGAATATCCCCGAATCTAATTACTATTGACATTTGATATGATAAAAATTACATACATAAAACATTATTTGTACACTTCCAGTCTCAACATATAGTAAAAAAATGTTTCAGGAAGTAGAGCAAAAAATGTATGCACGGTTGAAAAAAATAGCGTCAATAACGCAAAGCTTCAGTCATACGTCACTGAGTAATACAAGTTGTCACAGTTGGTGGAGAATATTCGGTTTGTATTGCAAGCTTTTAGACACCCACATGGATTCACGCAAAAGTCCCAACACGATTGTACGCTACCCACATACAGGCATCTACAGATAATGTATGCATACCGTTGTATGTAGTAACGCGTGGCTTAAGCTGAATGCACGTCTCTAGGGTTTCTCTGGCATGTTCTCACAGCGGGATGCTTGACATTGAAATCTGACCACAACTGTTTCAGCAACAATCCGCCTTCTCGAATGTAATGCAACTGTAAAGCGGGAAAATGAGTGACATGTGTGCTGACGTTTATAACATCACTGTGCGTAAGCGGCCGAGAACGTTGCCATTTAAACCAGGAAACAATAATAAAATGTTCATTCCTTCTCTCTCTTTCTCTCTCTTCCTCTATCCATCTTCTCTTCAGTGCACAACAGAGAGCACAGGCAAACCGCAGATGGTGAAATACATATGCAACCGCGGGATAGAAAAGTATAAATAAAAGAAAAGAGTAAAAGAAAGACGGAGGGCACATGAACGTCATAGTACAGATACCAGCTTTAAAGAGTTTTCAGAGGCAAAAGAGCTGCCAACATTGTCAGAATTCTTGGTACAAGCTAAATCAGAACAAGACTCTTCCTGATGTGCGCTTGTTCTCTTTCCCATTTGAATAACAAATTACCATGATATTGTTGAATTCGTATATACCTAACTTTGTTATATTATATTATGTTATATATTCCATTCTCCATTAGTTATTCGACGCAATCGTCATCTCAATGAGCTTGAAAAGATGATATTCTCTGAAATTCTGTGGAACCACAAGACCGTAATCTCCAGGAACTATAGTGGCTGCAATTATTCATTATACAAGCATAAAGGAAAAAAAAATCATTTTAATATATTTCACAAAGTAATTGTAATCCAGAAAATAATTGTTTCCACGATTTCAATAAACAATTTAATTGTTGCCGCATGAATGAATTTAACCAATCGAATTTATATTTATATATAGATATAATATATAGAGGTTTATGTTTGCGAATAAATGGTACAGATGGGTCGATGAAATTTCAATTTATAGTCGAGTAGGCGGTCACACGCGGAAATTATATTCTGGGCGATTAAACCAAATGAATCATGAAAAATTGATGTGTCAGGACTAGTAGAGCGGCATTAAAACATACACCTAATTGTCATACTAATAATAATGTTATTTATGTCTTTGGTGTTGAAAGCTCGTATACATGGGAATAAAATTATTTTAACGAGCTTACGTGCATTGGTTTTGTATCTAGGTACAACTCTACAGATTACAGACAACAGACTTCAGAGACAAAGGACGTGGCCGTGCATATGTGAGGTCTGCCTGCAGCGGTATCGAACTACTTCGTTTGGTTCGAAAACTACTCGAGAGACGATACGAGAGAATTGGAAACATTCTACTGCGATACACCTAATACATACTTGGTGCATGAAAGCTCGCACAAGTACTCAAGCCGTATTTGGATTTGGGTTTGCTAACAGCACTAGTCATAGTGTAGCAACTAGTAACAGTAGCACTCGATCCGACTGTGCCGAGTCGAGTAAATATCTAAATCTATGTGAAAACCATTTACGCGGATCATCGGCAGTAACCTTTAGACATCGCATAGCTACAATACACAGCCGGCGAAGTGAATTTTCATAGGTGCATACATTTGTACGGGTACCTATTGCTATTGCTACTGCTTTTGCTATTACTATAGAGAGAAAATTTTAGTGCGTGTATAAATGTGTACGGTGGTGTTATAAACGGTGGCAGTATTCAAAATCCCCGATGCACAAATCCGCAAGTGATACAAATGCATTCAGCTACGTTATTCACCATTCTCTCCTGGTGTCGTTACCATTTCATTGTTGTGTGTATGCGATAGGATTAGCTTCTGTGTCATACCTACATAAATACATTTGGACGTGGGTATATATTGCCAATTGGATTGTTCGTAGGTATCTAGGTCCATGCTTTCACCACATTTTTTTATTTTATTCATTTTATTTTGCGTTGATGTGTCCGTGCGTTCGAACGTGTCATCATTCGGTTTGTACTGACGACAACCGGGTTATTTTATAAGTTGGGTAGAAAAATCACTGGTCGACTTTTTTGATGTGAAAAAAGAGAAGAGTGGGCTGAATTCCGTCAATACATTTTGCCTGAATGATTTTTTTAAAATATTCTTACTTAAAAAAAAATTAATTTTGGAGTAGAGAAAAAAATTTTTTATCTCAAGAAAAATATTTATGAAGACAATAGTTATCTCGAGCTATATAAAATTTGTTTGAGCGAAGAAAATTTCGACTCTTTTGGTTCAAATAAATTTTTTTTTTTCTCTGCATAATCAAATTCTTTTTATAACGAGTTGAAATTAAAAAAAATTTATTATTTACTTGAATTCATTCTTCTTTTTCTAGAAATAACGTTCAAAGTTAGCCAGGGCTATTTATAGAAGTTAAGGTTGTGGTTATTAGGGTACCGGTGATGTCTTCACTACCAAGGATCAAACTGCACACGATGGGACCATAGAAATTAAGCTTGGCTTGATGACGACATCAATGCCGTCAACAGGAGGAGAAGCACTGGCAGATACGCATATACACCCCGATTGAGCTTTGATATCCGAAGCATTAGATAAGCTTGGCGTTATCGCCTCGAGCTACCAAAGCGATCGTTGAGGAAATTTACGGGGCGAGGGTTCAAACGTCTAGTCTCCGTGCTCGACGATATTAGCCTAATTGAAGTTTCCAGATATAATCTTGAGGTTATGGATCGTTGGATGTTAATAGCTGAGATTGTCAGTATAATGGAGTCATTCTGATTCATCACTCTTTTACAATACCTCGTATCCAGAAAAATGTTTTTAAAAAAAGCTTACGGCGTGAGTTGAGTGAAAATAAAAACAAGTTCAATAAAAACAAGATAACTCTTTACACGGATCAAAAAGCGTGAAAATTGCCGAGAAAATTATTTTAAACATCGCGCAGGACTGATCGACCGTTGCATTGATTACAGTACTAAATTTTCGACGCTGGCTAGTGGAAAAATTGGTAGAAAAAAATACATGGTGTACAAATAAAAAAAAAATCTTATGACATTGAAGTAAATTTAGTTATAGAAATAGGTGAAAAGAAAAATATAAGCATACAATAACGTGAAATAAATTTATTCGTAGAAAGGTGCATTTATGGTGGGCTTTGGAAGAGCGTGGGGAATAAAAGACGGAGAGCAAAAAAAGGATAAAATGATGAGTATTTTACGACGGCGATGTATAGGAATAAAAATGTTACGATGGCTCAATATTCTCAGTCATTAAAAGAGATAATGACGTGATTGTAATGATTCTTGTTAAATCACTTGTAAAAATGCTCTGACTTTTCAAGTATTAATGATGTCTTGTCTGCAGTTGTAGCATAGCCGCAGTCACGTGTCAATCTCATTTTTTATTATTATTTTAGTTTATTCGTAAATCCAACTAAAAATGCACCTTTCATTTTATCCCAGCTGATCGTATAAATTGGCGAGTCATTTAAAATTATTTTCACGGCGCTCGTCAGTTGTCATTGTCGTTATCACTATATTATATTTTTTGTCACGTGAATTTCTCCTTCACACATGACGTGAGTTGAGAAGTAAACGACGTAAAATTCAAGCTTAAATTTGTCCCAGAGTCGGTATATATATTTCAAAATTTTTTTTAGAGTTTCGTTGTACTTGAAAAAAAATTTATAGATGTATATAGATATATATTTCATCTTTGATTCGTCGGTTCTTGCGATCGACAAATAATATAAGACCATCCCTCAGTTTTTCAAGCGTGCAGAGGACTTTTAACGTTCCTGGGATCCTCGAGAAAATGGTCCTGTCGTTTCTATACTCTTCGTCAGTGACTTTTTCCCAAGATCACGCTTACCTAACTCTTTATTTTCTCTCTCGATCTCTGGCTCACTTGGTTTTTCAGTGAATAGCACATGCAGGAGCGAATACCCTGGTATTCGAATTATTATTCCAGGGCAGTTCGTACGCGGACGTTGAGTGAGATTTTTTTCTGAACACGTCTGCACTTTCCCCTCCGAGTCGGAGCTGGACGGGAGTCTGGCTTTTATAGAACGCATTCTCGTCCAACGAATATAATACGTTATTCGAGAAAATAGTCAACCGTAAAAACGATCGAGGAAAATTAAAACTTTTCAAATCATCAAACGTACCAATCTAAAAAAAAATATGTATAAATGTTTTTGAGCGAACAATGTGACTCGTGACTTGTGACTGACTGTTTTTTATGTTTATTATTAAAATTTAACTGTAGCTTTATTGTTTTATGAGAAAAAAATTAAAATAATAAGCCAAAATAATAATTCACCGGAGCTTTTGTTTACACGGCATTCAATATTTTCCATCAGTTGGTTGAATTTGTATAGTACCAGAACAATGCGGTCAATTTTGTCACGCGCGACTGAGCGAAATGGTACACCAGTCCTGTACTGGCAGCATCGAAGCAGCAGCTAGTTGCACGGAACGATTATACCCACGGGCAACTACGACGACGATAAAGCCCCAGCGGAAGAAGGGTCGGCTGGGAGAGAAGGCTACGAGAAAACCCTTAAGCCGAGATAATAATTACCGTGGTGTAATTAGAATAAATTGTGCAGTGCTAATTGCGCTATTTATTCGCGGGCTGGCATAAAGCTTCTCACAGCGGCCTTGTTTGCCGGCCTGGCATTGCCCTGCCTCGACCAAGAAGGATTGCGTCTTCTTATAACTAAACGTTTTAACTTAAGTAATATGTATATATTTAACGGCAGCAAGAGAACGCCGGCTAACGATTCGACGGTATAAGGCATAAGATATAAGGTATAGGGTTGTTACCAGACAAGTGAGAAGTACAAACTACGTTTGCTGACAGCAACACGCCCTAGTTGCTGTTGCTGATGTCATGGTGAAAGCGTATAATTTCCTCTCGCTGTTATCATGTAATGATATTACGTAACAAACTCAATTCTACCGTCGATTCAATCTTCATAATTATTATTTTTTTTTCTTAGTGTTATCTTCTTAGTGTTGATAACAATAACGGGAAATTACGGTTATTACTGACGTAAATTGCATAACTGAGAAACATCTTCACGAAATGCTTTTAATTATTTCTTCGCACGAAGTATAACCCTAGTAGAAATAATCGAGTTTTCACTCGATACACTGTAAAAAAAACCGGTGTGAGTCCATGCGGTGTACGGTGTTAAAAATTCCGGTGTTAAATTCAACACCGAAATCGGTGTAGCAGTAACACCGGTCGCGGTGTAAATATTTTTTTTCGGTGTTAAATCAGTGTTATAAATTTTCCGGTTTTGATAATATTTTAACTAACACAATTTTTATAATTAAACTTTTTATGTTTAATAATTGAAAATAAATAATCAAAAAAAGTTAATATTTAATTTAGAAAGTTTTAAATAATAAAATATAAAGTAGATAAAAGTTTTTGATTAAAATAAATATACTGTAAAAAATTTCGATGTAAAAATGGACCCAGAGCATTTTACACGGCCGTGTAGTGTGAAATAATGGTGTGAAATTCTCTCGGAGTAAATTTTCGATCCGTGTTACTTTAACACCATTATTAAAGGACAATTTTAGGACATCATATATATAATCGGAAACTCTAAAATAGTGGATTTTAATAATTATTTCATAACTTTTAAGTATTTTATTTAAGATTTTCGGAATATTTCTAAGATAATTTTAGAATCAATGCAATTTATTTGAAGCAATTTAGTTGAAATTTTGTCCTTAAATCTTATGTGGAACCTTTTTTGAATAATCTTAAAACATTTTTTTAACTATTTGAGAACAAATTTTGAATACATTTGAGACATTTTTCGGATATTTTTGAGACAATTTTGGAACATTTTTTGGACAGTTTTAGAGTGTTTTTACAACAAATTTGAAACATTTTTAGAACAATTTTACGACAATTTTGAACGTTTTTTTAAATGATTTTCATGTAGATAATTTATTTTTGCACAGCTGTAGATTTGTCATGTTTAAAACATCCATTATCCCGACTAGAAATTGTAGTGAGGAATGCCGAAGAATTAGTGAGGGGCAAGTTTGGCTTGCCTAACTTAGGCAAGCCTAATTTGCGCCTTCTTAAATCCACGTTAGGCAAAACGAAGATTGGCATGCCAAATTTGCATGTAATTTGGGACATCTATGGCAAGCCGAACTTCGGCGAACCTTTGGAATGCCTGACTAGCTGGAAGTAACGATAACCAAAGATTTGCCGAAGTTTGACTTGCCATAAATGTCCCTAATTACCTTTAAGTTTGGTAAACCGAACTTTCGTAAGCCTTTGGATTTTATAATTTCCTGCAAGTTAGGCATTCCAAACATTCGCCAAACTTCGTCTTACCATAGATGGCCCTAATTACTTTTAAGTTTGGCAAACCGAACTTCCGTAGACCTTTGGATTTTATAATTTCCTGCAAGTTAGGCATTCCAAACGTTTGACGAACGTCGGCGTTTCTTGCCAAAGTACTCTAAAACGGAGTGGGAGAAGATATTTGGCTTCAAGTCTTTCCAAGGTTAAGCCTTTTAGTTCTATACATATAAAAGTGTCTATTTATGAGAGTATTTGTGTATTGTACTTATAAACATGGTGTCTCATGTACCCGACTAGAAATTTCATTGAGGCATATGCCGAAGAACCAATTCGGGGCAAGTTTGGCTTGCCTAACTTAGGCTTGCCTAGGTTGTACCTCATAAAAACCAAGGTAGGCAGAACGAAATGTTTGGCTTGCCATATTTGAACGTAACTAGGAAAGTTTCATGGATTCCTTAAGTCTGATATATCATGGGAACGCCGCACTGGTTTCAAGTAACGATAACCTGAGTTTTGCTAGTTTGGAGCGAACTTGGCTTTCCGAACTTAGGCTAGCCCAATTCGAATCTTATTTGTTTTAAATTAGGCAAGCCGAACATTGGTTGTGCTTATAAGTATCTTGAAGTAAGAGGTCGCTCATCATCGGCGTAGCGTCGCGGTATGGTATAGGGCCCTCGTGCGTCGGGTACCGTGTTTGAGTCTCGCGTTCGACATGTACGATTTTTAATAATTAATAATTACTATTAAGGCGAGTGTGAAGTAAAGTTAAGTGTTATGTGTGATTAGTGTATCTAACTCCTCCATCATCTCCTTCTCCCTTGACTTATCAAATCTACCAATCAAAAAAACCTCTTCACATTAAAAAACGCTCCAAAAAACAAAAAAAAATTACAGAAAAAATAAAATTAAATAATAAAAATAATATTAAATAAAAGCAACAAAGAATTTGTTTTTTTTTTATTCATGAAATATTTAAAAAATTTAGTCCTAAATTTAATATTTATACTTAAAATAGTAAAAGAAGATAAAAAAATAAGCATTTGTTATTATTAATTTTCGCTTGATAATAAAAAATCTAAAAATCAAGAAAGAATTAGATTTGGATTCTTCGTTGCGAATTTGGTTTCCAAACTGCAACCTAATCAGGAAGCCAAGTTAGGCTGAGCCTCGCAACTGCGTTACATCATAAACTTCGGCCTGGTTTGGATGCCTCACTTACTGCAAGTTTGGAATTCGGCATGCCTTACTTGCGCCAAATCACTGCCTCACTGAAATTTCTAGTCGGGATATTATGAGAAACATCATGGTTACGATAAAAATAATTATTATATTGTTCCTAAACATTTAATATTGTAAATACTATTTAACTTGTTGTATAACATTCATTAAATCGATTTCTGAGTAATTTTATAAATTGAAATTTCTTAAATAAATGTTACTTGTCTCATTTTGATAAATATTGAATATTAATTGTGTTTTATGGATCATGTAATATTCATACTCCGATACGGTGTAAATTTATTCTACTGTTACACCGGTATTACACTGGTTACACCGATATTACACCGCTTTAACACCGGATTTTTAACACCGCAAAAGAGCACCGCTACACCGGTGTTAATACACAGGTGTTACATAGCGGTGTTAAAATGAGTCCATTTTAACACCGCTTTTTTTACAGTGTATAAACCAGTAACTGGCCAGTGATATCGAGTAAAAAACTCGAAATCGCGTCACCTACTACTAAATCATAAACATTGGTCACACTGACACTGTACCTTTACGAGTGTGTGTGTGTGTGTGTGTGTGTGTGTGTGTGTGTGTGTGTGTGTGTGTGTGTGTGTGTGTGTGTGTGTGTGTGTGTGTGTGTGTGTCTGTTTATTTTTCTCTATTAACCTGTACGCATTATTATTGTAAAAAATGTTAAAAAACAGTCTAAATCAACAAAAATTTGTGTATATTTATGTATAAATAATTTTCAATATATATTACAAAATAGATGCAGTAAAAAAAGTTGACACAATAAATCAATTGCGAACGTGGGCAATAAGAACAAATATTGCAGATTGTTATTTAGACGAGTTGTTGAAAATTTTAGAAGTTGGAGTTCTTCCAGAGTTACCAATAACTGCAAAAACATTTTTAAATAAACGTAGTGTATCTTTCAAAATTGAAAAAATGCCAAATGCTAATGAAGTTACAATGAGTGAATTTGTTTACTTCAGTGTTAAAGATCATCTTACAGCAATAATTAATCCAAGTGTTCATAAACAAAACTTAATATTTTTACAATTTAATATGGATGAAATAAATTTATTAAAATTGAAAAACTAAATGAATATTTTTTTAATTATCTCCAATTAAAAATAATTATTTTATTATTTCATTGTTAGATTTATTATTATTAGTCTACTAGTCTAATGATGTTATCTATTATATAATATAAATATAAATGAAACTTTTGAATGATTTTGTTTATTAAACATCACTTTTATTTTATCTGATAATTTTAATAATATAACCCCTGGATCTCGAAATTCTCAAATGACAGTTTTACTGAAGCCGCCATGTTTTTTTAGATCTCTAGTAAAACTAGCCAGTTACTTGACAGAAACTCGATATTACACTGGCCAGTTACTGGTTTGTCTAGTCAAACTGACCAGTTACTGGCTAAAAACTCGATTTCATTTCTACTAGGGAATGCTTTACAATTGGAAAATTTTTTTTTGTCTTTCTGCAACTATTTTTATTTTTATGCTCTTATTAATTCACTGAATTAAAATAATTTATACACTATTGAACAAATAATTTGATAAAGATTAATTTTGTAATTTTCATAAATTTATTTAGTATAATAGAACCAAGAAAAACTAAAAAAATTTACTGTCAAGCGGTAGAAAATGATTTGGATCCTAAAAACACAATAATTTGAGACAGAATCTATTATTTGGATTTTTTTTTTCTTCAATTAATTTTTTTTATTTTGGAAGAATCTGGCGTCACAAATATCTATCTAATTTGGTATCGTTTAATGATAATTAATGAAAAACTAAACCACCATTGTCTTGAGTGTTAAGAAAATTGCACTTTTGAAATTTCCAAACTTTTATTTGTATAATTATAATTATTACAATTTATCAAAAAAAAATTATTCTTTCTTCAAATAAATTTAAATTAAAAACAGAACTGATTTTTACAATAACTTCAAGATTTCCCTCAAGGTTTAAAAAACTTTTCCCATTTTTAATTTCATAATAATCAGCTAACTAAACCAAAGTATATCAAGACTCTGAAATATTCGATTATGAGCTAAAAAGTAATTATATAAAAATGAGTTAATTATTTTTACAATAAAAATAAAATAATTTTTATAGAAACCCCAAGGCAATAAAAAGTTTCAAGTTCGATTCTATTTTTTTTAAATATTGTAATTATTTTTTCAATATAGATCAAGTATAATAAAAATACTCTGCAAATAAAAATTTAACTTCTCATCATCGAAAAAAATCCCTCGAGGAAGTGGAAAAAAATTTAATAAAAAATAATAAAGTTTGTGTGTCTGATAATATTATTTTAGCGCAACGGTATTAATGAAAGAGCTGAATGATAAGGATATAAAAAAACTAGTGTAGATACGAGTACTTGTATAATGTATATGTATATATGGATATATACAAACACAGAAAACAAGGAACGTAAATGGTCAACAGTGATATTCCAGCAGGATAGGCAGTGCATTTATGACAACAAAACAGGTGGTAGCACAATTAAAGCCAGTTACGGCTGTATCATGAGAGTTAACTATATAATGCGACTCAACGTCGGTATAACAACGACGTCAGTGCCACTCGGAAGTAGATTTAACTTTACCCTCTTGGTCGTGCATATTTGACCATGTATATGAGCGCACTGCTCTGGAATATGTGAGTTGTTTTTCGTTAAGAATTAACGTCTTGCGGTAATCCGTTTTAATTACTCTGTACACCGTATAGTGTATAGCGCACAGTATACGACTAACCTCATTCGTACATCATTATACGACGACGGGTAATACGTAATATATATGTATATTTTTAAGCAAACAGCAATATACAGCAGAGCATCGCCGAGATACAGTGAACGAATGAACGACGAGATAGAGAAAAACAAACACGATAGATAATGCTCGATGCATTATTCGGGTAGGAATAATAAAAAAAAAAGCTCTTCAACGGTTCCCAATGCTTGCTTTTTTATTTCTCTTGGCTTTTCTCTTGTAGCCTTCAATTAAATTGCAAATTAAAGCGCATATTTTAGAGCCTGGTACTTTGAAATCAGACGAACGCTCGGCGGTACTTCTTCGTCAGTATCCCACCGGGAGAATTAAGTTTTCCGTTTTAGCGTTCAATTTTTTTATTCGTACTTTCAGATAGATGCTGCAGCAGGGGAGGGAGGCCCGTTTCCGTTTTTACCGTCTCGTCTTGTCTTGTATTTCTTTTTTATTCTTTCTTTTCTGTTTCTTTTTTTTGTCGCCTTAGGTTAGACTCGAGTAGTTACTCCAGTCTATACTATCATCATCATCATCGTCGTCGTCATCATCCTCATCATCATTATTATCATCCCAGGAGCTTTAACTTAATGCCATGTCGTATCGAGTTGCAGCGCCTGTGGAATCCTCGGTTGGCCTTAAGTTCCAGCTTAATCTGATCAAGGACTTTACAAACTTAGTTCGACTGTAAATGAATCAAATTTTTCCGCACTTGCCTCAACAACTTGATTTACTCTCTGGCGCATCAACGCTCCCATCTTTAAAGCGTCAATGCTACGGTTAACACTATTTGCTGATTGTATATTTTAAACTTATTCTCAGTCTTATTGGATTCAGTTTAGTTCTGAATAAATACTTACTTCCTAGAAATAACTTTAATTTAACCGCATTCTGGATTTATTTTCCTGTTATTTTTTTTCTCTATTTTGCGATTTTACAAGCTATAATTAGTTTGAGTTTGAATAAAATATCGCGAAAACGTCAAAAAGTAATTATTGAACAGTGATATTGTTAGTTAAACGTTAAATAAATATATAGATAAAATGGGTGACACGACAAAATCTCTCCGGAAAAAATCTCCCCGACAAAATCTCTCCTTTAAAATCTAATTCTAAATTATAATATAGTATTTAATATAGGTATTATAATATAGTATATATAACCGATAAAATTATATAACGACATTTAATCGAACCAATGCGGTAAATTTTAATTGGATAAAAGTAAAATATTAAAGCAGCTTTCCCTTCTGTTAAATAATATTGATTTTAAATTTATTCTAACTGAAGAAGAATTAATTTTAGAAAAAGTAACAGTTGACAAGTTAAAAATAAACGAACAAAATTTATAATTAATTACATCTGTCTGAATTCTTGACATTTGCAGCATTGAGGGAAACTTTTTCGAATACGTACCTCTACTTTTAGAATTGGACAGAATACACAAAAGTAGTGAAAAGATAAAATGAGAAAGGGTATTAAAATAGCACACATAGGTAAGGGAGTTGTTATGGTTATTACCAAAGAAAGGAACTCTGAGATTGCGGAAGCCGCGTTTGAGTCTGTTGTTTTCACGAGTTTGATCCCAGTGCACTTTATACATGTAGTTTCTCTGTTTTGGTATTTGGAATCAGAAAATAAGGCAGAAAGCAACGGGAAGATAATAGACGACGGTGAGATTTAAGCCCCTCAGGCACAAGCCCCACAATGCACCACCAACAGTCGAATAGAGAAATAATGGTTCGGGGTGTATTATATCGAAACTTTGTGGGAGTGGAGGTACAAGAGTGAGAGATCTCGCGTCGTTTCTCGGGATTCTTCCAACAGAGAGCTTTAAATATTTGCACTGGCTCAAGCATACCAACCCCGTAAGAAATATCCGCGTCGTCAACGTAGTCTATGCGCCCCATTCTATTTCACCGTCTTAGATATTTTAGTACAAAGCCTGTATTTGAAGAAATTTGAGTATATTTATACACACAAAGATATATACATGAAAAGAGAGGATGAAAAAATAAGGGAGAGACCGACTGAATATTTTCACAGACTCAGACTGTATTTTTGGATCTTAAAGGAGCCGGGAAGCATTCGGCGACCACCTTGGGAATGCAAACATGAAAAGAGGTAAGTCGATTTGCCAGTCAAGAGAAATATTGGATGTATGGAAAACTTTTGGAAAAAGTGCTCGGAGATTTATTTAAGAACGAATGTGTGATGTTGGTGTTTTATTGTTCATTCAAACGTAATTCAGTTTTGGTTTTACTTTATATTCACTTTAGTTAGCTTACTCATGCACTCTCTAGTGAAGCTCCCGAGCTCCGTTCCTTATTTCTCGCCCGGTGTCTAGTCTGTTGTTTAGTTATTTTGTTAGCTGGTTCTTTGTTCCGCCGGTGAGCATTAATTTAACACACTTACTCACTTACTCACACGCTCTAGAGTAGTATTTAGTCTTTGTCTGTGTAACCCTGCCGCTCATTCTGGTGGCTTAGCTCTCAGCTCTTACGTCTCATCATGCAAATTCCAGGTCTTAACCCTGGAGCTACTTGGCGGACACGTACCGCGTAAATTGTTCGCCAGCTACCACCAACCTTACTCACTTCCTACCCCTTGACGCTAAATTTAACGTGGCTCTGGCTTCTGAACTTGTAATCTCAATTTCGGGGAAAAACTTTTACGCTCAGATTTATCATCCGTGCATGGTCAAAATCCACATTCTCTTTATTTTTTTAATCACACGCCTGATAAGTGTATTCACGGAATTTTTTAACTTTTACTGAAGCTGACTGACTGTCCTTTTTTTTACCTTCTTTAAGAAATATTGTCCTATTTTCTTTTTACTTTTACTTTTACTGCAAAAGGTTGGCTGGGAAAATTTAATATTAAAAGTCTACGGGAAAAATTTATTATAAAAAATTTTTCAACTAAAGTTTCTTAAAAACAGTTGATAGAAAAAATCTCTTTTAAAACGAATCCCGTTAAAAATTAGCATAAAAACGGCTGCCATGAAAACTTTCCTCAAGACATCAATTTAAATTTATATTTAAGAATATAAATTGTACCCATGAAAATTTTAAGTTAAGTACTTAGACAAAACACATAAAATTATTCAAAGAAGCTTTATTATCCCCGCGAATCAATACTACTAAAATTGCTTGAACCTTTTCGCAGTTGCTTGGGGTGCGATTGATGGGAGAGGAGACTCCAAAGATACCCAAGAACATTGTAATAGCTACTACTGTACTATAGTACACTGCTACGCCACATTCATGAGAGACTAGAAGGGAATGATAGAGTAGAGGGAGGGAGAAACAGAGATGAAACGAGAAAACTCATTATGTTAGTCGATTGGATACTCCAATTATATTCTACAAACTATATATTATAGTTCTTGTCATGATAAAGCGCTATAATTGATTAGCGAGAATGTGAACGTGCTGCACCACGCCCCTGTTGTTCACTCAACTCACTAAATCGATTAGCTATATACTATACTTCATTTTACTTTGTTATTATTTAACGATATGAATTTTATTACCCATTTATTAAGTTGGTTATTTATATTCACAACACTTCACATATAGCCACTGGAAACTTTAAAAGTTTAATAATCTGTACGCTTAGCGCTTCAACATGTCAATGTTAAATAATTTTTTTGCAATAAAAATTCAATCAAGCTTGGCTGAAGCTCAAATTTATTTTTTATAAAGTAAGAAAATTTATTTTCAAATTACCCGACACATCATTTTAATCCTATTTTATTTACGAATTTTGCTGTAACGTAAATAGAAGATTGCTATCAAACAAGCATCTCGTTTACTATTTCATAGAATCCGAGTTTCTCCTTAGAGTTAACCGGGTCAAGATAAAATATGCACGACTCCTAGAATTAATTTATTTGCTCGCGAAATTCAGAATATTATGTGTGTCTAGAGAGTACAGGAATATGTTTTAAATTATTTACATAGATAGTGTATTTGATAAATAATTTAGAACATTATGTCATGATGTTAATACTCGGTAAATAAAAATAAATATAGCTGACAGCAAATATTATCGAATTATCAATTATCTAGCTGTGTCTCTATTCTCATAATTCAATTATCAACGCTAATAAAATTTTGCTTCAATAATATATATTTTACGTATCGATTTGGATTAAACCATGTGGCAAATCCGGTATTGAATTTAACGTTAAGTTTAAAAGTCTGAAACTAAACCAAGTTAATATCTCGTTAAATAATTATAATAAAACGTGAATTTATTGTGTATAAATGAAAAAACAACGAATAACCTGATCTAAAATAAATAAAATGTGCTTTATATAATTAATTGGTCAAGTTAAAAATCCCGAAAATATTTCGAAATTCCATGATAAATATTTCCGAAAAGTTTGGGCACAAAATTTCAAATATTCATAATCAGCCATCAAGTTTATCGGGGTATTTATATTTAGAATGATAAGAGTATTAGAAATGCAAACTATTTGGAGGTTTCGAACTCGTTGAAAGTTTCCCGGAAGCTTCTTTCAATTACATCGCATCAACGATGAAATGAACACTGTTATGTACATCATAATATTTGCCCATGTTGAAACCGCAAAAACGCCTGAACAAAAAGTTTTTAATAATTTTCTAAAATTTCCCGGTTTTCTCATTGTGTGTATTATTAGATCATTATTGAGTACTCTCGAACAACGAACAATAGGTTAAACTTTCTACATAAAGGTCCCTTGTTTTCCGTTACTAAAGAACAATGTTCTCTCATAATATGTTACACGATATGGTTCAACATATAATATAATTTAATACAATGAGATATACTTTTGATAAATGTAGCTGCAGCTATGAAAAAAATATACATTTAAAAAGTATATAAAATGAAAATGAATAATTATTTTAAGCTAAAATATTTTCGAAAAATTTTTATCAGTATATTTTTAATATACTTTAAGATATATTTTTTACGTGTTCAAATTATAGTTGAAATATACTTAGTTAACTGATAATAATTCATATTTTTTATACAAATTTAGTGTATTATTCATTTATTTTTAATACTTTAACTTATATTTTTGATATAAATTATTTTCATGGGAGTAGCACATATCTTCTGTTAAAAAATTCAAGAATGAAGTTTAATTATAATAAATTGACAAAGTCCATCGAATGTCAAATTTAATGCAACACACTCGACGTGTTATGCAAGAGGGCAGGACACTCGATGTGAACTTTATATTTTCTCGGAAAACAATTACCGTAGGAAGTAGTTTCGGTTTTTGTCAGTCTCAAGGGAGGAGAGTTGGAGCTCGCGACCTTTCCGGTCCTCGTCATTCACTTGGCCGCATTCCCAGTCTGCTTTTACGTGTATTGTTCCTCGCTTTATTTTTTCTTGTTCTTTTTCTGTTACTTCTACTACTACTATCGTTACTATTACTATCGCTACTACTATCATTATTATTATTATGATTATCTATTCTCTTTTTATAACTATTATATACTCTGATATCTTTGTTTATTTTTTAATATTTTTTTTCTGTCTCCTCATCATTCTAGTTTTTCACTTACAGCTATCTCGGTTCCGCTAGAATATTTGTCTCACTCTTACATTCATTCGTACCGCCGTTAGAATGCATATAGATGTCTTTACTTTTACTCCAAGTCAAGACTAGTAAGCTTGGCCGGTTTTTAATCTATCCGGAGGACATCTTTCTTTTTTTTTTTAGATTTTTTAACTTCCAACCTGTCGTCTCATCGCATTTTTTCATCGGCTTTTTTTCATTGTTTGCTGTTCCTTTTTCTTTTCATCCTATTCATTTTACTTTGCTTTTTACTGTACTGATCATATACAGACATATATTTATTTATCATTACCATCATTGTTATTATTATTATCATTATTATTTAAATGTAAATACATGTAGAGATATATTGAAAAGGGAGCTTGTAACCCCTGCCAAAAGAGAGATAACGTTGAACGTTCAGTGCCTCTCTTGAATATGCATGATGACAAACACGCCACGCCGTATAGTAGACTACTATAAAGCAAAACTGAAGCATTACAATTACAAAGAAAGTAACATTGCACGGTACTCAGCGAGTGGAAAAGTGAAGCTAGTAACTCTGCGGTCCGGCAAATTTTTCCGAGCGTGCCACAAAACTGGCTTCCAATTAAGACAAAAGACATTTTTTCAAAAACTAAAGTAATTATGCATTTAATTAGTGCATGAAACATGAATTTGAGAGACTATAATTCCTCTTTGTTGTAAACATTTCATGGTTATCCGAAAGATTTGAGCACGTATTTTTATTACCTCTTTTAGTAAGAAATTATTTTTCAAAGTTATTTTATATTGAGTAGAAAACTACTTTGGCCTATTTTGAACAAAAATTAATTTTGCAAATTACATAATTTCTTAATTATTTTAGATCGCTCTAAAACTTCAAAATTAAATAAAATTCATGATAGTTTAATCCAATAACTGCACTCTGAGTATTTGATATTTATCTAAAAAATTTTCGGCAAAATTCGACGGTTAAAAAAATATTGGTTTTTACAGATGAAAATTTTATAATTACAAAAATACATTTCAAGTTCAAACTTTTTCGTATGTGTTTATTTTTTTCAGCTATTATTTCAAATAAAAATATGAAATCGAGATGATCGAAATGATAAAATAAATAACGTAAAAATGGCTGGATATACTGGCAATAAATTACGATGTGGTAAATTTTTTTTGAGATTGATGATAAAACAATGGAGGTTATATTTTTGGATAGACAAAAATATATAGATATTATTCACGTGGGAGCGCGTATATGTATTCAAACTGGATAATTATGTCGAGATTCTAGTGCGTATAAATACGCGCAATTTGATAATTACTAAACCTATATGCTTCTACAAATATATATACACAGAGAAATATGGTAGGATATGAGGATCAGTAGTAAGCACATGATGTTGACTTTATGAATACGGATAATCCTAAACGTGTCATAAGTAAAATGCCTTTGGGCAGATTGTCAAGAGAAGTGCAAAAGTACTCATACCATCGGGAATCAAACGCTTCAGGGAATTGAGGAAATTCGATCGTGCAAGTCGTTCTATTCTGCTGAAAATGTATTATATGTAACCGTTGTTCTGAGAAACTAGAAGCGTCACGTTGCATTTATTTTTTCCTATCTAATGTAATGTGATGCAATGCAATGTGTTTATTTTTTTTAATTCCGTTTTATTGTTTGATATTGGAAAAATATGAAACCATGTTTTTTTCTTTTTTTTTTTTTTTCAATGAAATTTTATCACAAATTGAAAAAAAAAAGAAAATATTATATTTAGCGGATGAATATTCACTTTTAATACTGGTATTATTATATCATTTGACTCAGATCGAATACGGTTTTGAGAATTACAAGCAATTAACAATAATCAAGACTAATGAGAGCTTTAATAAATCTGCGCAACCAAATCCCTCGTAATAGTCTGATGAAATTCGTCTAGTAGGATTGACAGGGAATTTCAGTTGTAAGCTTCATTGAGAATGGAGATATATTTGGGTGGTATATTACCGACGAACAGAAACGCATTGAAGCTTTATGGCTCTCAATAACATTTTTCTATGCAGATTTTATTTGAGTTAATTTCACTACTCTTGATGCCTGAGCGCTCGTAATTCTCTAGAGTGTTGGTTGTGGGTTGGCCCGAAAAAAACTCAAATCTCCAAGCGAGGGAACCTCGTTACTAATGACGATGGATGGTGATCTAGTTCCAGTACAATTGCCCATCAACCAGCCGCTGCAGGGGTGTCATTTTCGTGTTCACTGGAGGTCATTATTGCATCGATCCTGTAAAATAAAAACTAAACGATTTCTATCGAATACCAGCTATTTCCCGAGTTCGCACAATTTAGTATCGCCCGGAGCGAGATCTTTAATCATTTAATCTTCATTAAGAGAGATCAAATAAGCTCATCTGCATCCACCGTGTTCTGCATAAGCTGTAGTGTGTAAAACACTCGTAAAAAATTTTCAGCCACCGGTATTCAACATTTTCCATTTCAAAGATTTTTTCTTCTTTTTCTCTTCTTCTCGCCTTCTTCCCAACATATATAGAATAAAAACGTCATGAAAAAAATAAATCCTGACTCTTTCACACTTTGTGAAGCAACAGACCACACGGAGAAAAATTAACTGTTCCTGCAACAGGAATTTCTTGTAGCTGCAACAGGAGGCAGCCATGTTGCAGCAACAGGATAAAGTCCTGTTGCAGCAATAGGATTACTACTGTTATTGCGACTTAATAGTAAAATATAGTTGGGTCATTCCATGTCAAATTGACCTACAGTTGGAATTGACCCCTTTTGATTTGGATAAATTTTGATCAGAAATTTTCTTTTATCATATAACGAACTTCTGCTAGACGAAAAAAAATTAAAAAATTTTATTCAAAAGGTATGCAAATTCAAAATTTCGCTATTTTTTCAGTTTTTTAATTTTGTTTTTGGAATATCTCGAACGTTATTTATAGATACGGGAATGGCCTTTCGTTTGTTTGAAAAGGGACACTTGAGGCTATTGAAAAAAAAAAAATATATTTTGCAAAAAAATTTTGAAAAATGCCAAATTTGTCAAATTTTTAATTTTTGAAAATCGTCAAAAATCTCAATTGATATTAAAATTTTGGTTCAATTTTTTTTGTATAGTATCTTGTACTGATCTTAAAAGACCCTAAAATTTTTAGAAATGTGTGTATTTTTTTTAAACATGAATTTTTGAATTTCAAAAAAAAATTTTTTCTTGTTTTTTGCAACTTTTAAATAAGGTAAAGTTATGCAGGTACATAGTATTGTAATTTTGAGCATTAAAAAATGAAATGCACGACGTGGAAATATTAAATAATAAATTAATTTCAATTTTTTTTATTTTTTTGGAGTAGTCTTAAAGTCAGGCTTAACACATGATATAGTTTCTTATTTTTTTTTAACGCATAATATATTTTGTCCGTTTCTTCACTTCAATAACAGTTTTTAACGTCAAACAACTCAAACAGATATAAATTTCCAATAAAAATCAGAAATCAAAAGGGGTCAATTCCAACTGTAGGTCAATTTGACATGGAATGACCCAACTATATTTTACTATTAAGTCGCAATAATCGTAGTAATCCTGTTGCTGCAACAGGACTTTATCCTGTCGCTGCAACATGGCTGCCTTCTGTTGCAGCTACAGGAAAATCCTGTTGCTGCAACATGACCTTCCCTGTTGCTGCAACATGACTACCTCCTGTTGCAGCAACAGTTAATTTTTTTCCGTGCACTCTCGCATAGATAACTTTGGCGCATCCTCCAGAATTTTTACCGTTACTTTTTCTTTTTATTATACACATTGCTTAACACGCCGTTGCACAATCTTTCACCCTCGTTTTACCTAAGAATCGCAATCCATCCGTATAACGAGCTTCTCTTGCCTTGTGTCTGCATATACTGAATTTTTTCTTCTTGAATTCTTTCCACATAAGTGCTCCTCTCTTTACTAATATATTAATATACGTAAAACTTTTAAAAAGTTAACGGTATTCATTTTTGATTTTTCAAAAATCCACCTCAAACAATAACAAACTTTTTATCGCACTTACAGTCACTAGTCGGTAGCGAAAAAAGATTTGACTTTTTGTTGGCCTTCTTAAAGTAAAAAAAAAAAATAAAAATAAAACAAAAAAAGGCAAGTTCTGCAGCGGTAGCAGCAGCAGCTATAGCTTTTGACGTTGGTAAAACTATAAACCTTATTGTCGGGTTTCTTAGCTGTTTTTGTTTTTGTTTTTTCTTTTGTTTATTTTTTTGCTAAGACGAAACTCAGCTTTCACCCTTCACTTTGTACCCAGTTCGAAGAGTAGTCTCGCAGTAGACAAGTTCAGAGTCATGCACGCCACAACAATGCGCTAAGTTTTCTTCTCTAAGTTCTGTTCTGTCGTATGGTTTGTCTTATTCTCTTTCTTCGAACCTCATAAACTTACTTGGTCTTTCTCTTTTTGCGAATCTAAGTATTTATAGAGTTGGTCCTTCTTTAACCTCGTAGAGTTTATAGTCGTCTGTCGCATCGAAAACTCGAGGAAGAAAACGAGGACGAGGACGAGGACGAGATTTAACGAAATCCTTCGTTGAGAATAAACGAGAAGACGAACGGGAATAAAGAGAATATAAAAAGGGTAGTGAATAAGATAAAATATACCAGCACCACGAGTTTTCCTGTTTGCATCGTCTCACAGTCGACAGGACGCTTCCGCAAACGTAAATCGAAGGAAAACGGCTTTTGGCGATTGTTGAACCGACAGAAACGCCCATTACGATTGAGTAAGGATATTTAGGTATTTTCCAATAAACCACACACCCATAAACTATAAATTAAACTATTTAAATTTTCAACAGCATTGTTTTATCCTTTAACCGAAGTCACATCAATTATTGCATCACATCACATATATATTTTCTTCTTTGTCTTCTAAAAGTAATTTGCTTTTTTTTATTTAATAAAAGTAATTTTCTATTTTCCGAGCTGAAAAGTAAAGAATATTTGAAAAATGCCATCTCGACGTAACGCAGCAACGTGCTGCATGTGTACCAAGAAAGTGGATTCCCTCATCATTTTACATTATTTTTTTGTTCATGGGTAGCTCTCGCATACCTCTCTTTGCTTCCACAGCCTTTGTGCGCCAGATTTTACCCGTAAAAAAAAAATATATTTTATGTCGACATTCTAATGAGATTTTGAATTATGCTGCATTTACTTAACCCAGATTAACGCCAGCTCGAACTCTCACCAGGAGAAAATAAAAAAAATTATTATATAAATTATAATGCTATTGCGGATGAAGGGTAGTCTATCATCTCGAAAATATAATAGTATAATTGGAAGGTAATAGGCGATAAAGTCTTAGCTTTGATATTTTTATAAGAAAATTCCGCTCGTATTTAAAACTATTATGCACTTTACATTAACTCCTAGTCACGGTTAAAAATATTCTGACATTTTAATTTTAAATTTCAAAGTTTCAGTGTCAGTGAAATTATGTCATTTTTATTATTAACTTATTATTTTCTTAAAAACCTCGTTTTACGGATGCTATTTTAACTGACAAGACGTTTAAAGATAACTGTCTACATGAAATATATATTACAAATACTTTACTTTACAATCAAATATTTATTTTCTTAACAGCTTTCGCAAGTAAAAAAGTTTACAAAGAAAAACAATTTCATTATGCACACACGTTTTATGTATTTATATTTGAAAGAAACAAACCAGCAAACTATTATTTTTTTTTTTCTATTTTAATAAAACAATTTTCAAATATTCTGTGAACCACCTTTGTGTTATGGCTTTTATATTTTATAAAAACTTTTCTACTTCATGTAGGTTGTCGGTTTTTTTTTTGTCGGAGGTACGCGTAAAGCTCTATATTATTCATCGATCCTCGCGAGTTACTGGGTCAATAAATACTTACTCACGTACAGGAAAAAGGACGGAGATTAGGGGTAAAAAAATTAAAAATCACGTTTCTTTGAGCTTTAAACAATTTTATGTGAGAAAATCAGACAGATCTAAAAGGAATTTATTATGGCAAGTGAAAAATGTTAAAAATATTGGAGATGACGGATAGAGTGAGGTAAAGGGAAGCAACATTATTACTTCAATATTACCGAATGTCACGAGATGCAAGAACGTCCATATTTAGCTTTTATTCATAAAACTCATTCAAGAATGTGTGAGTGTTAGGTTTGTTGTGTATCAGTATACATAAGATAGCTGTATAGCTGTATTGCAGCCTGGCACACAACGCGACGTTATTAAGCCATCTCTTACCGGTTATATCCTTCGGTGAAGTCGAGTGCCAGCCGTAAGGGTCGAATTCGACCTCAAGCCAAGCACCTAACATCTAAAATCTAGATCTACGTACACGCCTCACTGCCTCTTACCACTAAACGAAGTAAGCGAGAAAGTACTCTCGGTGTAGTTGAGAGAGTAAGTTCAATACAAAGTGCACTGTGGAGAAGGAAATACTGCGCAGTGAAGAATCAACGGCTGACCCTATGTGGAATGTTTCTACTTCTACTGGCTTACAAAACGCTACCGCCGAGATGCTAAGAATTTATGCGTGACATTTACATCCTGCTTTCAACGGCTTAAAAGCTTTAAAAACGACAACTGTTAGACCTTTTTAACTTATTTATTATTATATATCTTTATTTTGCTTTATTATAATTAATTGCGCTAAAATAGCTCACTTTATAATAAATTTTGTTATTAAAATACTTTTTTAGTTTTTATATACTGTACAGGTTAATTTTAATTCTTAATGACTTTATTATTTTAAGAATTTAAACAATTATTAGTAAATTAAAATTATTTGCTAAAAAAAAAAACAATGAATAAAAAATATTAATTAAACTTTTAATTGTATTTAAGTCCTGCGAGTAATAATTCACGTAAAAGAGATTTTAACTTTATTTGATTAATAAAAAAAAAAAAAAAAATTAACTAACTTTCGACATTATTTTCGCAGGTACCGCGCGGTACCATTACTATCAAGTGAGTTACAGTGAAAATTCTTATCACGGAGTGAACAATTTCAGTCATTAATAACTTGAATTACCAATTATCATGATACCGAGGGTCCGCAAAGTTGATTTGATGTTTTAGGCAAATGAGAGGAGTGTAATACACGTCAAAGCAGTGAGTATTGTGCGTGTAAATTGAGTATTCACACATTGTTGTCAACAAGCGCGGTACAATTTACAATGATGTAATGTTATTGTTTGTAACATCAAAAACAACATTCACTTCCCGACCACAGGCTATTGTAACCCGGCTGTCTTCGTCATCAGTATCAATACACTGTGAAGACCTTTCAATGAGTTCTCATTACTGAGTATAATATGTGCCTTCATCAACTACTAAATCATTCGCAATCAATCACTCTAGGGATGTCTGGTTCAATTGATGCCGCAGTAATTTATTTCGAGCGACATCGTCCATTTACTTTATTGACATTATATCTGACTTCATTCTTTGCATATGAATTCATTTTAATTAGCAATCAACAACCAGCATACTATAGGTGATTTGTACTATTGCTCGTGATAATGATATTTTTTTCAATACATTGAATAATTATTTTTAATCAAAGTTACAAAGTATGCAAATAGTTCCATAGCTTTCTTCGATTACACGGAAAGAAAATTGAAGGAATTTTTACTATTTTACTATTGTAATTTTTACTAAATAAAATAGTAACGGTGGACTATACTTCTCATTTAGTAATTTTTACGATCTACTATTGTAAATTTTATTCAACAAATAAGACTAGCAAGAGTCTTAAAAAGTTGAATACTATAGAGCAAATTATACAATATGTGTTTGTGAACTTTACAATTCAACTATTGTAAAAATTCAAAGTTGGATTTTTTAAAAGAAATATTAGGGAGGGAGAGAGATAGAAGGTTGGACTAATTGGTACCTATACAGTAATCGAAAAAAGAAATCGACATTTTCGTGCTATCTGGGAATCGAACCCAGAACTCTGTGTTGGCAGACAGAGACTCTCCCTCTACGCTATCCGAGGTAAACTAAGACCCATATTCTTTAACATTTACATAAGCTCGGAGTCTAGCCCTGTGCACGGCCATCACTTACACTAATTGAGAAACATTCAAATTCAACTATTGTAAAATTTGCTATAGTTCTATTGAAAAGATACAGAGGCAGCACTGGAAATTTTCATCTCTTACTTTTTACAATAGTAATATCGTATTTTTTCATGAATAAATAGCATTTTTTCTTCTAAAATATTTGACAATTAATAGTAATAAAAGTATAGTCCAACTTTACAATAGTTGTATCGTAAATTTTCCCAGAAATTTTTTCCCGTGTACATAAGGAAATTTTTTATGAAAATTAACCTCAATACGTTTACCGAAAATTTTTTTTTTATCCTATATTATAAAATAGATGAAAGTCTTGAAGTTAGTCAAAGGTCGAAACTCGCAAAAAACGGGCCACGATTCATTATTGGTTGAAATTTAGGCGCGCGCGTAGCACGCTATTCTAATTTCTAGTATACTTGAAATGAAGTTCTTTTTACAATAATTTAAATTATCTGTATTTAAATTATAAGTAATTACTACAAATGAATTCACTTTCTACAATATCGAGTCGAAATATTAGACGGAAATTGAACGTTTTTAACGTAAATTGAACATTCTCAAGATTTTGAACGTAAATTGAATATATTAAAATTTAAAACATAAAGAATATATTAAAATTAAAAGCTATACGTTTTTATTGCATTAAAATTTGCATTGAATGAAATGTAATGAAGTCTATGTAAGCTGGAAATTAAGATCTATATTTACTTTCATTAATTATATGCTTTGGGGTTGAAGTATATATTGTAATGCATAATAATTATCTAGAAAATCGTTTAATTAAATTTCCGGTATGAAAATCAATGATGATAAAAAATTGGGAAGTTATTTGTTTTACTTGAAATACATTGGACTTTTTTTAATTACCAAATCGTACGTAATTCAAAGGTTTTAGATAGTTTATTAGTGCTCTTGTCAAATTAAAAATTTCATAAACATTATCCCTGAACTCGTAAGTTAATTAGGCCTGTTAGGACATAAATTGTGAGAATGGAAAAAAATTTTACAAAAATGATAAAATTGATTTTTTCAATATAGTAATTTGATGTTAACTTCATTTTTCACCTTCAATTTTCAAAGTAAAATTTTTTGAACTCCCATGAGAAAAAAATTCACAATGCCTACCAACTCATGATCATTTTGATTGAAAAGATCCTTTTAACGTAACAAAGTGTTGGCTTTTAATTCAATCTATAAAAAGTGTTTCTTAACGATCTAAAAATAATCCTACAAAAATTACATTGTGTCCATACGAGATTAATATTTTTTTCAAATATTTTAATGAAACTCTCTCAGCAGTCTTCTAAGATCTCAAAGTGTCTTTTAAGGCGCTCAGAAGCACTATAGCTTATTCATTTATTTAAAATACTTCAGTAACCCTGTGTTTGTTAAAAATGGAAATTATGCATGTAATAGTCTACCGTAAAAAAATGAATTGTCAAAGAGAATATTTTTACAGATTAAAATAAAGAAGTCCTACAACTCGACCATTATTAATTTTTCTAAGCGTACTCGTAAAAACAAAATTAAATTTTAAGGGAAATTAATAGTTATATAAAAAACATTTTATTTTTTTCTCCACTCGGAAATCTTGACTAATTTGATCTTTTATTTAGGACACATATTTTGAGAGTACAAAAGTAAATAATGTGTCCGTGGTGTGTATTTATCTTCCCCAAAGTTCCTAATATTTCATAGATATTTCCCATTAGCTTATAATCTTATTTATGGGTATCGTAACTCAAAGTATTTGACCTAAATATTGTCAAATCTAGCGAATGATCATCAAATAATAAACAATAAATAATTCTTAATTTTATTAATATAAAATCATTTAATCAAACGGAATATTTGGCAATAAATATTACTTAGATTTTCGAGAGGGAGCATTAAATAAAATTTAATTATCAAACAAAAATTCTGCAATCAGAGTAATAAGTTACATGTATAAAATGCAAATATTCAACTAATAAATAATTTAATTCAAACCTTTTATCAACATCCTGCACGTAAAAAAAATAGGGGCTGCAACATGATACATTTCTGTGGTAGCAACATGAAAAAATTATGTTGCAGCAACACGAGAATCCTTTGGCAGGCAATAATAATAATAATAATCATTAAAATTTTATAACTACACTGTAAAAAATTTCGATAATCTTGACATTTGATATTTTTCAGTAATTTAATTTCGGGAGTGAATTCGGAGTCAATTTCACTTCTATTTTACTCTCGTCGCTTAGAGTAACAAAGTGAATTTTTCATATACTTCATATTATATGATATTTGTGAATTATATACAAAATCTATAAAATTCACTCTATTTTTAACTTCCAAATTAATTAATACAAAGAAAATTTTCAAAAATCGGGAAGTTATTGTTTTTACCCCGTTTTTTGAAAATCAAGTTTTCATCAGATCTCGACGTTTTGAGGTCCTAGGAAGCTTCCCCGACGATTCCCGCGGTGATGTCACCGTGTCTGTATGTGTGTGTGTGTGTGTGTGTGTGTGTGTGTGTGTGTGTGTGTGTGTGTGTGTGTGTGTGTGTGTGTGTGTAAATCTCTCATAACTTTTGAACGCATCATCCGATTCCATCGAAATAAGCGGCGTTACAAAGAGTTTTGCCCTTAAAATTCTGATACTAGTTTACAGAATTTGAATCGATTAATTTTGAGAAATCTCAAAAATAAAATTTCCAAAAATTCATTTTTTTGAAATATCTTTTAAAGGGCTGAACCGATCGATTCTTAAAACTAATCAGCTCTTAACCTCAGAAAACTACGTCGATCGCCATCAGCCGGGTCAAAATCGGTTGATTCGTTCGTGAGATATCGTTGTCGAAAAACATTGAAAAAAATGTTTTCTTTTAGAATTTCTATGAAATTTTTAGTCTGACCAATTTGCGCTTGAAGATTCTTAAAAGAACTCAAAAACCTGCGTTGAATGCCGTAAACCGCGAGAGAATCGGTGAATTCATTCAAAAGTTATTGTGGTTTGAAAATTCCAAAAATAGTGTTCTATGAAACTTCCATCAGCCTTTTGAGCTCGAAGAGCTCAAAAGCACAGAATAGATATTTATTGAAGCTCGGAGAGCTCAAAATAACAAAAAAACTATATTTTTGAGCTCGAAGAGTTCAAAATAAGTGAATTGTTGAGCGTTTAGGTATGGAGGTAGCGGGAAGTTGCAGGGATGGCCTTTAGGGTCAACCGTTTTCCTAATTTTTTTTTACAGTGCAGTTATAAAATTTGAATGATGATATATTATTATTATTATTATTATTATTATTGCCTGCCACAGGATTTTAATGTTGCTACACTGATAGAAGGATTTCTTAGTATTTAAAAAGATTTCTTTGTATTTAAGAAATCATTTCTTAAACATCATTTCTTAGTATTTAAAAAGCATTTCTTAGTATTTAAGAAATATTTCTTAAATACAAAGAAATCTTCTTAAATGCTAAGAAATCCTTCTATCAGTGGTACCACAAGACTGTCCTGTTGCGGCAACATGAAAATCATGGTCTTTTCATGTTGCTACCACAGGAATGTATTGTGTTACAGCTCCTATTTTTTTTTCCGTGTGTAAATGATATATTATCATTATAAAAAGAAAAAAAATTACATTAATTTCTCATCAAATATATTTAAATTCCTAGCACGCACTCGAGTACTCGATAATCCAAGACTACCTTCATTGGTAGACTTAACAATCGCGGACTATCATGTTCCAACACTTAATTCCGGCTTTGTTATTCTAAACCTAATAAACTCAAGCGTAGCGACATATCAGGATGGGAAGACTTGATTTAACGGTGATGAGGACGATCCTCTTAATGGTTGACTATTCCGTGGAAACGGAGTAATTCTCGCGAAATATGAGTCTCTTTACCGGAAATGGAACTGTTAGGAGCTTTACGGTAAGATTATTGAGATGGTAACTCGGCGATACTCTCAAGGCGACCACCAGAGACACTTTTTTGCGTTTAATGATGCCATATAAAAATTTATCACTTTCTTTTGACTGTTTTTAGTGTTATTTTTGTGCTAAAATATTCATTTCTGCGAGTTTTTATTCATGAATAATATACGTTAATTCTCTCGATAAATTTTTATTGTCGTTAACCAGATAACGATCATAAATGCTGTTGTGGTCCGAGTAGATTTTAAAATTTTCGATTAAATAAAATTTCAACTATCAACTCGCTGTTAATTTATTTTTAATTTAAAAATACTAAACGGATGATTTAAATGAACATTGTTGTCTTGCATTGCAATTCATTATCACTAAATGTTTGGATGTACGTATATAATAAATAACTTGACATTTATAAATAAATTCTAGTGCTATATGAAACTCGGTAAATTAATGATAACGTTCGTTACAATTATAATGATAAAATCATTTGAACGGTCGTTAAATTGAATAAAAAAAAAAAGTTTTAATTGACTATAAAAATGTTTAAATTTTAAATTCACATTGAAGTAAAATAGCGTCTGTGAGTAGAGAAAGAGCGGAGAATCCGCAATGACAATCGATCCACTTGAATCGAATTCAATTATATTTTAGCGTTTATTTAACAGATGTAACAAAAATTTTTAGTGACACACTGCAGAACTATAATAGTCGATTTTTCACCAATTCCGGACCAATTACTTTTTCCCGGAGGCACGATGCCACGCCGGAAGTAGCCAGGGTGGTGATGGCAATCAAGTATTTCCACAGCGAGCGCTCCTCTCTTTCACGTTCTCATACCACGCTCGACTCATTTCCGACAGTTTGACTCTCGACGTTAAAAGCAATTGAATTAATACCGAGAAAAAAGTTAAATATCAAATACATTTTTAGCCATTAAGTTTTTTACAATCGATCGCTAGTATAAAATTTATATTTTCTACTGATAAAATTATTTTTGAAATAGTTAATTTAAACAATTGAAAATTTAAACTCTTTTGATACGTTTGCACTCAAAAACAACTAATTCTTTCACGAGAAATATTCTTGATCCAAGATCAAAATTATTTTGAAGGAAGCCGTTGATTCTAGACCATGAAACTCTTTAAAATATTTTTCTTGGTTCAAGAATTTTTTTTTTTAATCAAATTAATATTTTTTCAGTGTAGAAAATAACGTAAATTCAAGCATTTTTGGGATTATTGAAACAAATCGGTAATATTTTAAATCAATGTTATGTAACCGATCTCAATCAAGAAAATAGAAGTAAATAAAATTCTCGAATATAGTATAAGCTACTATTTTATTTAAAAACAATAAAGTACTTCGTGTAGAACGAAACTTCTTAAATAAAGAATTTCTTTTTTCCATCCAAATTTTATGTTCTTGATTTAAGACTAAATTTCTTTAATTAATTCGAATTGAAAATCTCCAAGCAAGAGTGTAATTTTAAATATATTTTTCTTGAATCAAGTAGTTTTCTTCCAGTGTGTCATAAGTATGATGGATAAAATGTCCGTCTGAGAAAAAGAAGAGTAGAAAAATCAAGTCTCTTGATAATATTAATAATTGTAGCAAGTAACAAGTTTATGACGTAAAATGTAATATTCGAAAGATAATTAATTCGGCATATCATAAAGTTACAGTATTAAACACCATTAGACATAAAGTGAGATCGAGAAAGTGAGAGAGTCGGTAGTGAGAATGGTTTTCCAAGGCGCCGCCGGAAGCACTCCCAACGTCGGAAGTTACACATCGATCGCTTTTCCAACTGGCCAAAGGGGAGTTGAACGAGAATGAGGACGAGAAGCCCGGTAAGAGGAAGATAGTAAGAGTAAGATAGAAAGGAAGGTGGAAGGCACATTACCTGGCTGAGGGTTCCTAGGTCGCAGAGCTATCTCCTCGATCAGGAATAGATTAAGCCCAAGTTCCGGATACAACTACGCCGGAGAGCACCTCCACTTCCGCTGGGTACGATCAGGCTGGAGTACACTCTTCAATAATTATTTCCGCTTGTGATCGCCACCTGATTCCAAAATTTACTTTATTACACAAATTTTTAATTTATTCTTCTTCTTACATATATACATGCTTTAAATTCATCAATATATGGTATTCTTTTGCTTGAAACTTTATAACATTATTTATTATATTGTATTTAATTGAGTATCAGAGTGGTTAATTAATTCGAGATGTATATCGACCGTTATGGTAATATTTCAACCCTTAAATAATAGGTGTATTATATCACTCAAGAATGACATTTGGTATAAATGGGCCTTTAAACTGGCGGGTGGGTCGTGAAAATGTAAACCAACAACAGTAAAGCCCTTTGCTTTGAACTAGAAACCCTTTTGCATACCCGCCCACACATCGCCCTCAGATACCAAATACCAAGTTCAACACCGCTGCATTCAGTGGCTTTGTACTTTACATACCTCTTCCCTACATTCCCTATACTCTATAACTTTACTGTCAATACAAAATGTTACTTCACCACCAGACTTCTCTAACAAATAATATTTCACACAATAAACTCTTTTGATTATTAATTTTTATTTTCGTTAAATGCTAAACAGCAACACCTGTGACGAAACAGGGTGCTGAAGTTAAATAAGCAAAACTATTTTTCGCTAATTATAAAGCTTAAATTGAAAATAGTTGGAGACAAACTAATACACTATTTTGAGGCGAAAATTAATATTTATCCAGAGTTGTTTGATTTATTGATAAGCCTGACCATTATTTCTATTTATACTTATGGTAGAAGTAATTGTACAAAAATTCCAATTTCAGGAAGGTAACTTTATGTACCTTAATTACGATTATAAATTTGAATATGCACAAACCTTCATTCCAAACGGTAACTTTAACTCCTTCATGAATTTTTGATTTGACTATTTCTGAACGCCGTTTGGAAAATGAATTATTATTTCATATTCTGGAATATAATGAATGAACAGTGCAAAATTGAACTCATATATTTTACATTAATAGACAATATTGATTCGGATATTCATCAGATTTATTTATCTAGAATGACATATATATATGATACATGAATTTATAATAATCGTATTGATTGTTACAGTATAAGTGATGAAAATTTATCAAGTTATAAATGGTATAGCATTCTTATAATAATAAAACTTTAAATGTAAGTACACGGAAAGAACAATAACCCACTGTACATCCTCGTATAGTATACTCCGTGGTATTTGTAGTGAAAAAAAATTTCAGACTATAGTCAATATCCTTCAAAGTATACTAAATTATTTTTGGACTGTACTCAGTGAAGTCTCCGATTTAATCGATTAATTTTTCCGGTTATATCGCGTAAAACTTCACGGGATATAATCTGAAAAATTATTTCGCGTAAATTAAATTATACTCTGTTGAAATTTGGATTATACCCATGGTGACTCCGCCAATTTTTTTTCTAGCGCCTGCGCACTTAGCATTATCATATCTATTATGTATTTTAAATATTAGGTTAGTCAAATATTGTTTTAAATAATTATTACATACATCAAAAAAATTTAAGGAGCATTAAAGCACAATTTTTTCGATAATTTGGGGTTAAAAATTTTTTTTTTTCTCTTCTTAGACTCTTCGAACTTAAAAATGTTAGTCCAAAATTAATGTCCAATAATTAATGTCCAATAAGCTGATTGACTATAGCTCACAAATTATAAACAGCACTTTACGCACAGGCCCTAGAAAAAAAAATTGGCGAAGTCACCGTGGGCATAATCCAAATTTCAACCGAGTATAATTTAATTTACACGAAATAATTTTTCAGATTATATCCCGTGAAGTTTTACGCGATATAACCAGAAAAATTAATCGATTAAATCGGAGACTTCACTAAGTACAGTCCAAAAATAATTTAGTATACTTTGAAGGATATTGACTATAGTCTTAAATTTTTTTTCACTACAAATACCACGGAGTATACTATACGAGGATGTACAGTGGGTTATTGTTCTTTCCGTGTATGTTAAATATTTTGGAGAGACGACTATAAATGTAACTCGTAACTTGTAACATGAGTCATGAAAGACAGATTGACTTAACATCTAGAAATAATTAATGTTTGATAATGGAAATAGACATTAGATTGAATTTCACAGTGAGAATTCGAGTGCAGAAAAAGAAATTGAATAGTTAAAATTAAACGATAATAGGATGGTGTTATAATGACGTGGAACTTTTGGAAGATAGAATAATTTTGTTGGGTGCTCGTTCTTGTTGCTACACTGTCACGAGATAATTAATCGTAATTATACGTCTAATTACTGACAAGGATCCGATAACGCGATGCAAAAAGTGTGCTAAAATTAGCTCAAACTATGGTTTTTATAATGAGGCAACTTTATTATGTACAACGTGATCATCAATATTTTAGAAATAATTACTTGATAATACTCAGGAGATTAAATTCCTTGGAGGCTTCTGGTATAATTGAATAACTAGTTTCACTTGAAAGGTTTAATTGTTTGCATGAAGTACAACAATAAAAAATCGAACATAATATTGAATAACTTAGAATTTTTAAGCCTATTGGTCACAAGTGACTAGTGAATCTAATTCGGGGTCCATCGAACTTACGTAAAGAGAGGATGTCTCTCGACCAGTAGCGAAGATGGAATGTCCATCGGTTGGCTTGAATTAGATTCACTAGTCACTTGTGACCAATAGGCTTAAAAATTCTAATTTATCTATACAATCGGTCACTAAAAAATAACTCTGATAATATTGAATGTATTGTAAATTATCAATACATTTTAGAGAATAAGAAAAAATTTATCTCTGGAGTATTTAGAAGGCGATATAGATTTTTTTCTTGCTCTCCTAGCCGAAAGTACGCTCTTCCTGGCAGCAATTTACTCCAGGAAGAGCAACTTTTATAGCCTGCTCTAACGCATGCGCGCTACGCATATTTTCTGGCTCAGCAGCACAGAACCTTGCTTTCTTTCGCATTTTCGTGGCGCGACCGGCCTATACAGCGAGTTTCAACTGTATATATAACAGTCACAACATCGTCTGTATGTAACATGTCAGCGCATAAACTAACCAAAAAATGTCAAAAAAATAAAAATAATTTTTAACTAGATCATTGTTAATGAACTATTTAATAATAATACTGCACAAATAATTTATATAAAAAGTTTAAAAAATAAAACATAATAGTTTTGTGAATTTTATTTGCTTTTTTTTATATTTTGATAGTTAGTAAAGCAATGTTTATAAAACGATCCATGTACTCTACAAACTTGTAATAATTTAATTTCAATCTTTCTTAGCCGTCGATTACTAATTAAAAACTAATTTTTAATCAACTTAAAAAAATAAATTCTGTAATTAGAATGAGTTTAAATATTTGTGACAAATTCTGTGCATGATATCACTCTTAATCAGAGCATTTGTTAGTAAAGTTTAAAATAACATTTTTTTTCAATTTATTAACTTTTATTTTTTTTTTTTTTTATACCCGCCCCGACCAGCAAAGCCTCGGCTTTGCAAAAGTCGGGCGGCGCCCCAGTCATGCCCGGCAAAACCTCGGCTTCGCCTCGGTTTTGCAAAACCCCTTCCACGGGGTTGCGTACTTTCGGTTGGAGAGCAAGAAAAATAGTATACAACCCATGACCAGAATGTTGGATACCCTGACGTATGGGATATGATGGCCGAGGCGTCGCCTCGGCCATCATATCCCATACGCCAGGAAATCCAACTTTCTGGCTTTGGGTTGTAATATACTATTAGTTAAATTTAGTATCATTGAAAAGGTTAAATTACATTTGTGCCTTTTCAAGGTTTTTTGTGCTTTCAGCAATAATTAATTTATTATGACAAGTTATTGGAGTCGTTATAAAGAGATTAGAATTGTGCACTAGATGAATTTTGTTTATTTATTTAATTTGTTTTGTGCATGTTAATGATGTTATATGTCAAATATTAGTCCATATAATTAAGAAAATGAGGACAATTTTTCTGAGGGGCATATTTTTATTTTACAAGGTTTGATATATATTTTGATGATAGTAAGTTTTTGATGTTAAATTTTAAGAGGAGTTTTGAATAATTTTCTGGTTCTATAAGTTTGTTCCTTCATATTTGTCCATTAAAGTATTGATAATAAATTCTGTCACAGCAATATTATTTTTCAAATTAACTTTAAAAGCCAAAGTTAGACTATCAAATAACAACTACAGATTGCTAGTTAAAATTAACTTGCTGTTTAAAATCAATTTTTCCAAGACCAATGACCGGAGCGTTAAACTCATCCGGAAAGGTATTTTCTGCATGTATTCAAGAAATGTATAAAGCTAAATCGATTTCAGGCTATACTAAAGATATATACTATAAAGTCGTGTGTACTATTCGTGTTTACGTCAGTGCAACTTGCACAAGTTGGTACTTTATTTTCTGATGACGAGTATGATAAAATTAATATGACAAGTAAATTTGAATATAATGATATTGTGTACAAATAATCTATTATTAAAGTATTAAATTCCTAATAAAAATTCATAATAAGTAAATAGTTCTTGATGAATTTGAGTTAGCGAATAATTCAACCGAGAATTATGATGCAAAGCAAAGAATTTTTTATTGAATTTTTTTTTTTTTGACGGTATAAGAACTTTTTGCACTCGAACCGCCCTCGCTAAAAGCCGTACACTATATTCTTTTATAAACAGATATATATGTGTGCATGTATGTGAAGATATACAGTTATGTACTGTACAAATTGCACGAAGACAGTTCGGACATTTGCAGAAGAGTGTACAATGGACAGAGAAATACAGAGAAAGCGAAAGAATGAACACTAAAGACAGAGAGGAAGATAAAATGAAGAGAGACTCACGAGCATAGCTACCAGAGGTAGTAGTAATACTTGGTGCCTTCGCGGGAAATCGACGAAACTTTTGCGAAGGGGTAAATTAACGAGGCTAATAAAACTCGGATCGCCTCTGACGCTTTATCGTGAGAATTTTTTTTCCACCCTTCTTTATTAGCTCAACTGTTCATGACTATCCTTTTTGCCCTGAATTCGACCGTTTCAACAGAATTAAACTAAGAAAAAATAAAACTCAATAAAAATAGACAAGGAAAAAAAAATTATAATAATCATAAAAAATAAAAGTAAATCGGTGCTGTTTAAAAAGCTTGTTAAAAACAAACTCTCTAGTTTTTTCATTCTTATTTTATTTGAGAAAGCTTTTTTGCTATTCGTATTTTCTGAAGTTGATGGAACGTGGAGAAAAGCTATGCGGTTATATTGACGAGAAGTAATCACGAAAGCAAAGAATTGTTTTAATAAGAATTTCTTACAATTCTTTTACTTTTCATTGTTCTATAAAAATTTATATTGTACTTTGAGTTTACATACAAAAAGATGAGCCTATCATTTTATTATTATTTTTATTTCTGTTAATTCAACGTTTTTTAAAGCGTTGAAATTTGCTTTTAAAAATGAATATCCCATCGTACTTTAATTTACTTTTTTTATATAACTCCCGAGCAGTTTCATCAGTCGCGGCGATAACCGCGATACCGTCATATCAGAAAATCCAATTTCTGGACCCCACACATAGATGTGCTATAATATAGACACTTATTCTAAATACACATTACTATTTTTTGCTGACATAACCAATTTTATTTAAATCGTATTAGCTTGTAATAATAAAAGAGACTATTTTCCGTCATTTTTGTTCTTTTAATCTTATTTTCGCCTCGTATCAACTATAATTTGGAGTAATAAATACCATCGAGATTATTCGGTTCCTTTGATATTGAAAATTCAACGAGCATGAATTTTTTATTTCCATTATATATAAATAGCAAAGGTATTAATACAAAAAATTTAAAACACAAGCATACCTGAACGGCGTTGGATATTGGCTGTTATCGAAACGTATATCGCGTGTAATACGAGATAAAAAAAACTATATATTAAACCGGAAACAATAGTATAAAAAATGTACAGTTTATTTTTCATTTTATCTACTGAAAGATAAAAATTTTTTTCGTTTAATATTTTATTCGAAATATCTTTAAATGTGATAGAAGCTTATATTTTTAACGTTAAAATAAAAAATAATAAACAAAATAAACAAAACATTTGTTTATCTACCCAAAAATATTGGCATTATCAAAATAAACAAAAAAAAAAAAAAAAAAAAAAAAGAGAAAAAATGAATAATAAATATAAATATTGTATTATGTATGAAAAAATTTTCATTTTTCTATCATTACAATGGAAAGCAAAAACTGAAGGTATGTTGGTTAATATTAAAGTGTGTTCATTTTTGAGTACATGTAAATTTTGAAACAAAAAAAAGATAATTCATTTGTTGAAATAACGGATTTTCGCATCGTTGAGATTTAAACACCGGATGACCTGGGTATGCAAATGTTATCTATTTTCTTTACTTTTTTTTTCATCAAATAGAAGTTGAAACAAATAAAAATGTAAAGAAAAACTCGGACAATACCATTTTCACCGCACGTTCACAGAGACGAGACGTTAATCCGCTTGGAAGTCCACATTTGTTATCGAGAGAGAGAGAGAGAGAAAATAAATTATCTCATTTTAGTTTTTTTTTTTTTTTTTTTCATGTTAACTTCACCGTAACTACTGTACTATATTCATGCTGACCATTCAAAAAATTAAAAAAAAAAAATAACATTCTGTTATTATTAGATTATTATATAATTAGATCCACTATTGGAAGATCTACGCTGTTAGGTTAATTAAACAAGTTACTGTATAAAACACAAAAAGTAAATCCATCAAATATATTAAAAAAAATTATGGATGAATTTTTCCATTAGCGTAGAGCGTATAATTAAATAATTTCTCCTAATTAAAAGTTGTGCTGCCGTGTGACATAGTGTTCAATGGGTGTATAAATAAATGTGCAATGTTTGTGTTCATAATATAGTACATAGTATAGTATGGTGCGGAGAGAGAAAAACCTAAGCATATATATTTATACAAATAGAGTTAAAGTCTCGTCATACATCACATTGTCGTTTCTTTTGTATTATATATTTTATAAAGCTTCAAACATATTGTATTACCTATGTCGCAAGCTATAGCAGCATCAGAGCAGAGAAATTTGAGAAATGCATGCAACTTTCAATAAAAAAATCATTTTTTATTTTGTCACTCAAGAATAAAATATCAAATTTCTTTTATTAAAATCCTTTAAGCTACAACACTTTTGATGAAACAAATTTATGCATTGTGTATAAATCAAACGGTGTCTTGTATCAATTTTAATACATAATAAATATTCTTCTACTGTAATAAAATGATTAGTTATTTTTATTCTATTTCATGTCTGTATTGTGGAGACGAAATCCTTCATATGATTTACATTCCAAATGATTACCCGCGTTGACGATTGAAATAAAAAAGAAAAAATTAATATATATGCAAGGATGTTTTTATTTTTTATTGCATGTATTTCCTCAGGTAATTTGACTTTTAAATTTTTCCGAGACTTGTGTGTAAAGGGTGGTGGTTTTTCATCGACATTCGAGCGCACGTCGTATCCGCCGCCGGTTATTGAGAAATTTCTCTAGCGGATTTTTCGTGCTCTCGAGAAATGGGAACGTAACCAACGTGCGGTTGCTCTGTATGGATACCAAGAAATTCCGAATACGAATGTCACGAGAGAATTTGCACTTTGGTGCCGAGTTGCATACCAGAATTTTATAGACTTTACTGCAAGTCTAGTTCTAGTACTCCACCTTGATCATACTTTATATTTCTTTATAATAAAACATTTTTTATTAGTTATTAAGTGCGAGTTTTTCCTGGCGAAATTGATACTACAAATTTTATCGGGCGAGAAGAGCCATAAAATATAGTGAATAAAGAATTTCTTATTAATTTTTTTTAGCATTGCTTAATTTTTAGAATTCATCTATAAAATACCGACTTTTATCCACGGAAATTAAGTATTTTTATTTTACATAAAACTCTTTTTTCCCAGACAAGTATCATCATCGTATATCTTATTTCACAAAGGTATTTTTTGAGAAAAAAAAGACTTAAAATATGCAGAAAATAAAAATCAATTGTTTTTTTTTTTTTTTTTAACGAATAGAAATAAATTATTATTAACAAAATGCAGCGCCACCTATTGATAATACATTTAGCTTTGTAAGATTTTAGATGACGTCACCTATTTTCAGTCTATATAACTAACATGGTAGCTTTTCGATTGTTTAAAAATGCGCTAATGCAATCTATTGGTTTTTGGCTCCTAGAAAGTTGTAACAACGAGCGGAGCGTGTGTGTTCATACACGAGCGCCTGAAGCCTTATCTATTCAGTTGATACATTAATAAATGTAATTGCAATTACCTAACGTAATTGATACAATATTTCGCACAATGTCTTAATCATAAAACAATTGGTCTTATTATTATATGGAAATAAGTAAATGCAAATATTTAAATTTTATACTATTATTTAACCATCGTTGTTTGATTCCGATATTGTGTAAAATATTCGCACAGTCAGCTAGTATGGCTATATTTTTTTATTAATCAAACAAAAATTATTTTGTTTGAAAATTTATGAACTAAGAAATTTAAAAGTTGTCGGAAAAAATTTTACTATAAAACTAAAGTATAAGTACATATTTAAAGCAAATACAAAAAATAACTTTTTTAAACTCCTTTTAAAGATTTCAGAAGCACCATTTCTTTAATAAGCATTTCTAAACTTATTAATACATTTTTAATATCGTCAAAGAGTTCGAAAAGCTCTCAGCTTAGTACGATAACTTTTCAAGGCAACTCATCATGTTAGTCGCGAGTGTTTTTTTAATAAAAAATATCTAGGTTATCTTTTCTAAAGATTTGCAGCTAAAGATAAACTTTATAATGACACGCGATGTAAATTTAAAAAAGTCCGGACAAGTAATTTGACTCAGTAATTTGAAATCGACTTTCTTCAGAATACATTTACAGCTCTAGCTCTAACTTCATACACATGTATATGTGTAACTCAATTTCTGTCTATCAATAAATAAATGTACTTGTCATCTTCAATATTTCTTTCAATTTTTGTTCATTTTTTTTTCTTTCTATCTTTTTATTTTCTATTTTTATATACTCTTAAACATTTTACCGGAGACATTTCGATCAGTAGCGCGTGACTAGTCAATTTTAAATTCAAAGGCGCAACTAGCACTTATCTATCCTCGATGCATGACTACAGTCGGATAAGTTTCATCTTTGTACACTATTATTCGTAATTGAGTTAAGAGCGGTTTATAGTTGATTTTCAAACGTGTTTTTCTCATGTATGTGATAAAATTTCGAAAAAAAACGCTTCGCTCTTCGATAGATAATTTAATTATCTATCGAAGAGCGAAGCGCTTTTTTGGAAAATTTTCATTTATTTATGCATAAAATGCGTTTTAAGATTCCATTTGTTGTACAAGTATGACAGAGATACTTTCGTTTGTCCAATAGAGGGCGAGAGAGAGGAAAAATGTAAACCCTTCTTAAGAATTGTATTAAATATACAAGTAATAATCGATAAAAAGTGAATATTGTTTAAATTTACATAAATATATATAAAATGGATATAATATTATTATAAAAATAAAAAGTACGTGTTGCTGTATTATTACAAGTTGAGTGAGTAAAAATAAATGATAATGGAAATTTCATAGCAACCCGAGTGTAAGCACAGGCAGTGAATCTGAATTTGTCGCGAATATTCTTTTCCTCTTTCTTCTTATCCCACGTAACAAAGTGTTGGATCGTCTCTTGGATTGGTTGTTGGCGTTCCATGTTTTTCACTCGCGTGTGTGTTGCATTTTTAAAAGTTACCCGAGCAGGACTCGTATCGTCGACGACGGCCGTATAGCCCAGCTATTTCCACCAAGTGGTACGTGCTCGTCTCGCCCCATGGTGAATATATAAAGAATGCAAGAACCAAGCTGGACACAGGCGGTACTACGGAGAGTTGGATAAAAGTAAAAGAGTATCGCTGTGTACTCACTACCATCCAAAGCATTCTTCTATGCACTTACGAATAGAATTCTTTGACAATAATATCAACTCATGGATAAAGTCATTGTCCTCAAGCAAAAAATTTTTATCTTTTTCCTATTTAGATTTCTTTTTAATTAGAAAATTTTTAGATGTGCAATTTTTTGTTCTCTTTATGAGTTATACGTTAATAAAATATTCACACATGTCTTTTAATCAGGACTGGTACTTAAATGATTTTTTTCAATTTAGCTGAAATGATTTAAGAAGATATGAATTCTATGTGAAATATAAATTTAAGCACACTCGCTTCAAAGCATAAATATACGTTTTATAATTTTTTCATTTTAATTGAATTTATTGAAGTATAGCTTTATTATCAGTATCGAGAAAATAGACTCACAGTTGTCTTTTTTTGAAAAATAATTTAAATTATTTCATCAATATTCAATATTTCTCTTTGGGTTTATTTCTCAGGCGATTTAAATTGAATTCTATAATATTATCGAAATAGTGAAGACTGTCAATAAAACCGACTACTCAATTTATACTTTTATAATTAAAGAAAAAAAAACAATGAATATATAGACTGATAAAAATGCAGAAAAGTCTACTTCGTTAAGTAACAAATATTTTTTTCTACTTACACAAAACAAGAGTCTTTTTTTAGTGACATCTCGAGTGAGGAGAAAAGAATGATGTTTTATTGAGGAATGAGATTTTCAATTTTTTTCCTGTTATTGAAGCCGATACAGTTCAAAAGAATTCAAAAGTAAATCTTTGTCTTCATTGTATGTAAAGTGCTGCGTTTGAAGTAAAAAATTAATTCAGAGTTGATTGATTTTTTAGTGTAAATAAAATGTCTGCAGGTAATTCTTAATTTAAATTCAAACTTATAAAAAAAATTTTTTTTTATTAAATTATGAAATTGGAGTAGACAAGCCATTTCGAAGAGACAAATGAATTTAATTGTTATGGGTAGAGAGAATTGAATTCAATTATGAAATTACTAGAAATGTTTTCTTGCATCTGACGCTTTGTAGTATATAGGTACGCGTGATTGTCTAATTCGCGGTACGCTTCTCGGAGCTTTAGTACACCGTTTGAATTTAATTGAAGGCGGCATTTGAGTTGTGAGATTGTGTATACTACACTAAGATACGCGGAATATGAATGAGAGAAATTTATTTGCAGATAATCAAGCATGAAGAAGAGAAATTTAATAACCGTGAGTCAACTTCGCTGTTCTTAGAACGACAAAATTTCATAGAAAATCACAATCCTGTGATATACAATAATCGTGATTTAATCAAGTAAATAAAAGTATAAGTATAAGTATATAAAGTGCTTTATATATTTAATAATATTATACTAAAAAAAATTGATTTAATAATACCTACTAAAAGGATTGAATCTCGGCAGCTCTGAAAATTCCCTCAAAAAGTTGAAGTTATTTTTTGCAACTTTGATGTCTTTGAAAGCTCACGGCTGCACTACAAACTCATTTTATAGTACAACAGTATTTATTTTATCTTTTTGAGGATAATTAAGAGTGAAAAATATCATTATTCCCCCTCCATATAAATAATTTTAATCCAGAATATATAGAGAATAAATGAATGATATATAAAATTATAAAAAATTTATTTTAATTATCTAATTTTGTATAACATTTTATGTACACAGTAAAAAAATTTCCGTCAAATTTAATAGAAATATTTGTGTTACTGACTGTTTTTATACAAACTAATGTTAATTCAACATTCTAATGTGTTAAATAAACACATGAGAATGCGAAATTCTACACACTAGAGTGTAATATTCTACACAAACATTTTTACACTTTACATAATGACGAAAAATTTTTTACTGTGTATATTTTAACTATGATGATTGAAATATATTGAAAATGCATAAAAAGAACGAGTTTAAAAATATGTTTCAAACTAAATAAAATATATAGTCATAAAAATATATAGGTATTGAAAATATTATACAATTAAAAAAAAATTTTTACATATTTTTAATGCATTTCAACTGTAGTTAAAATATATACGAAAATTGGCCAAAAATTAGCTATCAAAAATGTTTGTTTTTCTATAAAATATTTATATATGTTAAAGTTTATATATTTAAAGATTTACATATTATTAATTTACCTATTTCTAATATATCTTTTAAATTTCAATCTACATTATTTTTTATGTAAATATTTTTCATGGAAGATCCTTAAAACTGCAGAAGCAAAGTTTAGGTAGTACTCTGATAATACCCTGAAGTCATTATCTAACTACAAGTTCGTTTAAATAACCGCAAGCGTCGATTCAAATTAATACTTTTCTATTTACACCAAAATTGGTCGATTAACCTCAATTTGCAGAAAAAAATAACAACTTCAAAATTTATCAAGAAACTGGTAAAATAGGAATAAGTATCTAAAATAGATAAAACATTAACCAGAAAAGATTCGAGTCTGGACTTGAGTTCATAAATAGTATCTGCGAGAGTGAATTTAAATAAAGAATCGACAATATTAGATACTAAAAATATCTAAAGGTACTTACAGAATTAAATTAATAAAAAAATATTATTTTATTAAAAAAGCATATATATGCAGCGACTTTATCCAATTTAATTTCAGCAAATTTATTTAAGTATTTTTTCTGAGTCATGTGACAATAAAATAAATAATATTTATAATAAATTATATTCTCAACAACACAGCATTCTAACAAATATATCCTCCAACTTAACCGTAGCCGAAATCCGTCAGAATTTATACAGACATACATAAACACGAATTTCTTAAAGCTAAATTCAGTAGTAAAGTGAGAGTGTAAGTAAGCTTTTCCTCTACAATGTTAGCGTTAAAAGGTGTATTTTCAACACCTGAACCCCTTGAACCTCAGCCAGCAGCACGTAAGCTCTGCTGGATAACCGCGAGAACTAACCGAGAGAATTTATGAATCTATGCATACGTAATAGGACATACGACTTTGTGCATAGAGACCGCACCACACGGATGTTATCATCGGTATAAATGCCGTTTTCTCAAATAGCCCAAGGCCATACCTATCGGATAAGAAGATAAGAAAAACCTATTTCCATACCCACATATAATTCTCCCTCACATTTGTACATATTCTTTCATAAAAATACAATTGTACCCGATATAACAAAATAAAAGTCCGAAAAACTTTACCAAAACAAACAAATAAACAAAAATAATTCAATATAAAACAAAATATAAGCAGCGAAAAGAAAAACAATTTTAATTTATCCAAAGTGTTAATACGAATAAACATAAGAAATCTCGGTAACGGGTCTGGTGTCATTTCAGGCTGGCGTTCATGGGCTTCCATGGGCAGCACACGCTGCACAAAGTTGTCTTCTGGTTCTTCTTCTTCTTCGTCTTGTACTTTGTTGTCGAATAATGCTGTAGTATAAAGTAAAAGGCGTGTGTGTCGCGAATGTACAAAGATGCACACTGAAACAGTGTAATCTACCCAGTGTAGCATAGCACAGAGGCGCCATGTCGTTACTTCCCGTCTTAGTTTTCCCGCTTCCATATTACCTACCGTGTTCTGTCTGTGCACTACATATTATTACTGGCATAGACACACACACATACACACATAAATACATGAATATGTAAAATGAACACAAGAGTGTAGAGTACAAAGGTGGTAGATGGAGGCTGGTAGTTGTATCTCCTCGACTCCTCGTCGCCCACGAGTGTCTTCTGCGTGAGAAGCGTCGACACGCGAATCACGTTGCACACCCAAGACAACTTAGTACCTCAGCAAGAAAACTTACCGGCGTCTTGTGCACTCCCCCGTCAAATATACACAAAGCGTGTACCTACGTTTTACAGCTCAACTATATATATATATATATATATATATATATATATATATATATATATATTTTGTACATGTATGGCGCTCAAAGACGACGTATATACTTGAAAAGTCTGCGCTACATGGGGACGACAGCAAGGAAGCGGTAATGGTTTAAGTTTCGAGGTCGACACCTCGACATCTTCTACTCCTACTCCTACTTCTATTTCTTCATCATCATCTTCTTCTTCTCTTTTACTTTTATTTCTTCTTGTTCTTCTTCTTCTTCTCGGCAACCAGACCACACGATGACTTTTCCAAGCGCCCGCGGTTCGGTCTTCGTTGAAATATTGTAATTAAAATAGTTCTGTTCATACTTTACCTTTACGAGCTCTATAATAATGTCTATATATATTTATTCAGAACGACAAAGAGTTTAAAGAAAATAAAAACAAAAAAGTAGACAAAAGAACAAAGAGATTGAGAGAGACTGGACAGTAAAGTAGTTGGGTACGATCTCGTTGTTAATTTGTCACGAGCAAAACTATATATAAATATCTAAATATATAGATATATAAAAATGTGGATTTTTGAAAGTTGTTTTATTTTATCATCGCACTTTCGCTGGAGCTACCTCATCCGTGATGAATATTCATCCCTTGTCGGTGTATGAGGACGGTTAGAATGACGAGGCGAACCAGTACGAGAGACGAATGGAATGGACCTCAACAACACTCATACACTCATCCACCCATCCACACAGACAGAAACACCCCAGCGCCTGAGTTGGTCTCAACTCTTTTATATCTCGAGTCGCCAATTTAAAATGCGATAATCTTTTATCTTTTGTACGTAAATAGTACGTGTTGCAATGGAATTTTAATTAAATTAATACTCTACAAAATTTAATTAATTTACTGTCGCTTTTTTTTAGTTTTAGTTTACTTCTGAGGGGCGTTTTTCTCCTTTTTTTTTTTGCTGTTATCAAACAGCGCCGTTAACACGTTCAAAATAAATATTTGCCTCGGAAATAATTTAAGTTATTACCAACGGAGATTTTCCTCGAGCCATTCTGACCACTTTACGCGCTCACTGCAGAGCACCGTGGCAATTATGAGCATCTGGTGCGCACACAAAATTCACGTATTTAGCTGTCATCAACGAGTTTTCCAGTAATTTTAAGACCTGATAAGACCGAGTTAAACTTCTCTTTAGCCGAGTTATTTTTTTTTTTTATTAAAAAAATATATTTGTCTGATAAAAAGATATCTCGAGTAGAAAAAAAACTCCGGTATTATTTGCTACAGAGGACTTGTTTGAATACCTCTTATGCATAAGATTAAATTTATGTATATATAAAAACCAATAAATTAATTTATCTTCCGTGGTTTCTCATCTGTGTTAGACTTTACCAATCTAACATACAGCTGCAGACCAATAAATGACTTCACACTGATAAAACATACTCCCACGCAATGCAACTGATGTTCGAAAGATCGATTTAAAGCTTATTATGCGTGATTTACATTACAATACACTTTGTTAAAACAAAATACCATTGATTATTAGTTACTGGTGTGAAGCATCTGAAAATGATAAACAATAACCGATGATTCAGTTAAATACAATCGTGTAATTCCAGACATTGTGCCGTGTACGTTTCTAAAGTTCTCACAGCGTGGAAAATTAATTGGCAAGATTGAGAGCGTGACGCAGGGTTTCGGCAGGCTGATTCTATGGGTATGGTACCCCCCAAAGTGCTACAGTACAATTATATATAACCGCTTGGTAGTGATTCTCCTCGAGAATTAAACTATATACCAGCAAACTGGCGGAAACTTTGGCCCATCGTGCACAACCTTCTCTTATTCTCTCATCCTCAATAGTCCCCTTTATGCATTTCCCTCTTCATTTTCTCGTCCTTGTACCATCACAATACTCAGCAATATAATCCTCAGGGTTCATGTTTCTCATAGCAACTCTGTTGCAGATAACTGTCTGTGTTTCAGATATATCTGCGCAGTACATGTACTTAGCACAATACTAGAACAATAATTTTCCGAACAAATTCAGCTCTAAAAACTTAGCATTCAAAGTCATTCGGATTTGCAAACAAGTTTATAGGACTGTGGACTAACTCCATACTAATACTAATACTAATACCGAGACTTAGACTCAAACAATCTCCGAGAATTTATTGTTCTCTATCTTCTCAGCGAGAGTGTGTGACTCGAAAACTTGAATAACCGAGGCTCGCACGTACAGATTGTTGCAATAGCCCAGCTGGTCGAACATGAAACTCAACAACTGCTGAGTCATTCCTTGTTTACTACATCTAATATTGCAATTTGAGAGATATCATTTATAGCTTTCTCCAATCCGAGATTGCTGTAAAATAAAGTCACGAATAAAAAAGTTGGGACAAGAAAAAAGGGTGGTCAAAAAAAATAACCGAAAGAGTTAAGAGCTGATCGAGGCAACAGTTTCATCTTGACGATGGACGTCTAACATCAAAAGTTACGACGTGGTTTATCCGTTTCGCACGATCGCACCTACTACTCTGAGTTACTAGCTCCTGGTACTGTACTGATGCACCCGCCACCAGATCGGATATATACATTTGAGAAATTTTTTTTATTTTATTTTGGCTAAGCTTTTATATTTTTTTTGCTCAGTATATAGCTTATTCAACTGGCGCTTCTTGCTAGGGAAATTGTTCGTAAGAACGGATCTCTTTTAGAAGCATCTCGTAAATCTTGTTTCTTCTGAGTAAACTAAATTTGCTCTGACACTTGTTCTTCTTTTTCTTATTCTTCATCTACGTATCTTCATCTTTACTTCTTGTTCATCTTATTCCTCCTCGGTACTCTTTATAATCTCCAGGATGAATAACCAAGTTTTATTATTTATGAAATGACAATAAATTTATTTATGGAAATTTTAAAAAGTGTGATTTAGCTCCTGCTTTAAAAGATATACTGTCCACACTTAATCATACAATTTATATAATTATTGTGCTACGAATAATAAATTCAGGGATTTTTCAAATAAAACCGATGTATATTTTATTTTATAGCCGATAATGTTAATTTTATTATTTTATCAAATTTAAATCTATAATTGCTTCTCACGGCCTTGTAACTCATCGCTATTTTGCTACAAAAAAAAATAAAATAAATAATAAATATTGATTAAACTATCGTCGTCATCAATATTTCCATCACGTTTCGTTACTTATAACTTGGTCCTTTTATAGCATGATAAAGTATTGCCGACTATTTTTATGTATTGTTGCCTATTCACTTGAAAATAAAACAAAGAAAAGTAAAAGGCAACAATAAAAAATCGAATGAGCCGAGCAAAGAAAAAAAAAACAGAAACTTGTGATGTAATGTTGATGGAAAAACGCACAATCGCTAAGCCGCTTACTCTTTGGAAGGAAGAGAAGTGTAAAGCTGAAGCACTTAAAAGGCAATTCCAGTTTTACGATCATATCGTACTTCATTGAACGTCCATTATTTTCTAGTGGGATTAAATTTGCAATGATGTTTACTAAAAATCAACTGTTCTCGTTAACGCTGAATAAATACTAAGATCACATTAAATTTAATTTGTTACACTAAAGGTCATTTTTACACTGTAAAATATTGAGAATGAATTTGAAGTGAATATGAATTTTAGTTTAAAAAACACCCAAATAAAAAATTATCGAGTAAAAAATTTGTTTAAAGTTTATATTTGAGTTTAATCAAAAGTTAAAATTCACTGACATATGGTAATTTTTAGGATTTCTTGAAAAATGAATTATTATAGAGAGAATTCATCACAAAATACTGTTTGTAGAAATTGAAAAAAAAATTAATGCAATTTTGAAAAAATATCATAATTTATTCGTTATATCAAACTAAAGAAAAATACATATTTTGTCATTTTAAAACGAATAAAAATTTATCAATTTTAATTTAATAAAAAAAAAAATCAATTAATTTCACGGAGTTTTTTTTTATTAATAATGTGAATAAAATCAATCCCCAAATTTTTTACAGTATATTATCCATTACATTATAATAATAATAAAATAAAGTACACTGTGTAATTTCATTTGTTTTATTAATGTTTAATAAAAAAAAACTAAAAGCATATTTACAGAATGTAAAAAATTTAACAGCAGCCTACAACTAATTACAAATGGTTATTCTAATATATAAATACAAATATATATCTATATCTAGTGTATTCGTGTAGCATGAAGTCTAGAATTTCGAGTAAAAGAAAGCCTACATTATGTATGCAAGTACCGGGTGCATAGTCCAGAAAGAAATTGCCGTTACGCCGTCTGCATCTTGGGGTCTGCCCTAGTGGTAAAGAGTATGCTCTGCTGAGAGTGAGCCAATCTCACTCTCATAAGCTGAGAAATATATATTTTTAACGATCGATAGAAAATTTAAAAGAGCTACTTTAGCATCTTCTTGGTAGATATACTGATATAGTTCTCAGTAATGGAGAGAAAGAAAGTAACGAGCCACTTATGCGAGCTAAGAAAAATATCTGAAATGATGTGGGCAAAAGTATACATACATACATACATTGATGCATACGTAAAATCTTTTATTCATGTATGCATTAAAAAAATTTTGACGAGCTCAAAAGCATCAGGAGAAGAACTTTAGACAAGAATGTATGATTTTCAGCAGATATATATAGCATTATACTCTTCAATCATTCAATCCTTATCGACAAAATGCCACTGACGCTCATCGACAATGCACTTTCTCGATGTCCCTAGTAATCTCTCTGTCGACATCATCAACGTCGGCTATATTCACCAAAGCCACGTTGGCTCGAGCTTTTTATAAGCTCCTGTACTCTAGCTCTGCAGAAATAAAAACTCAATGCTATTAGTCCGCCCAATTCACATTTAGAGAACTCTATGTGTCAAATTTCTATAAAAAAAGCAGTATAACCTTACAATAGACAATATTGCTAAATATTCAGTAACATATTTCAAAATAATTCAGTCTAGGTTATAAAAAATGGCTTTTCGCGAACTAAAAATACGGTAACAATGAAGAGAGAAAAGAGTTAAAAAATTCACATAAAAAACAATGTATGCAAACATATGTCCAGCGGCTCTATAAAAAACAGTGTGTGCTTTATAACAACTGTATCCGTATCCAGAAAGCTCCATAGTATAGTATCGAAAAAAAAAAAATAAAAATATTTAGTGTCCTCGTAAATCACAATAGACATTGTCAAAATAATATAACGTTCCCGCAATATTACCGCGTAGATGAAAAGGCAGGTTTGACATAATTTGTCACACACCATATATTACCAATCGTGTCCAGTAATAGACTCCTTTCATCATGGGCTCTATAAGCGCCGGGGTTAGTTATTACACGTAGCGCGTTACGTCGGCCGAGACAATTTGAGCGCGTGGCCTTAGCCAGCCAGCTAACTACCAGCAGTAGTGATGGTAGAGAAGCAGCATCACCAGCAATTCGGCTAGTAAGTTATCGACTCGTAGATTATCACCAGTACGTGCTCGAAATACCGTTAGCACACGGACCAAGAGACATTGAAGGTAGGAGAGGACTAAACTGAGAAGAGACAAGAGTAGTGAGTGCATACTGGACCTATTACTAATACTATGTATGCACTTCTCCAAACTCAATCCCTCCTTCTCATTCTCGCTCGCTCACTTGCCCGCTTATTGTCTATGTATTGTTACGTTCATTTCTACGGCAACGGCAGGTTATACTGTTTAGTATAGTATAGTATAGTATAGTAAAGGGAACCTCTTCGTCCGGACATTAACTCCCACGAGAGGGCGAAACTCTCTCGCGTTAATGCCGTCGCCATCGGTGCATATAACTGGCACGTGGATACTGCAGTCGCTTAGGCATGCAGCACAGCTCTAACTCGACTAGCATTATCGTCTAGTTTATGGGATACACGTATACATATCCAGACATTCTCCAAACTATCGCTCAAAGTATCTACAGCTCATCCATTCCTGAGATTATTCACCCCCGCCAGTATCGACAATATAATATTTGTTGATGCGATATCCATGGCTCCTCGTATATCAAATAAATGTGTACGAATAGTTAAGAACCCCCGTACTCAGTATCATACACCAACCAAGTGAAGCATTTCTTTAGGTTTTTTATCTTCTATTACTATTCTTACTTTATTTTCTTCATCTCTGAATGCAACTCGTACAGTCGCAGTTGTATAGTCGTACAACCTCAGTATTATTTACGACGTCGTTAAATTCTCATCTCGAGGCCGATATTTATCGGAAAATTGAGCTGACGCGAGAAATGGAAGCAGACGCGATCGACTCGGTTTCATATATAGATTACCGTCTGTGTTGCACTATACACTGTACACTGACGCTTGCATATGTACCTCATACACATGTATGTATCCTGAGTATACCTGAGCATGTTTTTCGATGTATCGAGAGGCCTCAATTACAGTGGCAACCACACTGGGACGACGTTGTTCGCAGCGCGACAAGTATAGCGCGTCCTCGACCATAAATTACCATCACACATCACACAGCGGCAGTCAACCAACCATACCAGTGATCCAAGTATCTGTGTTTTAGCAGGAAAATTCTCAGTGGAGATGTATGTGCGTGAACATATATATGTAACACATACAGTTAGAGTAACGTGATGAAAATCGAACAATTCAGTAGAGGAATATAACATAAACTAAACGTGTTGAATTCGCAGCACGAAATGAACGTTACGCTGAGCATTGGGTCTCAACGCAAAATGTCTGGCGATCGTGACTGGTGATGACACACGCTAATGTGGACCAGATGTTGTTATGGAAACATGCTATATCCTCATTTAAAAAAGCGTATACTCGATCAATTGCATCAATAAATAACGATAATAAAATTAATATCATATCGATACGATCTATATATTATAATAATTTATGTTTTGCGTTATGTGTCCCGCATCGAAATTTAATGAACCACGCTTGATATGATAATACTTATGGTGGTTGAAATATTTTTATGCCTGTTTTGTATCGCATTTTATACATATATACATCTATATGTACACGTATATACTGTACCTTTCGGGCAAATATATATCATCAAAATAAATTTATTGGTTAATCGTGCTACTCTCACTAAATATAACAGCCGAGCGAACGGGAAAATCATTCGGATAGAAATTGATAATTTTCGTACCTTTATCGCGTGAGTTAAATAATTCATTTTCGAATTCGACTATTCTGATTTGTCGCAAATTATTATCGTATCTAGTCGGTACATTGTGCAATTTACATACCTAATAATTTTATTTATTATAATCTTATGCTGATAAATAAAGAGACCTTTTTTCGGTCTCTCCAACCACGGAATTTATGAAATTTATTCACGTTAAATTGCACTATAAGATATTAGCACTAAAAGAGGATTTGGCATTTATTTTACGATTCTTCAATATACATTTTTGTTATCCTGGAAATTTATTTGGAAATTTTTGTACTATAAAGATATCCTGTATACAAGTTTTTTCTTTTAAAAGAGAATATTGTTTTATTGCACTAAAATTCAATTTACGAATAATTACTTTCTTATTTAATAAAGAGTAACTCATTACTTGTTCATCATTTTTTAAAAAATGCTTGGTATTCAAGCGCATTTTTTCGCGAAAAATGAAAGCGAATAAAAAAGCTATTATTATTTTCCTATACTAAAAGCAACAACTATGCAATAAAATTAATCACTGTAATTTAATTTATTATCACTGAAAAAATTCGAATTTCAAATTGACATTCTTGGAGTTTCAATACATAAAAATATTATGTTTAATTTTATGAGAGAAGGAAATCTTCTTTCCTTAAAAAAAAATGTTTCTTTTCACAAAAATTATTCTAGTCTTTTTTTATAAATGTTCTTGGCTCAAGTAATATTTTTTTTGTGTAAAAAAGATCGAGTTATTTGAGTTAAATTGAAAGTAATTTTTCTAGAAAACTTTTCAAATTTTTTAATTTTTATCTAATTAACTGGAGTAAAAATTCGACTAATTAATATAATACCATATAAAATTCAAATAATGATAGTCAATGTAATCTGGTATAAGAACAATAGTCAGATTAAAATAGTGTAAATAATTGAAGCTCACGGTGTAAATGATACCGTGTGAGTAGATGTATATTCGAGCGAATGCAAAACAGTGGGGGAGGGGAATAGGAAAATTTAGTCGCGAGTATTAACTCCCGAAGGAGATATATAGAAGTGTGGCATTGGCATTAGAGATGGTGGGTTAAAATCCGCGGGTTTTCACACACGGATAGACGGTACACTCGATTGCACCACTACTAGTTAACTTATCTAAATGTCTCCATACAACTGAAGATATAGTAACACGGTAGACCGAGAACTATATACAGATATACCAAAGGAGGATAAAATAAAAGCGGTTGTGTGCTCGTAGGATAGGGGGAATAGGAAAGCGAGAATCCGAGTGTGCATGGCGCGTTAACTTTATCGAAACTCGTTTTAACAAACTGTAACGAGTAATACAGAGTGGTGTGAGTCGCATACTTGCCTTTTCCAGGACACTGGACAAAGTACAATTGGAACGAAAATTAGGATATGCGTTAATTTGTAGTTAAATTACTAAACCCACAAACGGATTTACGTTTCAAATTGCAATGTAAGACCGCAGAGTCTGCTTCTGAATTTTTATACAACTTTATTTATCTTATTGCTCTTTTTATAAACTTTAATTATTACGAGGATTATGACATCGTTATTTTAATTTATTTTTTAGTTTAAATTTATCATATAAATCTGCTTTAATGTGTTACCGCTAAAATTCAATGGCTACACCATGTGCTGCCTCGTTCATTTTAATTATTATTATTATCATCTTTTTTTTTCCACCACTATAATTTTTATTTTTATAATTATCATTATTAACGTGCGGTAACTAATGATATTAAAAATATTGACCTCCTTCTCATTACTTAACATCGATGAAAAAAAAGAAAAAACGAATTTGATACTTTGCCGGAGGAGTTTTTCATGCGTTAAGTAAAGTATTATAATGCATATGAAGTATAATATATGATGAAGCAAGCAGCCCTCTAACATCACTTATGCATGCACAGAGAATCCCCTGTGGTTGATTCGAAACGCCGTCAACTCAGCGATGTACTGTCTGATATGGTTGTTTTACTTGTGTCGGCATATTAAAGTGTGAATATAATCCACACACACATCCATCGCACACATAATACAACATTCGAAGTAAAGTCTCTCCTAGTGTATGTAGTTGTATTTTTTGCCACTTCTTACTAGCACGTGGCTGCATGGATACGAGCTGAGAGCAAGAAGAAAAGGACAAGACGAGAAAATAAAAAATTTTAAAGGAAAAAGAGAGTACTGCATCGGTCACTCCTCTCGTGCTACTGACAGAAGCCCTTAAAAACCCGTAACCCCTTGCATTATTTATGCGTCAGCTTTTATAAGGGCGGAAGAGAAGGCCCACCAAATGTTGTTGTATGGTATAAGCCAAGTACACTACACAGTAAAGGAGGGCTTATATGTTCGAGTGCAAGAAAACATATTATTATTATTATTATTATTATTATATATTTTTTTATTATTATTTTCATACGATGCAAGAGAAGGAGTAGTGTGTTTCGCATCCGCTCGTGTGCCCACACGCGGAAATACTACTTTCGGAACTTGGGAGAAAACTTCTGACGGAAAACCACCGGGCACGGAAAAGCGGAAATTTATGGATTTTGTTTGGAGTCCTTGCTTGCACACTGCACTGATTTACGAGAAGTAAGCCAACTCGTCGTTTATATTCTACAAAGATATTGAGTGCCTTGCAAGTCAAGACTTTTGCAAATATTGGATGGATGCTGCTGTAATACAAAACTTTATATGTACTACTTTTATATTGGTATGCTACATACATTGTTGTATTAATACACGTATGTATAAAGAAAAACATATGCATTTAAAGCCGTGTAATTTCACATTTTTTATACTGCCCTCGTAACAGCATTTAATTGAAATTTTAAATTCTGTTACTCAGAGTTTAGTTATTTTTGTTTTTTATATGACATAAAAATTTATTCAAGTTAAGATTTATTGTTGTTCTTTATTAAAGTTCTTTGAATTCCGTACTATTTTATGAAAAATAAAAAATTTTAAGTGTTATAACAGCGTAATTTGATATCATTAAGGCAATTATCAATAACAACCATCTTTTGGTCGGAAAATATATTTACATATTATGGGTAGTTTGCTGGAATCTTAATAATTGTAATTATACTGAGAAAACCGACTGAAATAATTAAATGGAATTTAATTAATTAAATTGTACATTATTTTATATATATATATATATATATATATATATATATATATATATATATATATATATATATATATAGTTATCGTTTGTAGCAATGTAAATTTGTAACGTACTTTGATAACTAATGATACATAACAACTTGAGGGATATCATAAAGCAAAAGGAAGTTGTTGCCATCTCAAGTGTCCTTCGAGAAATGGAGATGCTGAACTTTCCAGAAAGTTCCCTGCGGAAAAGCCATATTTAAACAAATTTGCCTTAAGTGGCTTTTAATTGCGGTTATATCGTATTGTACATCTTAAACGTAAATTTTAAGAATATTAATTAACTAGCTGTTACCCACCCGCTTCGCTGGGCGCTTTATAGAATTGCATTTTTAGATCTAGACGAAATTTAATTAGAGTATTGTTTTGATTTGCATAGATTCCAAATGAGTATTGAAAGTTTAGTTAAAGTCATTGCAAGTCTCATAAGTAAAGTTGAAATCTGTCTAGCTTCAATTGCGAAGAATTTTTTTGTTATTTAAAATTTTCTCAGTGACATCAATATTTTATAGAAAATAAATTTAACATATTTTTTACGAATTCTATTTAAATAAGTAGCCAAATTTATTTTTCACATACCCAGTGTTTGGAAAATGCATTCATTTTAATCAGATACATTCCCGCGATCCTGCAATAAGAACAATTTATAAGTTATGTAATCACCAAAAATAACATGTATATAAAATTCTTAATCTGTTGACCGTATTACTACATGTAATGTTAAGTTTTGGAAACCTAGCAATTACTTTTTTCCCGCTGCTAAAGAGACGTTTGCTGTAAGGAAATTTTTATTAAATGTTATTAAATCTCAATAGATATGGTTGAAATTTCATGTTTCAAAAAGTTCTAGTTTATAAACAACAACATTTTCAGTAGATTTCATAGATATCTAACTATTTTATTTCATGAAACTAATTAATTTTTAGATAATGATCATAACCAAACATACGATCAGCATATAAACATAAATTTTCGACACTTAGTTCACCAAAAATAATTAGCTTTTTTTTCTTAAACTTTTTTTAAATGACGTTAAATCAATCAAATATCAAGGTTATGTAATAAAAACAAAAAAAAAATCGTATTAAAAACAAATGAATAAAAAATGAGAGTCTTTTGTTTTTCTTAGCAGGAAAAAATGTATGTAAAAGTAAATCGTAAAAAAAAATGAGAAATGGTTGATAAAATCCAAAAAATAAGTAGCCCATAACCATCTACGGAAAATTCTGCGTCGAATGGTAGCAGTCCCATCCCGATAGCTTCAGTAGTTTCGACGTCAACTTTAGTCATAGAAACCCTATTTCGCTTATATATATTACACCCACGCATCTGCCCACGCATTCACCCACGCGTTGGTAGATGGAACTAAATTATCAAAAAAAAACGTAATACCCTTCATGCCGATAAAAAAAAACAAATAAATTGAAGAAAAATGCTCGTCTTTTGTTTTTGTCGGCGGAAAAAAAAACGGCGGAAAAAATGTTTATCAAAGTTAAATAGAAATAAAATGGTGAAGGAATGATGGAATTCAAAAAATAAGTAGCCTATAACCATCTACAATTCATTCCGCGTCGAATGGTCCTAGTCCCATGTCAATACGTTCAGTAGTTTTTGCGTGATTGACGGTCTACGAAACCCACTTTCATTATATACGTATAGATAATGGAATAATTATATTATATAGTGTTAATAATGAAATTTTCCATACGGTGACAGTACTAAGTGCGACATTGGACTACTCTAAAACAATTCAAATGAATAATCGGATTATAATTCCGTGTTGACGATCGCGAAACTCAAACTTTATTTAGAACAGAACAATACACAGAGATTTTATTTTATTATTTTTTTTTTTTTCATAAGACTCTTAGTCATAATACCCGGTCTTGAAATTTGAAATATCGAAATTATTCACTTTAATAATCTGATACATTTAGTGGAAGCATTTTCAGCTGATTATAAAGAAGTAAAATATGTAAAATGAATAATGTTATTAGTGAGCTTTTAAATGAATAAATGTAAAATATTATGGAGAAATATATAATTTCAGTAAAAAACTACTACAGAATTGATTATCAATAATTTAATGGAAAAATATGAAGGAGGAAACTTATAGAACCAAAAAACTATTTAAAGCTTAACATGGCAGTTGACTATCGCCAACAAATATATCAAGTTATGAAAGGGCACAAATTCACGTCAAGACCTTTCTAATAATAACAAATTTAATTGTAAAAATTTTTTTCTAAATAAAAATATGCCCGTCATAAAAGTTTTATTACTCTCTTAATTATTCAAAAGATAAATTGACTATCGCCGAAAAAAATATCAAACTGTAAAAAGATTAACAATCAGGTTACAACTTTTTTTATGTTGTCAAATTTTACGATAGATTTTACAAAAAAGATGTGATCGTCACAAAATTTTTCCATTTTCTTAATTATATGAACTAGAATTATTGACATAGAACAACACTAACATTCGCGAAACAAAATAAATAAGTAAACAAATTTTTTCTAGCGCCAAATTCTAATCTATATTTATAACTACTCCGATAACTTTGTCATAATAAATTAACTATCGCTAAAATACATTAGAAACCTTGAAAAGGCACAAATTCAGGTTTAGACCTTTCCAATAATACTAAATTTAACTCGAAAAAACCCATTTCATTATATAAATACGCCAGAGATAAAATTTTTCTTACTCTCGCAATTATATAGATAACTAATTACAAATAAATATCCTAAAGGAAAATAAAGTGAAGAAAGATAACAGGCATACTCCACGAGGTAAATTAAACCTGAAATTAATAAAATCTCTTGTGATAAAGTCTGACAAGAAGATAAGTTTTCTCTCACTTGTATCGTCGTTGTCGTTGTCGTTGTCATAGTAGCATGTCGTCAGCGTCATAATAAGTATAACATGGTGTATTAAGTGAAAAGTCGAGAGTTGAGCTGAGTACTGTATTATATATGTATATATCAAAGTCTATGTGTGTATAGTATGTAGAGAGTACCTACACAGGTAATTCGAGTTTTGATTTAACTTGTGTCAAGCACGCGGATTCCTGCTTAACGATAAGGCTTCGTAGTACACCCAACATCCGTAGATAGTTAATGTTACGCTGGAATTTATTTGTCAACTGTTAAAAGAGCAAGTGAGACCAAAAGGCTCACTTGACTGTGGGAATTAAGTCCACAAGAGATTTGCTACCGTCAACCCTGTCGTCGTCTGGTGAAAATTAGATTATTTACCCGGAATATTTTCTCTATTTCTCATGAATTTTTAATGCCTTTTCAAATTTTATTCTATTACACTCTAACGCAATTATTATTATTATTATATTATCTCGCGCTTTTTACAGTTAATTACAAAATTTCTTCATTTATTAATCTGATAGAATGTTTTCTATCTCGAATTTTCAATACTTTGGAACCACTAAAAATGCAAAAAAAATGGGTGTTTGTATCGATAATTTGCATCACGATAAAAAATTCATCACCACTAATGCGTTTCTCAGTGTCTCATTTAACATTCGCCGATTTTCCGATATTTCTGTAAAATAAAGCAAAACGAAAATTCAATCCATAATATCTGATTTATATTTAAAACCTCTTACCCATCATACCATCATTACACATACATATTACACGTATAATACACCGCACATTAGGTACATATTACATAATGTAAATTCATATGTATGTATATGTACAATTCCATAATAAAGTATTAAAAGCTAACATCAATTATATATCCGATAATACCGTATTACACTTATTGCATTATTGTACAGATGGACGTGCGTGTCTGACGCATTCTTTACATTAAAGTAGAGCGCAACTACCACCAGTAACAGCCTATACAAATAATAATGTAATAGTCACATTATAATAGAAGAATAGCACATTCTCAAGTGTTCGCCACACTGCATATCTACATACATGCCATTACTAGTAGTGTATTACTATATAATATACAACTACCGTACATAAAATGAGGTGTGAAATGTCTATGTGCGATGATGGTCCTAATGTACAGCCCGTATGTACTCGCATTACGTACATACATAGATTGTCGTTCGATCGACCTACTTCATTCTTCATTTCAAAGAAACCCATACATACATACATAAATAAATCCATACATCTATGCATCAACCCACAACTCACACACTTTCACACACAGTGTATTGGAATAGAAATTCGATGATTGACATGATACCCATTCTCATTGACGACATTACTTCCGCTCAGACATCCCAGAGACGATGAGACGCAACGCCAATCCAAACATCATTACACAAACATTACACACACACACACACACACACACATATGTATATATCAAGACTATTCCCCCCATCACCGTTTAAATAAACTACCACACATCTATCAGTACATATATCAACAGATAATGAAAGTAAAAAATTAAAAGGCTGAATAATAAAACGAGGGGGAACATCTTGCTCCACTGTTTGTGTTTCAAGTGCAGCGAACGTCAATATGACGTCCTATTCCATTCGTCCCATGCATTACATATAATACTCAATCCTCACATCAGTTTTGGGCGCGACCGCGTGTCAGGACCCCATGGCATTAATTCGCGAGTGCGCAGTAAGCGGCTCCCACCACGGCTCGGTAGAGGTTCGTGGTTCACCCACACACGGCCAATTTTCCCGAGGAAGGGATTACCATGGAACATTCCGAATACGAACATATCAGTGGAAGTGGAACTCGAACCAACACAGGCAACGGGACTAAACGACTCATGTCTGTGGTACCTACACCACTCTACTGGCTCAGATTTCATCTCGGTGTGCGACTAAGCTCGTACGGTAGTGAGGGTGCTCTCTCGTGTGGGTCATCCTCATACGTTTCCACTAAGGCTACTCTTACTTTGTTCTGTAGACGTACAGTCAACGCTCTATGTATTTGACTCGCCCGTACAGGACCATTCTCTGTATTTGACTCGTCCTTGTCCATAAGAGCTGTGTAAAATCGTCAAATACAGAGGAAGAATGTGGTCAAATACAGAGAGCGGTCAAATACAGAGAGGTCCAATACAGAGAGCGTCGACTGTATCGTATCGAAACGAGCTTGATTGTAAGAGAAAGGTGAAGAGCGTAATGATGTTGAGAAGAGCAGGATGAAGAAACCAAGCCAAGCGCCGGGTAACGTGGTCCACGCTTACATCGTTGGGCGTCCCAGAGTAAGAGGTCGCAGCTTAGCAAAATGAATGCCAGTGATGAGAGAAAGACAGCATCTGCCCATGGGTTGATGTATGTTTTATATTGTACAGTGCCACCAGCGATTCGAAGTAAAAGTACAAGTACTATGCGAGTGGAATGGAATTAAAAAGAGTCGGGGTCGCGACTCGACATGAGCACGAGACACCGCGGAATAGGAAGGCGAGGAGTAGGGAGTTCTCTACCCGCTACACCCCAACTCCCCCTATCTGTGCGATGCGCACTAGTATAAGTTTTACTCTATGCTATGTACAAGTTCTCTGTCTCTGCGCGCTGTTCACGAGGTACCTACTGACTATACTGCTGTCTCTTTCTGCTCTCCTTGCTTCTCTCTCAGTCGATGCTGCTGCTGCTGGTGCTGATGCCGGTACTGCTTGCTCCCCGTTAGCTCATCACTCTCACGGCAGTTCGACGCCGGTCGCGCACTCAGCATGGCTCGATGTCGCTTTATATTTATTCCACAAACCTGAGTTGTCTTTAATCCGACCAACAATAATCCACCTTAAAGTTTATTTAAGCTTTTGCTTTGTCGGGAAAATTTCTTCGTAGAGCTGAGATCAATCTTGATATTGAAGCTCGATTAAAAAGTGATAAGACGAGAAGAGTGAATCTTTAGTATTTTGACTCGAGACTGGACCGTGTGTACTTAGCAACGTCAAACACCAGTGAGACTTAACCTCAAACAAAGAAAACTTGTACAAGTTTTGTTTCATGGAATAATATTTAAATAATTAATTTGCGTACTGCTTTGTCGTTACGCGTTTTATCATTTTTTACGCTAATTTATTATTAACTGTTTTTCATTTTTAGATATTTATAACTCTCACGGGTAATTATTACTATATTATTAATAAAATATAAACATTGACTGTTTTTGTTGCTAGAGTTTATTTTTGCGGTGAAATTTATGCAGGAATCAACCAAGTATGTTTATGTAAATATGTGCGGATGTTATCTAACTCCAAAAAATGAGTTTTTAAGTTACAAGTTACAGGTTGCAAGTAATAAGACTGAAGACTTTAACGAGTAATATATGTTATAAGAGTACATATATGGTTTGTTGATAGTAATAGCATGTGCTGCTCCGAAGCGCTTAGTTGTTACGATACAAGTTACATTACAACTCCGTTTGTATTTTATTTACATTATCTAAAACACACTTGTAACACAGTGACACAAAATGATATCGATAAAAGTTTTTTAAAAATGTCAATGTGATGGAACCGAAAGACAAAACGTCCGTCAGACTTCTTGGTGTTATGGTAAGTTTATTAATAAATGCTGAGAGTTGTTGCATTAAAGTTATTTCGAAACTACCTATGTTATATGTATTATGCAGATGTATGAGTATGTAGTTCGTATTATAAGTTTAAAGTTTATTTAATTGAAGGTATAATAGTTGATAATTTATAATGGTTGATCGTGAAGTTTTATTATTGTTAATTCGTTATTTAGAAAAAGATTGAGAGTATGTTTGTTGAAGTTTATGAAATATTTTTGAAGCTTATATACAGCTGCTGATATACACATTACTAGGTTGTCACGTGCTGCGGAAGTGATCTAGCCGAAAGATCTATGTACGTGTCTGACCGGTGATTGTTGCGTGTCGTGATTAAAATCGTGGGTTGCACGAAATCGTGTTATATGCTCACTTTTTTCCGTTTATAAACGCTTAGATTAGTTGTCAGACTAGATAAAAATTTACTCCGATTTGCTTTTTTATTTTTCATATATTTTTCATTCTGTTGATGTTTTTGTTTTTATTTTTTTACATTGTTACATGCTCTTCATGTACTTTCTAGTACATTGCCACTGATACGCTTCATTGACAATCGATGACAGAGTTTGAGTGATTCATTATGCCGCAGTGTTTATTAAAAAGCTCCATCGAGGTACACTGTTAACAATGCGTGATAATGAATTCATCATGAAAAAAAGTTATTATGTTAGCATGTCCGGCTATTTTTTTTAATTGATAAAAATGTTGATTATTAATTAAAATCAGTAATTTGTTAATTTTGTAATTGATTGAAATTTACGAAAATGTAAGGTAGAAGTAAAGTTAATTTTTCCAATTTGTGAAAATGTAAATCATTGTAATTGCGTAGCATTGACTCCTTATATTAATTAGTAATACAATATCCATAACAAAAATAATTACAGTTAAATAATTTATATAAATTAAAACATTGCATGAAGCCAAATTAGAAAATTCAATTGTAGTTTGTACGTAATTGTGAAACGTAAAAGTTGTAGTAATTTTACTGCATTGTGTTCGATTTTACTTTTAGTAATGAACAACAGGTTATTCATTAAAAAAATTGTAAATTTTTTAAATTTTTATGAACTGTATGTCATAATTTATATTTTAATTTGAGTATTCGGTTCTAGTTTTTACACTAATAGACCGGGAACTCCTGCGATTAATTATTTTGAGGATGATAGGTGTTGTTAAATAATAAGTAAAATGTTAAGATTAATACTTATATTGTTATAAATTCAATGATAAAATATTCAAGAGAATATTTTATTGTACAGAATCGGAGGTTTAAAAATTTAATTTTGGATAATACACTTTAAAATAGTTAAAATATTTCACAAAAGTTATAATAATTAAGTTTGTACCTGATTAGTTGATATTTTTGGTTGGTTTGTTTAAATTTATTGTTCACGTAACTTAAATTCACTTCACAAATAATTCATTTATACTTCTACATTACTTGGGTCCCAGAATAATTATGGGAATTTCCCCGGGCCTCTTGTAAGAGCCGAACGAGACACTTAATGATCACACTCGAACTATCTTCTACTACCGTTAAAAAATGAAATAAAATCGTACTCAATTTTTTTAAATTAATCACTATGTAAAGAAAAAAAATTCTTTACATAACAAAATAATTGAAACGAACGCAGTTAAATAAAACCGAATTTTCAAATTCTTTTCATTTTTAGTGATAAAAATTTGGAAAATGTTATTTCAATGCGTCAAATTTTTTTATTAATATCGACCATAGATTATTTGAAAGTTGAATATTGATGATCAAATAGTTACTTATGTAGAATGTTGAACTCTGTAGAGAATATGGTACTGTGACAAGCAAATTTTTTTTTATTTTGCAGATTTGTAGTTATTTTTTTATCGCACGTCAATTTTTTATTATAAAAAGTTTTTAGTAATTCGAAAAGAAAAAAAAAATTTGATCCATCATTTAGCTTGAATTTGAGTTGAAAAAAAATAAATTAATCTTTAAAAATCTAAAATAATTTTCTTAATAGACAAAAAGTAGTCTTCCAAATCAAAAACAAAAATGTATTTTTTTTCGTATTCTGAGTTACGTAAAAATATATTTTTCTACTTTTGGAAGCAAAGTTATCCTAATTCACTACAGAACAGTGGATTCAAAATAACTTCTACTCTTGTTTAGGACTAAAATAAGTTTTCTTGCGTAAAAATTTCCAGAAAACTAAGAGAGTCGTTATTGAACACGACAGGTATCTTTCCCAATCTAAGATACTACGATTTACTGAAAAGGAAAGTAATAAAACTGTTTCAATACAATAATTGAATTATATAAGAGCGGTAGTGTGACGGATTTGGGTTTCAAGTAAGAAATTTAGTCACCTGTACAATTTCGAGAAACTAGATAAATTGGACGAACATGTATGTATAAAAAAATGGTTACTTTAATGCGTTAATTTTTTTTAACAATACCAAAATAGTTGAAGAAAGAATTTCTAGAGGAATTCAGTTTGTTTTTTTTTTTTTTTTTTTTTTTTTCACGACACAATGTGACCCGAAGCGGTTGCCTTTAAAGTACCGAGACGCTCCTTTAATGCACTAGTGTAGAAAAAAAGCACGAGTGGAGGACTCTTGGTATGGCGGTGGGGTCGCAGTAAAAATTTCACATCTGGGGGATGATGCTCGAGACCAAAAGCAGGAGCAGAAGTGAGAGAGAGGCGGAAGCTGTGCCTTTGAGGGATGCCGTTGAATGAGCACCGGGTAATGTAAGGAGCGCAAAGAGGAAGAAGAAAGATCATAACGATCTGAAGACCATAGACGTAGACGCGAACAAGGACGTCGGCGAGACGTCGACGGGGGGCTGGGAATAGAGCTAGAGGGCCAATAAGGAACAGCCATGAAGAGCTTAGTTTGCTCAAGTGAAAGGAAAAAATATATAGAAAAGAGAGAAAGAAAATATGAAATAATAAAAAGAATAAAGAATAAGCCTCTCAAAGCTGTTGTCCGTGCGCAAAGTTTTCGTTAGAGTTTGCTTGATTTACCGAACCATTTCGAAGACTCCAGACTACTGTACCTAATACTAAGATTCTGCTCGAGAGCATTTCAAATATTAAGTTACTCCAAAATAACGAGCATATGTTTGTAAAAGAATAAAAAATCATTTTTAGTTATTTATTGCTACCATTTCACTAAATTCAACTGATTTATCTTCAATTTTTAACCTTGCTTATTCTAACCCTTCCGTTATTAATCTCTTGTAAATTACAAAAAATTATTCTCGGATCTCATTAGGCTGATTACATCCCGCCTTTTTAATCTCGGGCTATGTTTTTAATTAATTAATCATGGACTCATTACCCACATCAAAGAGAAAACTTTTAAACTTTAACATATAAACACGAGTTTTTTAAAGAGTTTTCATGAATTTTAATACGTACGATTTATACGAGTAAAAAAATGTAAATATGTAATAATAAAATAAGCTTGTTGACTGTGTTATTGAAAAAACAAAATCCAAAGTATAATTCAATATCATTTTACTAAAAAATTTGCAGAGTCAATGTTAATAAATCGGTACTTAATGATAAATGTCAAGCAATTTAAATAAAAATGATAAATGTCAAATGTGACTATTTGAATATTCAATAGAATATTAAATAATGATTGTAGAAAAAATCATCGTTATAAAATATGTACAATGAATCATTTGAAACACTGATATTTCCATGCTAACATATGCATGACTAAATTGATATACATATTTATTTATTTAATTACTTTTAGTGTATTTTTGTGGCAATCACATAAAATATTCACTTCTATAGTATTAGTTTCTTAATAGTGGTGGAAAAGGATGAGGGCGATCCACTGAAGAAATTAATTTCAGCACAGTGATTGTTGACAAGGTTAACAATTCTGTTTTTAGGTCCGTTACGTGAATTATTGATTTTAAAAAATCCGATTTAATATTAAAACGATATTTGAGTTTCATAAAGGTCAACAATTTGTCAAGTAAATAAAACTAGGTATTCTGTACATGTTTTTAGTCACAAATATGAGCTCAGTGTGTATTGAAATCAAACAAATTCTTTTGAGGCACTACCAATAAATAATATCGGAAAATAAATAATTTGAGTTGTATAATTTAACATCCGGAGATAATAACTTCAATTAATTGATGCATCAAATGAAATATTTCACAGATTTTTTTTATCGTTTAAATTTTAACTGGATGATATTTAATTACCGGATGAAGATCGAACTCTTTAAATAATACAAATTCCAATGGACTTTTTCAGAGTAATAATAAAATCAGTAATTAGTTAAAGATATATCTGTACATAGAGAGTGATCTATGGTAATGAGAAACTATTCGCCCTTTGGAGGATGAGGATGAGATGGGGAGATTTCAATGCTGACCCACTTGCCATCTCATCAGTTGGCAGACTGGTTGGTTTTAGTGCATAAGATAGAAGATAGGATGGATACATGCATAAAAATGAGCCCGAGTTAGACGACTTTGAAGAAGATTCGTTCTATTCCTATATCCCGTGAAATTCCACAGGTGACGTTCTGTTCCATTCCGTTCCGCGTCTTACAGCCCCAGGAATTCGTTTACCCGCTTGGCTCGTACTACCGTTAAATTCACGGAGTTGCTATAAATTATTAGAGGAACGAATTATAAGTTCGTACTCCCTCAGGAAGATACTCCTTAATCCTTCATCTGGATCATTTTTAATTTATACTTTGAGAACAATCAGCGTTATTTCCTCTTTACTTAAGAGGAAAACATTGTCCTTAATCTCTCTTTGATATATCTACCTTACTATTGTGGATCCTAAACATCATTTGTAATTTACACTGTAAGAAATTCACGGTTCGGGTGATTTTTAAATAATTAAATCTCTTCGGTGTAAAATTCACTCCGAGAAAAATTTTATATTTATATTGATATAAATAAAAATAATAAAAAATAGTTGTGATTCGTTTACAAATTACAACATGTATACTTGGAAATTTTTTTAATTAATATTTTTAAAAAATTACATCAGTATTTTTTTTTTTTTTTAATTTCTAAAAATATCACTTTGTAAGAAATTTTTTGCATAAAAATTTATTTTTTAAGAAATCCTACCAATTCCACCGATAGAAGGATTTCTTAACATTTAAGAAGATTTCTTTGTATTTAAGAAATCATTTCTTAAACATCATTTCTTAGCATTTAAAAAATATTTCTTTGTATTTAAGAAATATTTCTTAAATACAAAGAAATATACATATTTCTTAAATACTAAAAAATATTTCTTAAATACAAAGAAATATTTTTTAAATACTAAGAAATGATGTTTAAGAAATGATTTCTTAAATACAAAGAAATCTTCTTAAATGTTAAGAAATCCTTCTATCAGTGTGCCATATAAAAATTTATTTTAGTACAATTAAAGTTATTAACATTTTTTAATTAAACGAAGTAATATTAATAATTTATTATTTTTTCCGTATCTATATTAAGATTTATCAAAAAAAAACTGAAAAACAAAATAATCTCTATGAAAATTTAGTTAAATCTTTTAAAAAATTTAAATTTTTTGGAAAAATATAATTGATATTTGCAAACTTAAACTTGAGAAATTTTTTAAAATATTTGTTAGCATAAAACTTGCTTCAGCTAAATAAACATTTATTCTAGTCTAGTTCCGAAGAAGGGAATGAAATTCACGGTCGATTTTTTTACAGTGTACAGTCTTTATTTACTTACCATTCAAAATATATCTCTGCTCTATTCACCGAAATATTTAATTGCTAATCGTTTTATGTATGCAATATATTATATATAATCACGAAATTCTCGTAATTCTAACCCATCAGACCTCGATCAGGTTTTCTCGACATAATTCATTAGAAACAGGTATAGAAAAACAACCTTACCTTTTTTTGGTGAATCACGGCTTCAGCCAAATTCCCGGTACTCCGATCGCTAGATCAAACAAACAAATAAAACAGCTATAATTAATAATTTTTTATCCGAATGATCAAGAAAAAATTAAATATCTTAAATATAATTCTTGGTTATAGTACTCGGAATTGAAAATAATAAAACAGAAATAATGTCATACATTTCCATATATCGTAAAGTTTAATAATTAAAGCCTGGTCTGTCGTAAATTCTGTATATATTTAATAACACATATACGGGGCACGTAAACAATAAGAAATGTTCTAAACCGTAACATAAAATCTAGCTTTACGGCAAAATCAATTTAATATAAAAAAAAAAGAAATTAGTGGCGCTTAAAAGTTTATAGCAGTGAGTTAGTTTTATTTGAGCACGAAAATTTATCGTTTAAATTACACGATATAACTATAATTTTATAATTTAATTACAAACTCCTTTTGCGATTTAAAATAAAATACCAGATATTACTCATCGTTTAATTCATTACGTTATATTATGACTTATAACTAAGTTGCTGTTAAATAAACTCCGTTGCATAATTTGCGAGGATGGATGATTAATAACGAGTAATGAATATAAATTAATCAACTTTGATTAACTTTATTTCATCGTCTTGATTTTGTATTTTATTTCTGATGAGTTGAAAAGATAAAATAATAACAATAACAATAATAAAAAGAAAAACAAATATTGTGTGTTATATAAAATGATACTGATTGAAGTGGATAGCTTGGAAAGAGAGAAAAAGTATATGTATTATTGCTGAAAATTCAAAAAACGTTTTATACCAGTGACTTTGAGGAAGAAAAGAAGCTCGAAAAATTCACAGCAGTGCAGCGGTGCGCTATTGGGCTAATATGAAAACGTGAGTAGCATAGAAAGATGCTAAAGAGATTGAGGGCACAATGTTGGGTTTATTTCTTCTCTACGCTATGTATTATTACATGTAGTACTATTCTGTTACGGTTTATCTGTACCACATATATATGATATCCACATCTACATCTAAATCTTTATCTATATCTCTTTGTGTATATTATAAAACAATGTGGATATGTAGAGGGTCATATATGTACAGAACTCTTTAATCTTTTGAATCCACACAATGCCAGAGCGAACGAAAATCGCGGAACAGATAAACTTGCATGTGATGACAATTCATCGGTTTTATGACAATTAAATGAATTTCTATTAATGCATCGACGTCGCATGCATATTATTATAAATATAAACTATACAACCACTGATATTCACACGTATCGATTGCAAATGCACATATTTTGTAATTCAAGCTTTTAAAGTCTAATACTGTGTACATTGCAAATAAAAGCAGAATGATTTGCCACTAATTTACGCAAATGAATAATAAATATTTAAATAAAATATGTATATATTTGTGATGAAATTAAAAGCAAGCGTTGAAAAAGTTACTTCTTCAGCAGCGAATGTATACGTTCGCAGAATTCACTTCCTCGTAATTGAAGGAGGTAGAACAGAATGTAAGGATGAAAACGGAAAACGTGACGAGAGAATCGACAAGAGCAAAATGTGAGTTTGAAATAAATAAATAAAATGGGTAAAAATAGTTGAAACAGAGTAAGTAACGCGCATACCTGGCATGCGTTGACTACCTGACCAAGTCCAATGGGATTGGCTGTAGAGTACACACCAGTATATATCTAGTATGTATTATATAGGATATAAGATATAGTCAAGACAAATGTTACTGTCTATGTCTGTCGTTCTCGGTACCATTGCTAGAATATTATCTGTCTCTCCGGGATATGCATCATTCCAGGAATTTGGACAAGGAACGAGGGTGACGTTAGTTGCCTCCGAGATCAGGGACGGATCTTCTCAAGGACTGGGCCACTGCGTCAATATTTTTTTTTATATTTCTACTCCATATTAGGTTCATTTTTTGCTCATTGTCAGATGAGACTATTATAGTGAGGTGCAGACAGTGTTTACATCAAGAACACGTACATGAAAGTATGTACGAAAAATAGTTGAGTATTTGAGAAGGAAAAAAAACCCGTGAGAATAAGTGGTAGAGTGCACGAGTGCTAAATGACACTAAAAGTTAGTAGACAACTGGAGAGCGCGATATTTACGAGCCAACTGTTATTTTCCGAGTTGAGTTTATTTAAACGCGTATATGCTTGAATAATTATTATATTGTATATAGAAGTATGGAGTAAAAAATAAACTTAACATACTACTGCGAGGGCGGATTATTTATGGATGTATTAGGTAAGTAGACGAAGAATAAACTTTTATAACAGTTTAATTTTTAATAGCTAACTTGGGTAGAGTAAAGAAAAGACAAATATTAATTTTGCATATGAAATACTGAGAGCTGTAGGCGTTTCCTCGTATCAACCGCGGGAATGTGTAAATAAATAGAGGAACCAAGATGGGAGGGAGGAAAGAGAGAGAAGGAGTTTAAGTTTGAGTACTGTACAGTACTTTACTGACTGGTTGATGTTTGCTGTGGACAAGGTATACACGGATTAAACAGTTTATGTAGAGAAAAACTAAAACAATGTGATACAACACATACATATATATGTATGTATGTATCCACATATGTGGTACGTGTACAATAGAACGGTCATGACAGCACACATTTCTGGCTCGGTGTACGGATGAAAAAAACCAGAGGAAAATGAAATAAATAAAAGAAGAAAAAGTTGAAGGGGAGTGAGCTGAAAAATAGGAAAAAATAGACAACTCTCTCGGTACCTGCAGCGTTGGCAAACTTTTTCTCGTTTTTGACCTATACCCTACGATTGTATTTGTAAGGATCTATATGTACGTATGTATATCTGTAATGTATATGTGTAAATATATTAAGCTGCAACGATACGACTCGATCAACGAGAGTTGATAGTTTACCACCAATCATAAACGTGACCTTTATATCAGTTGAAATCTTTCATATTTTTGGTCGTTAAAACTTTTTTTTTATTCAACATCAATTTTTACTTTATCTTGGTAATTTTTTATCGGCATTTGCATTAAAATTTTTAGTATGTTCTGATAAAAAAAATATACTAGCGAAAGAATAGCAAAGATAAAATATGTATAGAAATATACTGGGTAGTATTTTGGGTTTTTTTTTACGTCGATTAATTAATTTTTTTTGTGCTTTTTTATTGATATTACCGAACACATTTCCATCGTCAGATATTACGATAAAAGCAATTTTTTTTTCTAATAAAATTTTCTATAAAAAAAAAAGTTAGGCGGAGTTGTATGAGTTTGCCGTTTTAATGGTTCAAAAGTTACAGCCATTTAAAGTCTAGTAAAAAGCATCTTTGAACATCTGTCACTAAACTAAACTATTTATTTTACATAAAAAGAGTAAACAATAAATCACGAAGAGCATCTCTGGATAAAAATTTTTAACGATGGGATAGTACTGTGTACTATCAATTTTAAATAAAAAAAGTTTCAGTACAAATATACTCACTTTTTAATTGGGATTGCTCCGAGCTTTTTAGGTAGATTTCTTTAGAAATCTAACTATTGCATTAGTCTTCAAGGTGAAATTTTCACCTGATTTTGCTATCATATGTTATAATTAGTCGAGTAGGTTCCAAAAATACCATTGGTTAAAAAATTTATATATATATATATATACATATATATATATATATATATATATATATATATATATATATATATATGTATATACGATGTATTTGATTTTCATAGAATTTTTTAACAGAAGCTTAGTTTGGGCATTTCCGGTGAAAATTCAAAATTTGGCCGAAAGTGCCCAATTAAATCTCCTGTTAAAAATCCTATAACTAATCAAATGAATCCTCTCACCTCGAAATATCTCAGGAAATGCCCAAACACAGCTGCTGTTAAAAGTGGAACTCAAAATTCCAATTTTAAAAGGTTCTCCACGGAAGTTACATTTTGGCACACCCTAATATATATATATGTGTGTGTAATATAACCAACCTTGTCATCAGGATATCTCGAAAAGTTTTCAACCGATCTTGATGAAACTTGGTACACATATTCTTTGGGTAATTACCGAGGTCGAGTTCGAAGATGAGCAAAATCGGTTAATTAGTTTAGAAATGGTGGCCATTTAAAATTTTGTAAATTTCAAGTTTTGTAACTTTAACCGTTGAAGATGATTATATTACCTTCAATTTGACCTATAACACTTATACTTTATGAAGATTTTTATTAATTTTATAGGCCATTCAAAAATTTTAAAATAATGAAAACTTTTTTTCAAATGTGGTTTTTTTAGAATGACTTTTAAACAGCTTCACCGACCGATTCCAGAAACTAATCAGCTCTTAACATAAAAAAACTACGTCGATCGCCGCCGGACCGGTCAAAATCGCTTGATTCGTTTGTGAGATATCGTTGACGAAAAAAATCGAAAAAAGCGTTTTTTTCAAACAAATTCAGAAATTTTTTATCTGATCAATTCACGGTTTGAAATTCATCATAGAATTCAAAAAACTGCATCGACTGTTGTCAACTACGTGATAATCGGTTAACTCGTTTAAAAGTTATAGCGGATTGAAAATTTAAAAATTACATAAACATTTGTTATTCAACAAATTAAATAACATAAATAAAGAAAATCTCATATCACATGAAATCTACCTTCCATTTCGGGTGAGGCCGAATGGCATTTTTTTTTTTCGTTATACGTATGTACTAAAAGATCTTTGGTTTTTAAAAAGTCACCCCGAAATAATACGCTCTAATGCGTACTGTTTTTCCAATCTTTACCTTTTTTTTTCTATTCACGTGACCAAACTTCGATATCAAGAGACAGCAATGGTAATTTTTTTAAAGCATTCAACAGCATGGGTTAAAGTTTTTCGAAGAGTTTCGTTGCGGAATAATCAATAACGAAAAAACGTGAGTTTATTTAAATAGTTTGATTATATGATATCGAAGTTTTTTCTTTCAATTTTTTTGTAACACGTACACATTGTTATAATAAAAACTAAACAGATAGTCTCCATTTAAATAGCAATTATTCAATTAAAATTTAATTTAGCGTGGCCTATGAATAAAACGAACCTGAACCAATGTTTCAGTTTTTACAAACTTTTTTTAATTATTTTTAGTGGATTTTAAATTATAAATATAACTATTTGTGAAACAGAAGCTAATTATATACAGTCGACTCTCAATAATTTGAAACTCAAGGGACCAGAGATAAATTTCAAATTATCAAGAGTTCAAAATAACAAGTGTTTAAATAACCACGAGGGGGAGGGGGGACTGAAGGAAATAAGAATTTGATCAAAATTCGTCATTTATTATTTCTATATTATTATTATGTATTAACAATTAAATTCAATAATACAATTATTCCCAAATTTTCATTTCAAAAAGAAGTCTGTGTCTGTGTCTTGAGTACACTCAAGAATTTACAATTTTATAAAAGCAAAATGTTAACAATTAAAACAACATTCTAGTGAATTCAATCTAACTGAAAACCACCCAATTTATTAAAATAATAAAGTAACTTTTATTTATAACAGGCATATTAGCATTGCGAATAAATTTGAATTTTTCAAGAAAAATTCTTGGATCAAATAGAATTAATTTAAACAAAAAAAAATTTTTCTTAGTTAAAGAATTTTTCTACTTAAATAAATGCGATATGAAGCTCCTCAAAATGATTATCTTCGTTCAAGAATTTTTCTTTTGAATCAATTTGGTTTTTTTTTCTTTCAGTGTACTCAATTATATATCATTATATTATGATTAGTTCAATATTTTTAATTTATCTCAATAATTACAAATGAATAAACTTAAAACTTGTTTCCTATCTAACAAACTATAATAAAAATTTAAAATCGCATTTTAATGCGATACGATTCAATTCAAATTAGATATCGTAAAACTTGATTCTCTGGTTACCGCTAAAAATTACAAGATACCAGTGAAAGAAAATATTAATGCTATAGTATTAAATTTACACATGAGTAGCGAAGACCAAGTAAAAGGAATACATTCATATATAGACGCACACATATATATTTACTCGACATAATAGCAACGTAGGACTTTGTTGCAAGTATAGCACAAAAACGTAGGCGACCAACGCAAACATGCATATTATCGTAAAACATAGACTCCTGACCACAACAAACGAAGATAGACAAAGCGGGCAAAGAAAAATAAGGACAAATAGTCTGGAAAAATGGTCAGGAAAAGTGAAATTAAACTATAAACAACAGTGCAATGTAAAGTGTGAGCCACAAAGCCCGTGTAACACGTTACAATGTAACAGTAAATGTTGTTGTTAGTATTAGTAGTGAGAAAAAAAGAGGTTTGTCTTAAAAGCTAGAGAGGAACAAATAGCAGTCCTTTGGTCGCGTAACTTGCGGGTTATTAACGTTTTCGTTTATACTCGGGCATGCTGTGTACAGCAAGAGGTGTAACACCCAAACGCAATTAAGACGGCGACACCAGGCACCTTGTACTTAACGTACACCAGAGCTCTGTAAGCGCGGTAACAGCGGCATAATACTGTACGTTTGTACCACCGTCCTTAAGCCCCGATGAAACTCATTAACACTGACGGAAACGTTTAGAAATAACTTCAAGGTAATGACAACTACTTTCAACAATTTACTACCAACATTTATACGGTTTATTACGCCAACAAATGTTAATTAAAACGCTAAATAAATCTCAGTTGTACGCGTGTTTATATATTCACATATTTATATTGTAAACACAATTATAATCATCATTCATTCATATTTTAACTCGTTAAGTAAATTTTCCTTCAATGTTTCAGCCTCAATTTATTAAAATTAATTAACGTTCTCTTGTCAATTGAAAATATAATTTTTGAACATGATAAGCAGTTTCTTCTTTTATTAATAAATAAGGATTAATTGAATAAATTTTGTTGAGGTTGTCAAAGCAAAAGTTATTAAAATTAATTGATTTGTCACTTGCAAATAAATTAAAATAAATGTTACTATTTTCTACTGATCAATTTTTATTACTTTGTTCTTCTATTGAAAATTCATTTGATTGTATTTTAAATTAAAACATACCATTATCTTATGACAAAAATTTTGCTTACAAAAAAGCTGATTAAATCGAAAAAATAAAAATACTAGATTGTGAATGACACGAAAAGGATTTTCAGTGATTACATGAAATTAAAAGAGGATTAAAAACATTAAATTGGAATTACCAATTAAAAATTATCGAGTATATTATTAAAAAGCCGATTGTGGTTTAAACTGTTAAATTTTAAATATTTCAAGAGCATTAATTAACTTAACTGGTGAATACATAAGTAAAGTTATGTATACATACTGGTAAAGAACTATAGTTCTAAAATGTTTAATTTAGCTCCTAGGTTAGACAAATGTTAAGAAGAAAAAATATTTTTTATGACCTCCAGAGCTCATTTTACCGTAAAACGAATGAACGAAATAATTGTTCTCGAGGGTGAACATTAGAAGAGGGCTGTTCGCGCGAATTAAATTGCAGCCACACGATCCGCCGCACGTTTAAAACCACTTTACCACCATGACGACGTCAGAGTTACCCTTGCTGACCGTGTACGGTTAAGTAACCAGAGATGCGATGCTGCAATTCACTGTGTTTAATATAATTAAAGAGAAGCTGGAAAGTGTATAGCTGTGAGTCAAAGAGAAATTATAAATTTATACATACACACACATCCACATACATACATACACATATCCATCACAATAGACGTAGTCGCTACATAAATCACTGACCAATTGACGCTATAATGGAGTTTAGCTTGCTCATCCTAGACTAATTATTGCCAAAACTAAAACTAAGTGGTTTCTATATCTTTATGGAGAAACAAAGGAATGTGTCTCCAATGAACTAATTAGATTGTCATTGGTCATTTATTCGTCAATTCTGTATGACATGTGAATGAATATTTATCATCCCTGTGGTTCAAATGCGTGTCATTTAAATTGAATAACATAGCTTTAGCGGTGAATATTAAATTCTTAGAGAGATCTCAATTAACAGCGAATAATTAGTAATTATGAGGTAAAATTGTCGATTGTGTAGATTTATTATCACACATTAATAATCATTCCCAGTGGTTTCATCCGGCATTCTACAACGATAATGATGATAATGTTCAGAACAACAATTTAATTCCTGTCTGCATACAATTCAAATGTAAGTTGAACGTTCATTGACTTCAATCAGCGCGAAAATGTCAAGTGCAATGAGTAGAATATATATATTATTTGAATTATCACAACCTTCGCCTACGGATGTCGCAAAACATTAAGATATTGACACATGTATAGTAGACTCACTTTTATAATAAGCACATGTGCACACTCGAATGCATAAGTCTGAACGATTATTTCCATCAGTGAGTGTTAAGGTCAGGCGAGCAATAAGAATGAAAGCTTTTCTGTGCATTGTGCTCAAAACATTTGCACACATCTTATTGTCGTGCGTGACGATTATCCCTTTGTATTGATTCCAACGCATTATTGGATTCTATGAATTTTTCCGATTCAAAATAAATTTACGTTGGTTTGATTAAAAATCACTGCTTATCCTTTCATTTCTTTACAATAATACCCCAGCGGAGGATGCATTTCGAAAAGGCAGAACCAATAAAAAATAAATGAATGAATCGAAATATAGAATGAAATGAAGAAATTATGACGCATTCTGGCATGATTCCAATCCGATTAATGCGTAAGACACGAATCGGATTGCACAGAATGTGTGTATATGTAAGTAAGGATGTGTGTGAGTATACAGAGAGGAATAGAGATTTGAAATAAGGCCATGTGCGAGCGTACTTAACAGAACGTTGCGTTCAAACGTGTCCGATTGGATTAAACCAAACGCTAATGCCCACTATCCGATAACCTATGCCACAATGACGTATTGCTACGCATAAGGCTAATGGATTCGAATTATACCGATGCTCACTACGTTGAATTAGTCACTGATCAGAGATGTCCATCGTTCGTAATCCAATACTAAGTCTCTAGTTTCAATAAAACGCATTATTGTTTTATTTATCACTTCAGGTTTAATTTAACTGCATGATCGATTCTAATATAAATTATATTGATTTATTTTTAAAGTCTTCATATTTAAGAATACTTTTTTTATCAAGTAAATTGCCAATTTTACATAAAAGTCTGATTAATAATCAAAATTTTTCTCAATCGTCTACTAAATTAATGATTCATCTATCGTCCATAAAATGATGTCGAGAGGTCAAAAGTTTAAATTATTATCGATCATACAGATAGATGTAAAAATATACAGGGTGTCCCAGAAGTAACGGACGCCATTATAGCATCTGATAAACAAAATAATTCTGAGACGAAAAGTCCTTAGCTATTTTTCAATCAGACGCATAGATAATGAGCACTAGTGAGAGAGCACTAGTGCTCTCTCTAACACATAAAAGGACGTTATTTTAATTAATAATTAGTGTCCAGTCAAGTGCGTTCAAAACTAAGACGTTTGCACGTATGAATGTGTAAGTAAATATGTGTGACTACGTTAGTTGTAGAAGCTAGTTAGTCATACAGTTAGTTGTGTCTTTGTTTGGCACGTACTTTACTGGACACTGGCGCTCTTTCTCTAACAAATAAAGAGACGTTATTTTCAATTAATAATTAATTATCTATGCAGAGGTTGGCAATGGCCCAGTCGGCTCGGTGCTCGCTTTTCGAAAGAGTGGGACCCGGGTTCGATCCCAGCACGCACCAATATTTTTCAGTGATTATAATTAAAAATATGTGCGTTACGTTACGTTGCCATCCTCTGGAAGTGGCAGAGATAGCCGGGCGGCACACGTCTGACTTGGGCGATCACACATTTTAAGCAAAAACTTGAATGGGTGACCACTCTAGTCAGCGTTGGCTAGCACGAGGGATCGCTGCACACTAGGAGAGGGGCCTAATGTTCCAGTGGTCGATAAATAAGAGTTTCTTATCAATCACTGTAGACCTAACCCAGCTCCGACTGTACTAACATGGGTTTTTTCTGTGGTTTTCCCATGTTACTGTTCCAATAGCCGAGTGGTGAGGATCAGGGCAAATGCGGTACAGAAGGCACAAGTCGGTCTACAGCCGCAATGATAAGGCAGAGTTAGCTAAGCAGAATGATAAGGCTTAGGGTGTAAAAGGGCGTTATTACGCCTGTACACTAGAAATCCGTATAATAAATAAAATAAATAATTATCTATGCGGTTAATTAAAAAATGGCTAAGGACTTTTCGTCTCAGAATTATTTTTTTCATCAGATGCTACAATGGCGTCCGTTACTTCTCGGACACCCTGTATATTAACACTCGGATATTAACATCATAAAGTAAAAGCTCCAATTATTTATCAGGGTTCGATTTTTGACGTCTTACTTTATCGCATGATAAATTTAATTACCTAGGATGATGATGATGATGATGATGATAATAATAATAATCATATGCATCTTTAGAATATCTTTGTAAGTCAAGAGAGGCGTTAATTACTGATGTATCCGAGTAATCCATTTTATCAATTAATAAATTTAGTTGAATTTGAAAAAATAACAGATTGATCAACTCGTTGTAAAAATAAAAATTCAACAATATTAATTTTAATATGATAAAAGAAAAAATAAAATTAGTACCTCTCCGCTTATAGGGTCAATTATTGATACTTTTACCTAAAATGTTTCACCGAGCAATGTAAAATATTTTTGGAATCCATTTGTCGACTTACTTCGAGTTATTTTGAAACCATATTAGTTATAATATAATATAATAATAGTTATAACAAATATAATATAATATAATATAATAATATAATAGAATAAAATATAAATTTTAAATAACACTCAGAGCAAAAATAAACGATACTGTCTCATTTATTCAGAAATAAGCTTAAAATTCTAAACTAATTGACCCAATTCAATAGTATATTTCTTATCGATCCATTTTCATATTCAAATGGAATACTGCAACGTCACAGGAAGTATATATAATAATTATGTTCATCGAGCTATTTGATCCATTGTCAATTATGATTATGAGATTAAAATAATAATAATTATATGAGTATCCGTGACTGTAATCAGTCACCTGGTTCCATCAGTGGCTTACACACATACAACATAAACATGAACTAATGCTGAAAATGATTTCATTCATGACGTCATTTGACGTCGCATATTGCTCAGTGGCGAGTATGTGTAATGTCAAAAGCAAATATATAAACATAAATACAGAAGCATCATATAAATTTATACTGATTAGCACACTACACCACAAAGGAGTACTTGATGGTTTAGCTAAACTCCAGACATGTTAATGTCCACACCGAATGTTCTAATATTCGAAATGCTATGTTTACCACAAATTCTCTGCATATATAACCATACATACATGCATATATGTATATGTATATGAATACAGATGTATTATAGATGTTGATGTAGATACAGATAGATAGATAGATACATAAATACATAAATACATGCATACCTAGTACAGTGTGGGCACAAACGGACGAAATATTCATCCACATGACGTAATTTCGAACGAGTAATGCTAACTACTGACTATTATATACTCTCAGCTACTTTCGATCTTGCGTGATCACCAAATATAATCAAGCAACCTGCAAATCAAACATTTAAATCTAAGATACCATGAATTATATAATATCGTGCTTCATAAATGTAAATTTGCGTGTTGATTCAACATTTTCCTCTGAAAGACTAAACTAAATTTTTACAATCAGCAATACAAATAGCGTAATAGCAGTAACAACAAAAAAGAAAATTAATCACGTGACTAACTTGAAACCCCATCAGGAAGCCCGAGAACTCGATGACCGAGTCTTTTGCAGTCATTGGCCTCTCTTCCTTATCTCTACGCTGGAGGATCGAACTGGTATATACAGGTCGATTATACGCAGATTGCTCGCGTTCTCACATGTACATACACATATACATACACACACAACCCCAGGGTATAGTAGGTACATACATCCACACATTCTTACAGGTTAACTGAATCCAGATCCAGAGGCAGAGGTTCTCCGGCCGGTACGACGCGGTCACTGTTTGATTCTTATTCTCCTTCGCCGTATGCACGTGCGCGCACACAAATATTCAAGTACCGCCGTACATACTGCTAACTGTATGTACACTCGATTAGTAATGGTGCATACATGTAAATATATACATATACGAATATATATCGTCGTGTAATATAGTAGCGCTGTAGTGCTTAGCCGAGCTTACTACGGGACGCGAGTCTCAAGCCAACGATAATAAACGAGCTTTTACAATATCACCATCCTGTAAGTGAGTGAATATGTGTGTGTGGGTGTATGTTGGTCCCTGCCGCAGACGTCTGGCTTTGGCTTGAGCTTGAGCTTTAAAATCGTCAGGCTGTTTTTCTTTTACCCTCAATAACACACACACACAAATACAGACAGACATTATTCCGTCTCTAAATTTTCTTTCTCTCTTTTTTTATTATTTGCCTTCTATCGTTTCTCGTATACTCATTGAAATCGAATATTTCGTCTGCGGTGATTTTACGTTCATTCGGTTAATCGATCTTTGCCCACAGACGCCACATGAAAAAACAATTAAAATAAAATAAAACAACAACTAATTTAAAATAAAATAAAAAGTAAAACAAAGTAAAGGCAACCAACAAAAGTCGTTTAAAAATTTAAATTGTATTACTACGCGTATCAGATGTGACAAAAGCATACGTGAGATTAAAGAGAAAGTATAATGCAGACTAAAAAATAAAGTCGTAATGCAAGTACTTGGCACAGTCTGGAGTGGATGAGCTAAAGAATTGAGTAATAAAAAACCTAAAGAAGTTTTTAAAAAGTGAGACGGAGCCGAAGATAAAGATTAAGAGGAGAAATAAGGTAAAGATAAAGATAAAGATGAAGGAAACCAAGAATAAAAGGAAAAAGTATAAAAGTATAAGAGTATAAGAAGAACGGCAGAGGCGGTGGTGGAAAGACAACAAGTAAAGGCTTACGGCGAAGAAGTTGCTCCGGAAGAGTAAACACTATCGCGTCGTCATTCCATTGGAAAATCGCGCGTGATCTCAACCGATGGCTTTTGAGATACCTCTTCACACAACTCAAGGGCTATCCTTTACCCTAGCTCTTACCTCAGCTTTTGCTCTCCTGCTCGCTCAGTTCGTATTTGTTAGATTTTTTTTGGTCTTTAAGTAAAGATTCTTGTGGAACAGAAGTGTATGCATGTGTGTGTGTGCAACCAATAGCCTGTTTACCATCATCTATTCTATCGCTGCTGTGAGCTCGTGGTGTATAAGTGTGTAACCACTCAAGGGCTTTCGGACATTCACCATGCGAATGATTCTGTTTATACATGTGCGCTAGTAAATCATCGAAAAGAACGTCCTCAAGACTCGCACGCGTGTCCACTCATCGCGTGATAAACCTCGATATAGACTCGTTGATGTCTTTAATTAATCAATTTCCACTAAAAAATTTCAGAGCTCCTTACGAAAAAACTTTTACTTGAAAATTTAATACCTCAGACATAACTCTCTAGTAAGGAGACGATTCAGCTATCATGCGTCCTCTATCACATACTTTCAACGTTACCGTTAGTGGAAAAATTAAAAATTTCTTGAATCTACCATTCGGTTGAAAGAAGAGTGATCGTAAATTTGGTACTCTCTTTTCTTTATTTTTTTTTTCTTGTTTTCTGGCACCGGGAGGGTTTGACTATGAAGTGAAAAACGTGACACACCACTTCAAAGTGATAATCCACCCGAGGATAGCCGACTTACGAGTGTTGGAGAGAGTAGATAAGCTTCTAGACACGATGACTATTGGGTCGTATAGATACAAGCTTGGAAAGTCTTTTCGGTGCCAAGTCTCTAATTACTTTCGTTTTAATACTTTCCAATATCGCCTATCTCCCATTTCAAGCTGACACGTACGTACTTTTATTACTTTTTTTGAGTTTTATTATTTTTTTATATCAATTGATAAAGCCATTTCGAATCTCTACAGGAAATAGTCCTTCAATATTCTATCTCGTTTATTTACAATTTATCAACATTTGAAAGTTTTAATAAAAATTTCGGGCGATTTATTAAATACAAAATAAATAAAATATGGAGCAGGTGACCTGAATCAGAGTATTTTATAGTCTCAATAGAGACGTAAATCATAAGTTAGTTGAATAATTAATGAGTCTTAGAGAGCCAGTCTTCCATCAATGACAAGAGAAACAACAAGGATAATATATATCTATCAGTGGTGTTCAAGATTCACGTGATACGTTAGTCTCACAGCAGGTTTAGTTCTACAAGCAAGCTGCACACCGTCATAGTAATCCGATTCCTTTGTGTCGAGTGGTTGATTGATTCCGTTTGCGAAACCCTAAACTCAATCGTCGACAATTTCCCCACAAGTATCGTCGTATATATAGATATAGAATAGGTTTATGCGCTTGATTCATGAATCATGACGTACGACGAGCCTCGCTATACCGTAAATACACTAAACTCAGTTGCAATGTACAATTTTAATGGGATTGCCGATCAATCACGTCAACATTCAATTGTGCTGCTAAATCAATTTTCAGTTATCAATTATCTCGTGTACACTGAGCCAAATTTCTTATCTCAATCAAAATCTTAAATGATTTACTGATCGAGCAAACAGCTCAATAATAAACCCAAAAAAAAATTTAACTAAATTGTTAGCTAGATTTTTATTTTTTCCACGTCCCATCGTCCATAATCTCGGGGCTTTTTGACTTTACGCTGTTGACTTTTTAGATTTTTTTACTATCGGAAATTGATAGGAAAGGACCAACGAAGAGGATGCCGGTGAGTGAATATTGAATTCTATCGGAACACGACGACGCGCGCCCAACGGCGGGGCAATTTCCAGAAAGATAGAATTTGAATAAACGCTTTCTCGTTAGCCACGAGGTGTCGACGAAAGGCCAAGAAACTGTCTGCTTTATTGGCTGATTTTATATATATATATATATATATATATATATATATATATATATATATATATATATATATATATATATATTATATGTACATAAGAAATATATGCATATCAACATGTGTATGAATGAATTTGTATATAACTTATGAAGCCATGGGTCCTATGAATTGAAAATCTATTCACGACACTGAATTTCCTGGGATTATTGCAAGGAGAACTAAGGCAAACATTAATTTCCTTCGCATTCATGAGGAGAGAAGGAAGAGAACACTTAGAAGATTCAATCGCTAGATTAAAGTTTAATAGATAATTCATATTGATAAAATCGTGACTCAGTATCAGTGTCAGTAATATCAATATTAGATGCATGATTTTTAATATTTTTAAATAAACGAAATGTTAAAAAAAATTGACATCATCTATGTGATGCAATGTAATACGGAATATAAATCCACGGTGGAATTGGATTCACATCAACACGGGTATAATTTGAATATAAAAATATAGAAAATGCAATGTCTGGTTCGTTGAATCCATCGGATGAAAAATAACGAGGAATCAAAAGATGACATTTTCTTTTTTTGTTAAATACCGAAGAACTTATTCACCGTTCTTTACCTTCTCCGGGGAAATAATATGAAAATGGAATAATAAGTGATGGAAAAATATAAAAGTAAGTAACCAAGATGATAATGTTAAAAGTCTGTTGGACGAAACCAACGAGAAGCTTGATCAAAAAATAATGTTGCCCGAAATAAATGGAATAGAACCGATGAGTGGAAAGATAAGAGGAGACCATCGGGAAATGAACAGAAAGATGTAATTTAAGGGGAAATAGAGGCTTCAAGAGGTGGAGGAAGATGATGATGGGGCGTGATAGAAATTGACTGCTCGATAATCGAAGATGAAGTCCCAGAGTAGACCGCTCAAATGACTAGTACGTAATTAAATTCCTAGCACGCCCGACATCTCGTCTTTCCAAAAGAGACTGCTACACTTCTGCTTCCCCTATTCACCTCATGCCGCATCACATAGCAATCTCGTTTTTAGTACGATCGGCAAGTTACTCTCGTCATCGCGGAAGTCCTAGATGTCGGCTTTTATATGTTCTGACACCGCTTTTTTTATATACTATATATTATATACATCGTAATTCTTTAGTTGTACATATATCCATCTTTTTGATTTACTTCGTCGACTTGCTATCTATCTATATTTATATATCAAAGAATAAATATATGAAAGAAGGGCGCAGAGTTGTGTGCCGAAAGATATCAATATTCTAGCTCACGAAAAATGCCAGGTCAGGTCACGTGGGATATCGTAAAGAGATGAGAAAATGTCAAGAATAATATTTATACAAATTATAATACATATTTTATATTTAACATTTAATATTTTGTTTTTTCATTTTATTTACCGTAAAAAATTTGCAGAGCATTCATTTTTAAATCACCGCTGAATAAAACTCAGTACTTGTTCCAAATACAGAGCTTAATTTAATTAAAACTCCGGAACTTCAGCTGAAGTGATGGAATGAATTCTGATTAAAAATGGACTTTTAATTCACCTACGCTCCGATTTCCTACAATACAATCTCTTACTGTATTTTATTAAGGAAAATACATTATTGGTTAATGATTTTTCTCGACAGGTCGTTCACCAGTTCGTCCTCATTTTCAATTAATTCCTTTTGTTTTTCATCCCTCTATATATAAATATATATATAGATATGATAGCTCTCGGACAAGACTAGATAGCTCTACCATCACACGGAAGAAATACGCCGGTTCTTATTTGGACAGAGGTGGCATCGGTACGCGCACAAGCAATAAGTAATTCTAGACCGAGGGAGGACTTGATTAATGGACTTCTTGAGCGCTGAACACAGTGTATGTCTAGTCGGTAGCACAGTACAGTGGGAGGCTCATGATACGCGGCCACACAACCACGGTAAAAGGACAAATAAGACTAAAAAACTAAAGACTAAATAGAAAAAAAGACGTTTAAAATAAAAATAAATAAAAAAACAGGTTCATTACAACAGCAACGACGACGACCAAGACGCTTTAGCGCAAGTACAGTCGATTAATTGTGGGCACTGGAGCACATATATACACTTATACTTGTATAACTAGTTACCCCGCACGACTTTTCAACCTGCTACTCCCACAGCCTGTTATTGCGCGGCTGTTTAAACGATCTAGGATAAATTCTTGGTAAAAATACCCAAGCTTTAAAAGTCTATTTTTTATTTTTCTAATTCATCTTTTTGCCCCCATTTTTTTTTTATTCATTAAGAAAGCGAGCCCGCATGCCTGTTTCGCGGTTTTGCAATACCGTTTTTTAAGAGAAAGAATGATTGTCTGGGGTAAAAAATAAGAAAAGAATATTAACCGAGAGGTGTTATTTTTTATGTTTTTAATGGTAGATATTTATCTATCAGTACTAATTTTTTCTTACTATCATTTGTTTCAGGAAGAAGCGAGGTGCTGTGGACTTACAAAGAGGATCAATTTGCGGTGTTCGCACTGCCGTCGAACGGTGTAAAAAAAAGAAAGATACTAAGCTGAGAAAGTACTGCAGCAGTAGGACTAGTACATTAAGTTTAATTGACAAGGAAGGTTGTTGTGATAGGAATACCAGTGGCCGAGGGATAGTGCTACCACGAATAAAAGTTACTGCAGCGTACACCAGTGTAACGCTTAAATTTACGACTGGACAACTGGACCATCGTAGTGTTGTCACTGCTACTGCTACTGTTACTGTTACTATTACTATTAATACTACTACTACTACTACTGGTGCTTATACTAGTGGTATAAGTGGGGACCGAGGTGTAGGTGTAGGTGAGACCAGTGAGGGTGAGAGCCGCGACCACCGTAGTAGTGGGAAGTACATTCAAGTGTACCCCTTGTGCAAGTACCGGTAACGGATGGCCATATACCCCATTCGATATCGCAAGCCACTGAAATCCCCAAGTGGCCGCTGCCTCGCGTGACATTTCAATAAAATTTATTTTACCACTTTTACTCAAGTCTATGTTACCTAAGCGATACTTATTCTCTAAAGATTTATCGTAAAAAATAAATAAACAATAAATAAATAAAAATAAATAAGTAGCTTCGAAGACTTACAAGTTTTCTAATGAATTTTTAAATGACTTGAAGTGCTGCTAAAAATATCAGTCGTAAACCAGATGGGTTAGAAAAGTTTTCAACAACACGAAATGGCGGTCGTGCCTCCACGACCGCGGGAAAAAATAGATCACGATTTAATTATTGAAAATTGAGGAAAACTGTTCCAACAATATGTAATTGAAAAATGAATTTCAAGACTAGAAGAAAATCAATCGCCTAAATTTGAACTAGTGTAGTATTTTTATAACATAATTTAAATATTTTTTCGTATATTATATCTATGATAAATTTTGCTGAGGTTAGTTTTTTATTTATTCTCAAGAGAACGACGTAGATAGCGACGAGCACTAGTAGCGAGGATGTCAAGGTCGAGTGGCTGTCAGCAATCATTGAAAAGTGCCATCGGCTTCACGGATCATTTAAGTCACTGATGTGGAATAGTCAGTTTGCAAAGTAGAAAACTCTTGTATTTCTACTTATACCGCACCCAATACTGTTTTTTGTCCCACTCAATGTGATAGTATTCTGTATCATATGTATATACCTATACATCTATATTTAATTGCACTAGACGACTGAAAGTCCTATTGAAGGCTCCTAAGTGGATCGTCTAAAACAAAGAAGAGTGCCATTGAAGTCCCCTTCATAACAATATAACAGCAACAACGATACTGTACTGAGTGGTCACAATGAAGATTTCCGGGGTGGAAGCGAGTGTCCCATTACTGGGTGCAATGGCGCCCAGGTGTATCGTCAAACAGGCCACGGTTAAACGGTGCGTCGCCGCGTTGCTTCTCGTCTCAGTGGCCAGCATTTTTTATTACACTCACTACGTTATCAGCACGCCGCTGTCCAGGTAAATCATCTGATTTTTTTATTATAAATTATGGCTCACAGCTCATAAGCCACCAAGCTGTCTTATAAATATTCTTGCGAACTTTTTATACTGTAATGTAATACGAGCAATCTGTGGAATAATTGACGGCGCATGTTTTTAAATCGCATATCATCGAGTAATCTGCATGCTCAGTAGTTGAGCGCGACACGTTATACTCCCATTGATCAAACCCCATGGATTTTCGAGATTATCGCGGATTTATTTATAGAAATAAAAATAAAATCTAAGCAAAGAAAAATAAATCAAAGAACTAAAGTTTTGATGACAATGAAGTCTCGTACAATAAAAAAAAAAGGCTATTTTAAATCAAGAACATTTTTGTCTTCAAAAATTTTTTCCCAAAGTAAAAAAACTATTTTTCTTACACGGAGAGAAATTTATAAGAACCTTTCCAAAAATTATGGGAATGGTTACTATAATATTATAGGAATGACGCACATAATAATAGAAAAATGTTTATGTTCATAATAATGAAGCAATCACATCAAAAATATAAAGTAATTATTATATATTTTTTTGCTAATAAATTTTTAACTTCCCGCTAAGAAAATTGAAAATTTGCAAAAATCGGGAAGTTATTGGTTTTACCCCGTTTTTCAAAAATCGAGTTTTCATCAGATCTCGACGTTTTGAGGTCCTAGGAAGCTTCCCTGACTATTCCCGCAAGGGTGTCACTATGTCTGTATGTATGTTTAAAACTCAATTGTTTAAAACTTTTGAGTCAAGAAAATAGTTTACTTGAATCAAGATATTCATAAAGATAAAATGTTTTGAAGGCAAGAATATTGTTTTGGAACCAAGATATCGTTTTTTTTATTTTTTTTTTTTGTGTGTAGAGTTTACCGTAAATTCAAAATCAAGTAGAGTTTTGCGGATAAAGCGATTATTTTATCATTAGTTTTCTGTAAATTTTATTAGTTCAAACGTCCATTTGAAATGATCTCTCATACATGTGAGTTTGTAGGAGTATGTGTTTTCCATCATTCTCGCGGGAAATAGAGCTTTGGCATGGTGGAGACGAAAAGGCAAATACACGTCTAGTCGCTTGGCCAACCGAACGGCGAATTTTAGCTGGTATGCTTGCCGCGATCTCTTGCTAGTATGGCTACTACGTATACGGCAAACTTTTAGTTAACAAACTAGAGAATCGAGGCAAGCGGGTCATTTAGCGTAACGAGTTGCCGGGTACCTCCCACGGGTTTAGAAACTCTGTCTCGGTTTGTTATATATATGTACAACCGTATATATTGAGAGCAAAGTATACCTAACACTGCCGGGAACCGGGTACTGGATGTACACAACAGGAGTGGAGAGTACGGCCCCTTTCGAATGACCCCAGAGTTAGTTTCATCAACAAGGACCTGATCCTCAGTGATGAGTTTTCTTTGAAAGCTGCCTCTGGCTTTGTGGGATTACCTTGATTTTGTTTAAGTTTTAAGGGCTTTTACAAATATTAATTAACGTACATTTATTCAGGGCTTTGTTTTCTATTCTAAATTTCCTGTTTTAAATTATCTCAATGATGATGGTACACTTACACTTTAACAGATTACACTATGGTAAATTTTAATTCTCCAGTAAAGAACCATTTGTTTTATTTTTTAATTAACGTAGAAAAACAAAAAAGGCACCTCTCTGTTTAGATAAAATTTCAAGTGAGATCAACTATTTCAAATTAAATTTCTGATAAAAAATAAAACACTAGTCGCTTGTTGAAATTGATACGACGGCTATTACTCACTCTAGAAAATTTTTCATGAAATTTAAATATACGTTTCCAGTTTTTCTCTGCACTTTTTGTTTAATTAATAAAAAAATATTTTAGTTTATTTGGATTGATATCATTTACCAGTTAGTTTTTTTAAGTTTTATTATTCTTAAAATATTCGGTAGCATGTAAATAGTAATAATAATAATAATAATTTTAGATAATTTATACATCACATATAGAATCCAATAGGAGCTATAGTTTAAAAACAGGAATTTTTCATTAACGCTCCTGAAATCCTCTTTGGGTGAAGAATTTCTTAAAATCCGTTCTTAGCTGACCGCTATGTTGCAAAAGTAATATTCCAACCAAATTTCAAGTTTCTAGGTCCTATGGTTCCCGAGATTTCGCGATGAGTGACTTTATAGATAAGAATCTCCTTTAATTACATAGATAACCAGGAAATCGAAGTTTTTATAAACAATGAGCACTAACCCACACTGAAAAAATATATATACGCATATATGCTGACAAAAATACATATACGTCGCACATATAAAATATATACGCCACATACTTTTTTTTTGCCCCCGTATATGCGGCATATATTTTTTTTCAGTACGGGAATGTACCTTTTTTTTTTTTTTTTTTTTGGGAGAGAAGAGGGAAATCTTCATAAGACACCGGCTAGATGTTGATGATTTGGTTGCCGGTAGTGTGAGATTTTTACTCACTAAAACCCTCCCCTCTCTTGTACCTGATACTGCGGGACCGCGTTAGCATTACTTCGTAGTACCAGGCTCCCTCCAAGCTACTCCTGTAGCTATTCCTCCTATATAATCCCGTAGATATTACTCCGCTTTTTTTCCTCTTTCCTCTTCTCCAGCAGGACCTCACGCGTCAGCCTTCAAGGCCTCGACATATGGGATTTTTTACGTCCCTTCTACTATTCCCTCCGTTTTGCGGCTGTGGCCGACTTACAGTCTGTACTCGCATTTGCCTGTGCCCCGTCTATTAGCACAGGGGCACAGTGACCAAGGAAACCACAGAGACCTGGTCAAGGTACAGTCGGCAAGGAAGCAAGCCCCGGAAAATCGCAGAAAAATTGCGACTGCCAGGGCTCGAACCCACGCCTGAGCGACTACTGTATGGTAGTTTAAGACTTAAACCGCTCGGTCACGCAGTCGCCTAATGTATCTTATGTATTTAATAATTGACTAAGTATGATATGTTATTATAAACAAAGAGAAAGATGTATTTGAATTTAAATATTATTTTCGAATGCTTGAATGCACGCTTCAACATAAAGCTTGTTAAAACCTATCATATTACTCGTGCACCAATGATTTAATTAACAAACTCTTTGACCACTTATTTTTTGCTTTCACAGAAAAACATTCCGTTTATACTTTTATATATTTATCCTTTAGGAGAAAAAAAAAATTGTTACTTTATCTTTTTTCTGTCTATTTGTTTATAAACATTTGTTTATAAACATCTTTGTGCTTCAGGCATTTTATATTTTACTATTTGCTTGAAATTATTCAATAGAGAATGAAGATAAATTTTTTAGATAATTATAAGTAATTAACAAAAATTTGTAAAACGCGACGTTTATGCACATCTGATCGGTAAACTGGTTGGATTGGAATTTTCAAAGAAGTTCTTTCTCATCCCCATTAATGTTAGACTCTGGGGAATTACAAAATTCAAAATGAGAGTACTTTCTCAGTTAACGAGAGTGAATGAGTGAATAAATGAACGAGAGAGAAAGGGGATAAAGAAGGAGTCCTGGTAAGCCCATGCTTAATTAGAGGAGACATATAACTTGGAGTAGTTTCTGCGTACATCCTTTACCCTCTGACAATCTAACGCGAACCAATCTCTGTTCGTCACATAATCAGGAAAGGCGTGGAAACTTAGTTCATGATAAACGGGATCTATAAAACATTTTGCAACCTAATCTAAAGACGCTTGCCAACTTTGTCCAACCCCGGTATCATTTACCTTCTCCAAACATTATCCTTTTTTTTTATTTTTCAATGAAGTCACCCTCTTTTCACTATTATTCTCCGTAAGACCTATCAATACGGTATTTTATTTCAAATACATGTCTCCTTTATCAGTCAGTTCATTGTTAAATTTTATGAATATCCTTTTAAATCAATAAATAATGATTGAAATTTAATTAATAAACTTTAATACCGTCCCTTGCTATTTTCCTAATAAATCTTTAGATTACATCTTTCCCTAACTTACTTTTGATTTAAGGACATGCAGTACCCAAAACAGATATTTTAAGAAATTGAAAAAATATAAAGTACGAACGAAAGTATTCTTTTGACATGAGAAGTAGCAGAATGTATTATGAAGTGAGCGAGCATAAATTCATTAAAGTTGGACATGCATCTATTGCTGACCAACTCATTGTCCACAACTTCGGGTAACTTTTGCGTCAACGTTTGAGTTTAGAATTATATCTCAATGATATATTAAAGTTTAATTAGATTTTATGTGATGAACTAATTTGACCAAAACTGATTTCATTGAAATTTTTCAAGCATCAGAAATAGTAGTATATTACGCGAGTTCGAGTATTTTGAAATTATAATTATAATAGTCAAAGTTACTCAGAATAGAGTTTGATTTCAGATCAGTGGATTTATATCAATTAATAAAATATAATCATTGAATAACTTTTTTAAATTTTTTGTTATGAATTTTCTTATTGTTACTTGATAAACTTTAATTATGATGATTCATTCACTAACAAAAAAATTAACTCGATTCAAGAGAAAAAATCGTGAACCAAGATCATTTTGAAGAATTTGATCGCTTTGAAAAATTTTGAAACTAAGAAATTGTTCTTGTTTTGAGTAAATTTGACTTGACTCAAAAATTTTTCTGCTTGATTACAGACAGTTAAACTCTTTAAGTGCCGATCCCATCTTTTTCTCGCGTCGCACTCACGGCGAGAAACGGTACTATCCTTGTTGCACTCGTGATGATAAAGCTAATTGCAGTTTTATGTTTTTCTCTTAAACAAATGAGAATTTCGAAAAAAACGCTCAGCTATAAAATAGATAATTTAAAAATCTATTACGTAGCTGAGCGTTTTTTTCGAAAATCTTCTTTATTTAGACGAGAAATGAAAAGCTGCAATCATAGGGACCGGCTCTTAAAGTGATTTTTTTTTTGGCTCCATATTTTGTATAGAGTATATATGTTGTAATTAGAATTTATTTTATTATCAATTTATAAAAAAAATAAAACATTCATCTTCGTTAACTTTTACTGAAAATTTCATATATTTTACTAAAGGATTAAAATAAGCATTAACTGTAATTTTAGCGTTGTATCTTTTATTAGTCGGCGCTAGTGTGCGTCGGCAGGGAAATCAGGCCGGATATTTATCACACGCCCAATCACTATGCCAATTCAAGTGTCGTGCAAATGAATCCTATCCATATATTGGTATACATTGACAAACCAAACTCTCGGAATATAAACGGCCTCAATACAAAATACTACACATATATAATACAAATACACTCTAATGTTCTCTCACTTTTAATACCTTCACATAACTATTTTTCGTCCCGTTCCTATAGCATATATAATAATAACATCCAATACACATGCGTTTCAGAAGTACGTGCTACATACTAAACATTTAAATTAATAAAGTTATCGCGTAAATATTTATTTAAAAAAGAAGAACTTGACAGCAATAAAAAAAAAAAAAAAAAAACATTTAATCAACCAAGTTAATAAAAAATAAAATATATATGTTATTAAAATGGATATATAATCAAAATTTTTCGTAAACATAATTTTGCAGTCTCAAAGTTATTTCGCCATAAATAATAAA